>NW_027206357.1:837500-1420000 GCF_024711535.1 Dipodomys merriami | reverse complement strand
ACTGGTCTGAAGCCTCAAAATAAGAACCCCAGTCTGTGTGGACCAAAAAGTCTCTAGCATGAGGTTCTTTTTAAATTAACAAGCACAATTTTAGATTTTTTCAGAGTGGGATGGTGTATAGTTACAGGCAATGTCTGCTATGTCAGGTAATCCAGTCTGCTCTTTCACATGTTACCCAATAGCCAGATTTCAACACAAATGACTTCAATGAGATTGTTCAAATTATACTGTGACTTTTACCTCTCATGAATCAAAATTCTGTCAAATGATTTCTGAATTCCAGATGTTCACACACGTTTCTCATGATATTTTCTACTATATTGTCTTTATTATTGATGTTCATATCACTTTTTTGTTGTTGTCTTTTGTGTACTTGCTATTTTTAGGGCTTGAACTCAATGTTTAATGGTCTCTGTTGTATTCTTTGCTAATGGCTTATGACACGCTATTCCTTGAGCCACATCCTCAACTTCTGCTTCCTGCTAGATAATTAGAGATAAGTTTTCACATTTTTGTCTGTTTGGACTGATATTGAATTAAAATATTCAGGTCTTAGCCTCCTAAGTTTCTATGATTCTACACATGAACAGCTAACACCAAACTTTCCTATACTGTTATTTTAATTATGTGTTAGAAGAAAGTGGAAGTATATTTGTGTTAAGTGTACAATTTTTAAATACAAGTTTGAATCAACTAGATATGATGTAATTGCTATCAATTTTAAGTTAAATCAATGAATATTACACATTCCAAAGAAATATAATTGAAAAAAATGCATTATCATTTTCTTTAAATAAGTAATGAAACTATGAATTTCTTTCACTTTACAATTCATGTTTTATATAACTTTAATTAGGAGACTTCTGTGACTAAAAGTAAATATATTAATTTTATACTACAAGAGGCAAAGTGATTATAGTTAAGGATAGATATTTCATCATCCAGAAGATAAGTTTTTGAGCATTCTCACTGTAAAGAAATGTTACATGCAGAAATTAATGGATATGATGTAGCTTGATCATTAAGCAACATATAACTGAATGGGATTGCCACTTCATACTTCATAAATGTGTAAAAAAAAATTATGTAGCTAGGGGCCAATGGCTCATGCTTGTAACCCTAACTACTAAGGAGGCTGACAGGTGAGAATCATATTTCAAATCCAGCATAGGCAGGAACGTCCATGAGACATATCTGGACTATGACTTCTCATGTTGGAGAAGAGGAAAGGTCTGAAAAAATTCAAGATTGTTGACTATTCCCCAAGATCATTCTTCTTTATCAGCTATAGCAATGCAAGTAGCTTTGGTTACTCTTAGTATCATGCTTGTTTATATTTAAAAACATTATTTGTTGCTGGGTTATAAGCTGCAAACACTTGAGTATTAATAAAGAATCATTTCCTAGAGAGTAAAGTTGCTGTGTAAACAAACCTAAAATATAAAGACTTAGCATTGTAGAAACTATTTTCAAGCTATATCACAATGTGTAGGTGTAGATTTTGTTTCCCATTGTTCCAGGGGACCCATTCTTGTTACCTTTTTTTCACCATCTAGTGATCCTATAACATCCTGTATCATCCTGGGATTGCTGTATCTTTACTGGATTCTCTAATTTCTGTTGGAAAGTTAGGAAAGATATAAAATTGACTTACTGTTTCTGTTTTACCTTATTTTTTTATTACCTTACAACTGTAAATCAAAGTGACATAAATCATCTTTATAACATTAGAAGACAGATTTCATTTCTATATTCTTACCCTAGCTTTCTACAAAACTTTGGTACTTAGTGATTCCCAAATGTGAAAATGAAGAAAAGGACCTGCTTATTTAAATATTATTTAGAATTTCAAGAATTCATTAATTCAAGGCTCTTAGTAGTATGTATATCTTACATGTGCACAAACCTGGTGGCAACTTTTTCTTATTCTCAGAAACTAGGACATGTGGTAACCTTGCGGTTGCATTAGGAGAGGCTGTAGTTGAGTTAGTTTACTAAATCAAATCTTCTGTAAAATATTTCTACAAGTTAATTGGCTTGAACAATCCGTATTTATCATTTTACAGTTCTAATGGACAAAAATCTAAAATAATTCTCACTAGATGAAAATTGAGCCCCCTATAGAACTGAAATATTTTTCAGATGATTCTAGTGGAAAACGCATTTACTTCCTGTTTCGCTTTCCAGAAACTTCAGAATCTGGATTGTTGTCTTCTAATGTAGCATATTTACATCTTTCTGATGGTTCTTACCTAATAATGTCCCTCTCGAACTACAGCTGGGACTTTTGAGTATACTTTCCCCATCTGATAATTATTCAAATTTGTGTTCCTTAGGTAATCAAAGGTGATTAGTTTACAAACATATATAAAATATAAATCTACATTTGATGGATTAGATATTTCGGGACTATAGATATTTTGGGAAGGTATTTTACTGCCTACCACAATGAGTGTGTAAGCATTCTTTCTACTAAAACCTGCTATCTTTTCATTAATTTTGAAAAGGTATTTCTTCAATGAAATATAACTAAAAAAAAATTAGTTCCTGAAAGCCTTTAATCCTGATTAAAACATTGTCATGTACTAGAAATCTTAAATGTCAGAGAGCAGTTCCTGAAGCAGTTCTGGCACTATCACTCTTCGTATATTATGCTTACAATCTCCTCTTTTCAAGAGCATTTGTGTGTTATTATTTTGGAATTATGGTTAATAGTTATTTGACTGATATTTTTAAAGAATGCACCACCAATCCTGGTTCTCTTCTTCTAACTTTTTTATGTCTAATCTATTTCTGAAATAAACACAGCTATTTGAATTACATGAACTGCTTATTGAAATGTGGAGAGGAAAAGAAGAAAAAAATGTCCCTGTGTGTATGTCATGTAGAAAATGTACCTAAACGCTACTTATCTTAACATCATATATTTTTCATTTTGTTTAGATTCAGATAAAATTTAGCCTTTCAACTCACACAATGTTAATGCAGTCTTATTTCATGCCTACCAAAAGCAAACAACAAATTACTATATATTTAATTTTTTTATTTTTAAAATTATTTATTTTAAAACACTATATTTTTAAAAATTAGCCAAAGCAAATGGTTTATTAAATATTTAGAGTTGTGTTCAGACTCTATTGTTGAAACTAGTAAGGGGAAAAAAAATCATGTTTTCCTTCTTCCTTGAGCCATTCTGATTTACTTCATCTATTTCTGAAAGAATAAAATTCTGGCTTTGAAGCCTTTTGCTTGATTTGCACAATGTCTCATTCTTCCTTTATTAATAGGAGAATTTGGATAAAGGATGAGAATTCTCACTAGAAAAAGGAGCAGAGGAAAAGAGAAGTGAGAAATCTAGATATTTTGTTCTTCCTCATCTCAATCACTAGGTCTGGATAATGATTGTGGGTGTGAGATATAGTGCTCTAGAGTGATTATACACATTTATAGAAAAAGTTATCGCCTCAAGTGACCACATATAGAATGCTTATTTATTTAAAAAATAAATGTAATAAATATAGCATCAAACAGGAAGTGTTATCTGTTTAGTACTTGTTTAGTATTTCTAAAATACTGAAGTGCTGTAGGAAACTATCATAAAGGTATACAAGAATGGTAAGAAACTAATATCTTAGTATCATATTCTAATATTAGCTTAGTTCTTCCTGTGTTTGAGTTTTACCTCAATTTCACATGCTATATTCTTTCAGTATATAAGTTGAAAAAAGATTCTCTCTGGAAATATGCTATTTTTATAGCTAAGGGAAAAGAAGTTAACTCTTAAACCCAGACAATGGGATAGAAATCTTCCCCCAGAAATAGCCTTTCACCACTTCTGGTTCATTTTTGTAAGCTGAAGTAAGTCACATGCTCCATCTTGACATTGCAGAGTAGAGGTAAATCTCACCTACAGGAAGCTGATGCAGGACAGATTAATATGCCAAAATATGCAACATGAGATGAAGAGGAAAAAAATATAATTACAATACGATCAGTCATACATGCCATCACATGCCTCTGCATGAAGGAAGCTACTATGTACCTTTGTTTCTAAAACTACTGAGATATTCAAATCAGATCTTTTATGCTTGTATATTACTGGAATTAGAGAACATCTTGATACTGAGACAGCAGAAAATCTCAAAGAAAGCTGGACTAATCATTTCAATACTGTATTTTGTTCTGCTAGGACAAGAAACCATTTTATAGTCAATACGTTATACTAGTAATTTTTTTTTGCAGAACTGGATTTTGTTAATATATGTGACGATCCACCAGAATCAATGTCTTCCTTTATCTGCATTTTGTGCAGACAGCATAGTTAAGAAGATGTAGGAGTTCATCAGTAATACTTTTTAAAAATGCAAAAAATGTGGACTGGGAGCCAATATAAATATTTTTCCAACATCACCTTCCACATCCTCATTCTTCTTTCCTAGGAAACACATCTAATCAATAAAAAGGCTTAAATTTTTGGCTCTTGAACTTGAAAGTGGAAACAGAATGTTATAGATGTTGGAGATGACTGTTAATGTTTTTTACATAATAATGTAAAATATTATGTAATAATGTAAACTAATAATGTCACATGCAAGAGCCCTATGAGTCCTAAAGGTCTTAACACTGTACTTCCTTAGGGATGTGACAGTAATGTCAGCCTTACTGGGTTTAGTATTGTTTTTCACTTCCTTTTCTACCACCTAACCTAAATTATAATACATAGTAATGGAATGAAAAAGCAAAGTCATCTTAAGAATGTCACTTAAGGCTCTGGGAATGTGGCTTCATGGTACAGTGATTGCTTAGCATGCATGATACCCTGGGTGCAATTCCTCAGTACCACATAAACAGAAAAAGAAGTGGTGCTATGCCTCAAGTGGTAGAGTGCTAGCCTTAAGCCAACAAGAAAAATCTCAGGAAGAGTTCCCTGGCCCTGAGTTCAAGCCCCAGGACTGGCAAAAAAATTCATTTAACTAGTAAATGCCAAATAAAGAAACTATACTTGGAATATATTATTGCTCCTTCCAACTATGACCTAACAATAGTTCTTAATTCATGTACTTTACCTATATTAGAAGACTGCATTGAGAGAAAAAAAACATTTTGTTGGTAGGTCATGGCAATTAATGTCAAGAATGTGCTTAGATATCAGGTGAGGATTAATCTAAGTCTAAGTGAGATTTGGAAAATTTTTGGTCAGTTTTGGCACCAAAAATGCACCAGCTAATTAATAGTTGTGATAGAAGTGAAGGAATAAATCCAGATGCAAGAAATAAATGATAATAATAACTAAATTATACCGGAAACTGTCCTAGGGAACCATATTTGGTTATTAAAGAACTAGTTATCAAGTAGGCTTATTCCTCATTCCTTTAGCATTCTAAATCACTTAGGGTAGTTCTTAATCTCTGTGAGATAAGTTTTATCCCATTCTATGTTGTTGTTTCATATCTGATCTCCTTTGCTTTCTAAAAATCTCAGTCTTTTTCTATTTTTCTACTAAAAATTAATTATACTAAGTCCACCGATGCAGACCTCAGAGGATGCTAAATTAAGAGTCCAATGGCTCATGAGTCTTTAATGTAACAACATGGAAAAGGATGACATATTTATTGCTACCTCAAATTTTCTGAAAAGCTGCAAGGTCATCACTTGATTCAAATTTGCATTATTTGTCTACAGTGTCATTAAGTGCACATACATGCAAATATGAGATGGGTGCTGGTGGCTCACACTTGTCATCCTAGGTACTCAGGAGGTTCAGACCAGAGGACTGTGGTTCAAATCTAGCCTGATCAGGAAAGTCCATGAGACACATCTTCAATTAGCTTCCAGAAACCCGGAAGTGATGCTATAACTAAAGTGGCAGAGCACCCAACTTGATCTGAAGAGCTGAGGCACATGCCCAGGATCAGAGTTCATGCCCCACGACCAATGAAAATGTGAAATGTACTTGAAGTTTCCCCAAAAGAAACTACGAAGTCAATAGTAATCTTCCAAAGCAGAAAAAATTTTCCAATATGACTCAGTGCACCTACATTTGCTGAGTTATTTAAGTTATGGCTTCTTTGCTGCATATATTCTCTTCTTTTAAAAATTGTCAAATATTACCTTTATAATAAACTTCATCTAATATTTCTTGGTTCAAGAGAGAAGTCCATACAGTTTATGTGACTTGATTTTCTTACTGTCTTAGTTCAAAGCCAACTCAGGAAGGAGAGTCTTCAAACTCTTATCTGTAATTAAACACCAAAAATCCAGAAGTGGAGTTTTGGCTCAAGCAGTAGAGTAATAGCTTTGGGGGCAGGTGGGCAGGAAAGACAAAAGACAACTGTTCAGGGACAGGGTCCAGCCTCTGAGTTCAAGCCCCAGAAGCGGCACAAACTAAACTAACAAAGAAGAAACAAAAAAACCCACATATTTCTTTGGGACCATCCTTAAAACACTGCGTTGAAAAGAGGCTCCTTTTGCTGATCATACTCACTGGATCCTGCTTTTTGGAATCCTTATTGATATGGTGAACTCAGGACCAGAATAAAGGAATGGATATCTGACTTTTGCAACAAGAGAATCATTTCAGGAGTTAAATATTCATGCATAAGAAATTTTAAAACCTCCATGTCTTTGTTTCTTTGTAGTAGAACACTGTAAAACAATGTTATTTCCTTTTTTTCCATGCTGGCCTTCAAATGGCATATTGTTTTCTTTTGTAATACTGTCAACTAGAAGTTTACAGACAAGTTTTATGTCTAAAGTGCACACTCGAAAAAGATAGGGACAGAGTTCCCTTCAAGCCTTGGATTATATTCTTATACAGTAAAAATGAGAGCACAAATTAACTTGAACTTTGTCATTTCTCTATGTTCAATTTCTCTCCTGGATTCAGTTTCTACTTCCTGTAAAAGTTCATTCCACTTACTTCCGGTAACAATCTATGGTATTGCTCCAGGAAAATGAATTTTTTCTGGCTTCATTGAGATAGCACAAAGGCATCTTTAGACACGAGGTAACACGTGTTTCAGAGACAACTTAGTAATGAGAAAATATGGAATTTACATGGCTTATAAAACATTATCCACGTACATATGGCTGTATAAGACGATGTTAAGTGAAATGAACCCCAAATACGGACACAACTTGTTTTTCCTTTCTTACTATTGTTTTTAATGTATCTACCATGTATTATGTGATTTTTTTGTTACTCTTGTATTTTCTTCCTCCATGGTATAACCCGTTTCCACTGTATTTGAGGTCGGTGAGCTGCAACTTGCATATACATTTTTCTAATGTGGGGAGGGGAAGGGAAATAAAATGCTGAAAGAAGTATACAGTATGACCCGTTGTTACAATGAGATGAACAAGACACTATGTTGAAAATGAACTTTATTAGTTGGGGATGGGAGGGAAGAGTTGGGGCAGTGTGGAGAAAAGGAATGACAGGGGAATAACAAAAGAGGAAGTAACAATGTTCGGTAGATAATGTACTCATTAACTTACTTATGTAACTCTAACCCCTGTGTCCACCATTTTCACCATAAATAAAAAACATTATCCTGGAGTACATTATGTTCAAATTTCCGAAGTGCTCTCTTAATTAAGACCAATTTTAAGTGGGAAGAAGGTTCTCAGAAACATTTTTTGTCAGTGTTTGTGTTGTGCATTATTACCCAAGTGTACATAAGTTAACAGAAGGAGAAACAATAGGAATAGGAGAAAGAGAAGTTCTGTGTTTAAGTATAATGGTTCAATACTCTATAGAAGACTCTGCAAATAAGACAGCGTTGAAATAATAAAGCCAAGGCTAGTATGTAGATCTATGGGAGTGACATAGAGAAAGCATTATTACTAAGTGGAATATGAAGGTTGAGACCCCTCTCTTTCTTCTACTAGCTCTAAATCATGATAGGTAATCAAGAAAATTTGTAAAAATTAGAATGGAAGAATAATTCTGGTTCCAAGCCAGTTAGTTATAAGACCATGGACTTAACTGGAAAAAAGTCCTTTTCGAGAGAGCAGGAATTATACTAGCAATGAACTAGTGGCTAAGATCACATTTCTTTTTCTTTTTCTTTTCTTTATATTGTAGACATTTCCTACTTATTACAAATGAGGAAAACACGGAATCTGTTTCTTTGTGTCTTGTTTATTTTACTTCGTAGGATTTTTCCAAGTCTTTCCAGTTCCGTATGAATTTGAAGTATAGAATTCCACCGTGCATACATAAACCACATTTTGTCAATTCGTTCATCTACTGAGTGGCATATTGGATTAAAACATGACTGCATATAAGTATCACTTAGTGTCATTCAAAAATGAGAGATGTCACCTCCAGAGATATTCTAAAAGCATGATTTCTAAGTAAGATAGGATTTTATGGTGGTATGAGTTTTGAGATATCTGGATGAGTCTCATGTATGTCTTGCACTGAATTAGGCAGGAAGATATCCAATATCATAGAGGATAAAAATGGTAGTGTCAAAAATATTTCCTTTGAGAAAGATATAGGAGCCTGCCAGAAGTATAAAGTAGTTCAGATAATTTTGAAGTATTTAGAAATGCAAGGTAAGTATGTCTCTTTAAATAATAATTATGTAAGTGGAAGGGCAAAAGAAGGGGAAGAGAAAAAATAAGTGACAGCAGATAATTGTCCCAATAGAATATAAAAAAACATAATCTATAATTTTCAAGTTAAAGAGAGACCAATAGAATTAATGCAAAATATTTACTTGACTTTAGCCTACTTTAATGCTCCAATGGCTTTCATAAAATGCAGATGCATAGTTTTGTGTGTTCTGTCATTTGCTAAGCGTTTCGTCCAGAAAAGGTTATCAATTACTTATAAATGATGCATAATTCCTAGGTATTCCAGTTATCACATACACTCTTGATTGAGATATCTCTGTATAAACTCAAAATAACGGACAAAAAAAAAAACCTTAAAATAAACAGAAATCACACGTTTGTTTTAAACACTGTAGTTTACAGAGTTTTTAGCCAAAACCAAAAACGTCTATTTAGATATTCTTCATTTTGTGTGAAGAATTTTTAACAATAGTTTATTTGCTGACATGTAATTCATTTGCAATATACTATCTCCTTCTATTGTATACACTTTAGTGCTTTGGAAGTGAATTGTAACTTTATAGGTTTTCAAAGCCTAATTTTCACAAACTTGCATTTCTTCAAATAGAAATGTTAAAAATTTTAGAACAGACATTAAAATAGATAAAAAAATTCTGTTAATAGAATTTGTCCAGCATACATGCTCTGTAGTGTGTATTTTCAAAATTTTATTTTGGGGATTTTTCCAGGGTCTCACACATACTATTTAAGTGCACTGTCAATGAACTACAATTCCCTGTCCAAATACTTCTTTTTACTTCTCTTTAATACATTCATAGAAGTATAATGAATTGATCCTATACAATTCTTTTCGACCTTTGAGAATTGAAAACTTGCTTGCTAAAATGATTGCAGTATTATACAAATGGATCACTATAAGTAGTTTATCAATTCCTCCACAATGCATTACTATATTTTGTGTCATCTTTTTATATTAGAGTCATACTAGTGATTTTTCCTTTTCTTTTTTTTCCCGTTTTATTTTTTTAATATTATTTTATTTTATTTGAGAACATACTGTACAGAGGGGCTACAATTACATGGGCAGGATAATGCATACATTTCTTACCATGCATTGCAGCCTCCTCCTTTGTTTACCCTTCACCTCCCTTCCCAGCCTCCCCTCTCCCCCCACCCAATTATACCCCCTCCCCCTCTTTTTCTTTTTTTAATATACTAAAGAGGAACTTATTTCATATGCTCCTCTTATTGACTATTAATTTACACATGTTCTTTAAAGAAATATCCTATTCAGGAAAAATTATATAGAAATAGAAGGTATAAAACTATTTAAGATTAAGAATCATTGTAGCATTCACATTTTAGCATTAACAAATATGTTACCTCTATCTGTTGGATATGTTTTCACTTCGGTTATAGTGTCCTTTGAATTATGAGTATAGTGTCCTTTGAATTATGAAAGGCTATCACTTGATATAATCCAGTATCTTCTTGCTTTTCTTTAGCAACTAATGCTTTCCATTTAGAAACCTTTACTGATACAATGTCATGAATTTTTACGTTTATCTCTTATCGGTTTTTACATCTCATATTTAGTTTGATAATCATTTTTTATTTTAAATTTTTGTATAAGGATTGAGGTAGGCCAGGTGCCTGTAGGTCACACCTGTAATCCTAGTTAATCAGGAGTCTGAAATCTGAGGATCACGGTTTAAAGCCAGCCCGGGCAGGAAAGTCCATGAGACTCGTATTTCTAATAAATCACTAGAAAGCCAGAAGTGGTGCGGTGGCTGAAATGTTAGGGTGCTTGCATTGATCTGCAGATCATATGGACAGCGCCTAATCCCAGAGTTCAAGCTCCATGAGTGACAAAAAACAAAACAAAAGAAACATAAAAAGGGATTGAGGTAGTAGTCTAAGATCATTCTTTAAATCTCGAGAGAAAATAGTGCCAATACACCCATTTAAGATTCTATTTTTTATTTCATAAAGTCATAGGATAGTTTTCAAAATCAATTGACCATAAACTGAGAATTTATTTTTGAAAAATCTGTTACATTCTTCTATGTGTCTGCTCTTGTAGTAGAACTATGTTGTCTTTACTACTCAACATGGTAAAAAGATTCAAAGCTAGTATGAAGGCTGAAGATACACAATTTTACAAGTTTGTTCTAACTGACCTGTATTCCTTGAATTTACATACGAGTTTATTGAGCAGGTGGACCAATATTCTACAGAGATATCTAGATGTTTGAAAGTGACTCATATTTTGTACCTTGTAAAAACACAAGACCCCAGATATTATATATAGAAAAATGCCTTCAGAGAATACTTGAAACAACTAAAATTAATTCAAGAATGAGTTACGATTTAAATAACACTGTAACATAACAAAGCTGAATGATAACAACTTGAGCTGTACAACAGAGGAGAGTGAGAGGGGAAACAATGATGTACCACATAGGAGCTATATGTCATTGCTATTGTGTTTCAAAAAACAGAAAGACTTCAGAGAAGAGAAGGAGAAAAATAACGTTTCCTGAGACAAGTTTCTTTTTAATCCATCTAATAGTTTGTACTAAAAGTCAGTGAAAATGGGAAAAAATAAAATAGAAATTAAAGCATTGTATATACCTGTTACAATGTAAAGAAATTGTAACAGGAATATGATAATTTCCAAAGAAATAAGAGAAAGAATAGTTAAACTCTAAAGGGAAAAATAATGAAGAGACAAAAGAAGCAAAGTAAAACCTTTATCAATAACAAACACAAGAGTTTGGAAGTGGAAAGGCAGTGGAAATATTCTAAATAACAATAAAAATTGCTAACGTGGATAGAATATGTATCACATGTTATCATATATAATTTTGAAAGGGCATACTAGGAATGAAAGTTTGAAAGTCATGGTTTAAAACACTATTTGGATTATAACTAGACAGAGTAGCTCTGTGGTAAACCATTGGCCTTGCATATGTGAAGCAATGGTGTGATCTCGCAAGCATTACAAAGTACACACAAAGCACACACACACACACACACACACACACACACAAACATACACACCACATACACACATTTGGAATATTGATTTTATTATATTAAACGGAGGAAATTTTCACAAACAGTAAAAGTATGTTAATATATGAAATCATAATATTGCTCGTACCATTTAAAAGTTTAGTACAAATAAAATAGTCACAATATACTTGGATTTTAATAGATTAAGTAAATGGAAAATTAATAGAAAACATTAGAACCTTTGCAAATAAGTTTTAAATAATAATCATTTTGAAACAAGTGTCCTTTTATTTTGACAAAAGATTGATGTTACTGGTGTTTTAACTCAAGATTTAGTATGTGATAGCGAGGTGCTCTATATAACACTAGCGATGGCTACATCTCTAATCGGTTCACTCTGAATAGTTTTATAATAAGGTCTCATAGTTTCCCAGTCTCTCCCGAATTACAAACCCTATTTACAATTCCAACCATAGCTAGAAAATGGATACAACAAACCACCATGCCGAGCTCAAACTTTTTTTTAAATTTAAGTACAAATATTTCCAAAAAGTGATCAGGTAATGAAGGCTTTCTTAATAAAGTAAGTGCTTCTTGAAAATGCAGTAAATATTTTTTACCTGGACAAATATGTTTATAAATATAAGAAAATAAATGTATTTAAATTCACTAACCATATAAAAATTAAGAAAATAATTTCAAATAGCCAAATGTTACATATTTTAAAAGCAAAATATATGTGACTGAATAATATACATATGTAGAAGTCATGCAAAATTATATTAACTGATCCTACAACTCTGAAAAAAGAATTACCCTAAAGAAACAAAAGGAAACATTTAAGCTCAAAATTTGAAAATTAGAAAATAAAATGAAGTAGGGGCTGGGACGGTAGCTCAGCGGTAGAGCGATTGCCTTCCATGCATGAAGTCCTGGGTTCGATTCCTCAGCACCATATAAGCAAAAAGGAAAAAGCTGGAAGTGGTGCTGTGGTTCAAGTGGTAGAGCACTAGCCTTGAGCTGTAGAGCTGAGGGACGGGGCCCAGGCCCAGAGTTCAGGCTCCACAACCGAACCCCCCCCCAAAAAAAGAAAAGAAAATGAAGTGTACTCTTTAGTTGACTTAATTAAGTGGAAAAGCTCTGTATATCAATTTTATAATAAAAATGCATAAACAAAGTAAGCAAAAGTACCCATTGATCAATAGCAACAGCAAAAGCATCAGTAGTTCTTGTTTTGAGTGTACAAAAATATCGATGGAAGATATCACATTGTTCCTTCCTTAAGAAATGTATTCATTATCTCATTTATGTAACTTTAACCCCTGTGTACCTTACCATTATAATAAATTGAAATTGAAATTAAAAATAAACCTATATATATATATATATATATATATATATATATATATATATATACCAATTAAGAATTCTTAGAAGCCATTTGTTAAAATTTTTGTAAAAAACTTCCCTAAATACCCAAGGAATATACTTTGATGATACTATTTAAATACTTCAACCTCAGCAGAAAAGCAAAAATTTTAAAAACTGTTACAAAGTAAAGTATTAAATCAGAATATATTACTATTAATAATAATCATAAGATGATTTTATAGTCGTAGTCAAATATGTAAGAAATGAGGCAATTTGCCATTCATCTGCACTTAATAAGTGAGAAAGAATTTTCTAGGTCTTTTTAAATTATCATAAGTTTAATGAAATTATTCTGTCACATCATATGATAATCAGATAAAGCTGATATTAGAGCAAAGAACAGATTGTATTAAGTTTTTGGATGTTAATGTATATACTTATTTTGGTTGTGGGAAAATGTGTGTATTTCACCTTGGGGTATATTGTTCTTGCAGGCCGGGATTCCCTTTCCACAAGAACATGCATCTCATCTGTCCTTTTAGCCTTCCCATCATCAATGGCATCAGAGTTGCACACCAACTTGTCTAGCTTGCTACCTTGACTGACCTGGATCCACAGTCCTTCCAATCTTAGTCTCTAGATAGTGCAGGTTGGTAGAAATGATCCAATTCACCCAGCTATAGATTGAGAAGTACGTCCACTAAACTTTTGGTTTGCGTTCTGTTCTCAAGCCTCCAAAATAGTTAAGACTACACATTGGATCCCCTGTTGCCAAGCAATAAGAATATTTTAAAGCAACTAGACATATATATGACTTAGGCTTGTGACTACCTCAGGAAAAGTATAAAAGAGCAGTGAAGCATAGAGGACAGCCAGAATTTAACTACCTACTCAGAGGCTGAATAAGCAAAGCTAGATACTCAGGAGTCTGAGATCTGAAGACCACTGTTCAATCATAAAAATACAAGCGATTATCTCAAAAAAAAAAAAACAGAATTGTAGCAGAGGCTGAAGTGGTAGACCACTATCCTTGGGCACAGAAGCTGAGGAATAGTTTCCATGGCACTATCAAGCCTCAAGAATGATGAATGCATGCATGAGCACATGCACATGTGCGTGTGTGTACTCGCACATGCATGCACACATATACAAACACATATGAGTATTTCAATGTGAAGTTTTTATTTTTTTATCTTGCTGTACTTTCTTTCCCTGTATTAGTTCACAAATTAACAAAATCAGCTAAGGACCTATTTACATAAAATTCATCATGTTTCTCTAAAATCTACTCTCTTTTTGAAAGCCTGCTTTTATTTGACCCAAAAGTAAATTATTCAGGAAGTCAATTCATCACTCTCAAGTTTATAGTATTAGATGATTGTTTAGGTTCCTCGTAGCAATATGATTTTGTGAAATCCTGCATCAAGTAATATATTTCTTTCACTAGAAGAGAAACCTCTGTCAAACAATTAATAATAGCTTATTCTCCTCCTGGCATTCATCTGTAGTTTTATTTTCTTCATATATTTCATGATCTGTCTGTATATGCCAAAGACTGCCATGAAAATAAAATACCCTTCTCAGCGCTTAGCATGTGTATACCATTCGTAGATATGGAAATTGCTTTGGAATAAATAATGTTCACCCTATCTTGAGAAAGAAGAATTGGTTTCTCAGCACTTTAGGTAAGAACTTGAGGGAAAGAAACAAAAGGAAAAGTGAGGAACAAACAACTCAACACATAGATTCAAATGAAACAAACAACCCAAGAAAACACAAATTAATTCAGTACTCAAGAACCTGCAGGAAATGAAAGATTTAAAAAAATCAGCTATGACAAGCTTATGAAATTCGTGACTACATGGGATTGCAATTTTGTGAGGATAGTGGCAAAAGCCCAGACTGAACAGAAAGTTCTGTACACAATGCCATACAGCTGTTGTTCTAAATTCCAGGAAGAATAACATCAAGTGGACGGAGGCCAAGTTCATACACAAGTAGGAAGCCAGTTTCTAGCTGAAAAATAATCAGGATAACTTGGGGCTGGGGGCATGACAAAGTGGTAAGAACACACATTTAAGGGGACAAAACACTCAATTCAAACTCTAATATTAGGAGTATGAAAGAAAAAAGCTATGATTTTAAATAATTAGAACAATTGTAACACTTGAGTATTCTAGTGGAGAAAAATCCATTAGAGAGATAGAATGAACCCACGTTGCAATGCTCCTTTAGTGATAATGTTTAGTCGTACTTCAGACAAAACAGAGTTACCTTGCAAATGAGCATGGATGTGCATTTGGGTGATGGAAATACTCTACTTACACAGGTGTAAATTAAATAGATTTTTGGGGGTAGATTGTAGTTCTTGAACTAAGAGCCTTGGTGTTGTCCATGAGCTTTTTCTCTCAAGGCTACCACTCTAATACTTGGAGCCACAGTTCCAATTCTGATTTTCTGTTGGTTGTTTGGAGATAAGAGGCTCATGGACTTTCCTGCACAGGATGGCTTCAAACCAAGATCGTCAGATCTCAGCCTCCTGAGTAATCTTGATTCCAGGCATGAGTCGTCGATGTTTTTAATAATTTAGTAAATTGTATAGTTACAGAAATTATAAATTATGATTGTAACCTGTGTAATATATGTGTGTATGTATAGATCAATGCATACACTTAGAAATATATTAAAATATTTTTGCATCTAAAGTAGATTTATGAAATCATCCTTCATTAAAAATATAATGGAAACAAAAGTTAATAAGGAGCAAAACAAAGGTAATTGTTACACGTTTCTTTTTGTTTAATGGAATATGAATTGTGAGAATCAGTTTGGGAAAACAATCTCTACTTTAACAAAATGGATAATTGCTATTAATTCCAATCCATCTCTTTGCCCATATTGTGCATCCTCACACATGAGTGTCAAAATCAAACCACACTTTTTGCCTTTGTATTTAACTCACCTGTTATAATTTAGGGGCTAGATGAAGTAATCAAATAATGATTAAAATAATAGTAAGTGAGGCTATTAGTGAGAGCTGAAAAACATTTTAAATATGATAACTAATTAAATTACATATTTCTTGCTTTTACTCTGTTGTTATGTCCCTCATTCCCACATTAGGAAAGTACATAGAAGGTTCTCACTAAATTATATGTAATTATTAAAAATTTATTGAAAGAATATGGGCAAAGTGTGGTTTTAGCTTTTTGTAACCTGTATGGGGTAGTGTGTTTTTGAGGACTTGCAATACGTTGTGATGGTGATGAAGGGAGGGATGTCTTTATTCTGGAAAACTGGCTAGAGGATTGCTCCCAGAAAGATAGTGATGAATTCTTCTAAAAGGACAGTAAAATCACTTTCACAACCATGTTCACTACTGCACTCTTCACTGTAGCCAAGTTATGGAAACAGCCCAGATGCCCTTTGGCGAAGAGATGGTTGGCAAAAGGGTGTCATATACAAATAAGTGGAATGTATTTATCCATTATGAAGAATGTTAGGTTATTTGCAAAGAAATGGATAGATATAAAAATATGTTAAATAAATGAAGTCAAAGCCAGACACACAAAGGACCCATGTTCTGTCTCATATTTGGAAGCTAGAACTTTATACAATTTTACACAGCAATATTAACCAAATCATGCTATTTGTAGAGGAGTATTTAAAAGGTGTAATTTTTTATAAACTTGAACTTTTAATCCAACAAAATAAACACCAGGAAACTATCACTTTGAAGATGTGAGGGGAAGTCAAAGGGAAAGAATAAAAAGAGTTATGGAGGAAGAAAGTGAAGACATGATATTCAATGCAGATAGTATGAAAGTAGAAAAAATTAAAGTGTGGTGAGGTTTAGAAAGGCAGGGAAAAGTTATATAAGGATCCATTATACGTAAAAGCATTATTTATTGAATGTAAATTCCCTTGTACAACTAGTTATGATAATAAAAATATAATTAAAAACAATGGAGCCATCTGATCTTAAACTGTGTTCTCTTAAACCATGAGTCAATATAATAGTTTCCTACTCAGAAATTTTCTTTGCAGGTATTTTCCCTTTAGTGACAGAAAAATGATCAATGCAATGAATATCAATACATCACATTGCACATCATAAAGAGACACAATAAAAATCACAGTACAACATTACTAGTACAACATTGCACACATGGTAAGTGTTAGCCTGAGGTTCATCTCCCACTGTATCAATTAACCTCATTCTATTTTATGACTAAAATACCAGCACTTAGTCTACAAATTCTTGGAAAATTTCCCAGAATTATTGTGTACACTCATAATATTTCACTTTATCTTTGTTAGAAAATAGGGAACTGTAATATGAATACTCAAAGTTCATAATCAGTACATACCTCCCTGGTGAAAGGAAGTGCTAAAGTATAACATTCTTGATTTCTAGGTCAAAATAGCAAAAATCATATTCTATCCCTTCACTGAACACTGCACTGCCTCGGGACCCTATCTCTGTTTAAAACTGTCTTACTGAAAGAATGACCTCCCCAATTCCTGATGGAAACAGACTGCAGGTCTTATGGACCAATCATTTCCACATTGTAGCTCAACTAAGTTGTTTACCATTAGAAGTATTTTGATTGCTTTTTATACCCAACATTTTGAGAGAAAGGTACTACTTTAAAATGCTATTAAAGTAAGACATATAAAAATCACCTTTGACCCTAGATAAATATTTTACCTTTCATGTACCCAAAAATGCAGTCTGACCCATCATTAATGAATTAAAGCCTCTCCAACTTGTGAATACAATTGGTTTAAAAAGACCTAAAGGGCTGGGAAGGTGGCTCAGTGGTAGAGCGCTTGCCTTGCATGCGTCAAGCCCAGGATTTGATTCCTCAGCACCACATAAAAAAAAAAAAAAAGAAAAAAGCCGCAAGTGGCGCTGTGGCTCAAGTAGAAGAGCGCTATCCTTGAGCTGAAGAGCTGAAGGAAAGCGCCCAGGCTCAGAGTTCAGGCCCCACTACCAGACTCCCCCACCCCTGAAAAAAAGATATCAATACTACAATATTTGTGCAAAATTTCGTATGATACTGAAGATTCAATTGAAAACTGTTAACACTTGAAAATAACTCTTTTTCTTAGGAGTAGGAAACAAAACACAAGATTAATCCTAATCATTTCAAAGACATTTATTTATACTACAAATTCACTCTTATAACTACAAAGATTCCAAAAATAACTGAAGCATAGTGTCACAAAGGGCATAATTTAACTTCATCATGTACATTCAAAGGACTGTGCTAATAGAAAACAAAGTTATGCTAAAAATTAGCTCACGCAATTCACTTCCATTCTTTTATTCTATATATTTTAGTTTCATAAAAACTGTCTTTTGATAAAATGATGCATAAAAAGCCTATATACCCACTTACATTTTCAGATTTTAACAATGTTTATTTCAGAAATGTCTTTAGCTGTATAGTCAATGAACTGAAATAACACTAAAGTATTCAAAGGGTTTTCAGAAATTGCAAGACTGACTCTTGGATGATATTTATATTGGAAAAGATCTTCAAAAAGCCTCATTTGTTAAAGTTGTGATAGTTACTCCCACAAAAGAACTATTAATGAAGAAACCTTTGTATGTAAAATACAACTTAAAATGCATCCACAATCTGGAAGTGACACATGCTTTTTTTGTTTGTTTTTGCAATGTATATCTAACAAACATATCCACAATACTGTTTTTCAGTCAATATGATCGGATATTCAAACCTAAAAAATACGGGATTTATTCTTAGTGTGAATAGATACTATCTTATAAAGAAAGTTATTTTCAACAGAAATCCGGAAAGAGTTTATCCACCTTGAGTTTCACAGGAATAACCAGAGTGTAATACCTGTTTGGTCAAGTCAGATAAACTCACTCCATGAGTATATCTTAAAAGTATAGCCAATTTAAGAGGTCAAATACATATTTTGTACTGACAGTCATCTTACAACAATAACTTACTACTTAAATATATGTGTATCTTCTTCCCTAACATATACAAAGAGCTGAAAGTGATCTCTTTTATCTAACTTAATGTTGTAAATGGTTTAATTATGATGATGTTATTATTTGACGAATAAAATGTACAGAAGGGTGGTTCCACTGAAATGACAGTACGGAACAATGATAAATAACAACATTGCAACACAGTTCTTTTCAGACTCTCTCTGTCCTCATTGGCAAGCAACATGGCAACAGCACACACACACACACACACACACACACACACACACACACACATTTGGGCACATTTACACACACATTTAGATGCAAGGCAAATTCAGGGTGTATTGTACAATAAAGTTCAAATAAAATATTAGTGATAAGTCTAAGGATAATGGGTGTAGAGGAGCACCTAGAAACGGAAGTAATTGGTCTAGAAAATTTGTTTAACAAGATCCTAACAGAGAACTTCCCAAACATGCAAAAAGACAGGCCTATTCAGATACAAGAAGCTTTTAGAATTCCAAATAGACGAGAAAAGAATAGGACATCCCACCGTCACATTACAATCCACACAGGATCAACTCAGACCAAGGAAAGATCCTTAAAGCTGTGAAGGAGAAAAGATTAAGCACCTATAAAGGAAAACCAATTAGAATCACCTCAGATTTCTCAGCAGAGACAATCAAACAAGAAGAGCCTGGAATGATGTATCCCATGCCCTAAAAACAAATAACTATCAACTAAGAATACTCTACCCAGCTAAACTCTCCTTCATAACTGAAGGCCAAACAAAAACCTTCCATAGGAAAGAAAAATTGAAACAATACATCTCCACCAAACTAGCCCTGCAAAAGATTCTTAAAGATGTCCTACACATAGTAAACCAACAAGACCACAATAAAGGCCAAGAAACTGCACCCAAAATGAGAATCCAAGAACCATAGAAAGAACCCAGTTTTCACAGCCCCCGAGAAGGTGGATAACATGGCAGGAAGTCCGAAATACCTCTCAGTCCTTTTTATCAACATTAACGGACTTAACTCTCCAATTAAGCAAGATAGACTGTCTAGTTGGATTAAAAATAAAGTTCCTTCTATCTGCTGCCTTTAGGAGTCACACCTTGCCCATAAAAACAAACACATTTTCAATGTTAAAGGCTGGAACAAAATCTGCCAAGCAAATGGCCCCCATAAACATGCAGGAGTTGCAATCCTAATATCAGATAAAATAGACTTCAAATTAAAATTTGTGACAAGAGATAAAGAAGGTCGCTACATACTAATTAAGGGTTCTCTCCTGCAAGAGGATATTACAATTCTAAATATCTATTCGCCAAAAAATGTAGCACCCAAATTTATCCAAGAAACAGTACTTTACCTCAAATCCCACATGGATCCAAATACATTCATAGTTGGGGATTTTAAAACACCACTCTCCCCACTAGGTAGATCAACTCGGCAAAAACTAAAAAGAGAAACCACAGATCTAAACAGCTGCAGAGATCAACAAGATTTAACAGACATCTACCGAATATTTCACCCAGCAGCATCAGAATACATGTTTTTCTCAGCAGCACAAGGAACATTTTCTAAAATAGACCACATTTTAGGCCACAAAGCAAACTTGTCTAAATTCAGAAACATTGAAGTTATACCTTGCATTCTCTATGACCACAAGGGAATAAAACTAGAACTCACCACCAAAAGCCACCAAAGAAAGGACGGTAACATATGGAGGCTGAACAACACACTGCTGAATCACGAGTGGGTCATGGAAGATATTAGAAAGGAAATTCAAATGTTCATGCTATTCAACAAAACAGAGAACACAAATTACCAGCTCCTTTGGAACACAGCAAAGGCAGTATTCAGAGGCAAGTTTATAGTTCTGAACTCCTACATCAACAAATTGGGGAGATCTTAAACCAACAATTTAATGACATATCTAAACATCCTTGAAAAGAGCAGCAAAATAAACCCCAATCCAGTAGACGGAAAGAAATAATCAAAATTAAATCAGAATTAAAGGAATTAGAATTCAAAAAAACTATAGAAAGGATCAACAAAACAAAGAGTTGGTTCTTCGGAAAAATTAACAAAATTGACAGACCCTTAGCAAATCTTATCAGAAAAAGAATAGAACACACCCAAATTAATAAACTCAGAAATGAGAATGGAAACATCACCACGGAAACAACCAAGATTCAGTACATTATAAGGGAATATTCCTCAAAACTTTATGCTAATAAGTTTGAGAACTTGACAGAAATGGACCTTTTCCTAGCAAATATTGACATTCCAAAACTAAACCAAGATGAGTTAAACCATCTTAACAAACCCATATCAAGCATTGAAATAGAAACAGCAATAAGAGACCTCCCAGGTAAGAAAAGTCCAGGACCAGATGGTTTTACAGCAGAATTCTACAAGGCCTTCAAAGCAGAGTTCACACCAATACTCCTCCAACTCTTCAATGAAATTGAAGGAAAAAGTTCACTACCGAACACATTCTATGCAACCATCGTAATCCTCATCCCAAAAACAGGCAGGGACTCATGAAAGAAAGAAAACTGTAGACCCATTTCTTTGATGAACACTGATGCAAAACTTCTCAACAAAATTTTGGCCAATCGACTTCAACAATTCATCCAAAAATCATAAACCAGTATCATACAGGATTCATTTCAGGAATGCAAAGCTGGTTCAATATACGCAAATCAATTAATATAATTCATCACATCAACAGGAGCAAGGATAAGAACCACATGGTTATTTCAATAGATGCAGAAAAAGCATTCAACAAGATTCAACACCCCTTTATGATGAAGGTTTTGGAAAAAGTAGGAATCCATGGAACATTCCTCAATACAATAAAGGCTGTATATGACAAATCTACAGCCAGCATTATACTTAATGGTGAAAAACTAAAGTCATTTCCTCTTAACTCAGGAACAAGACAATGATGTCTACTCTCTCCACGTCTCATCAATCTAGTATTAGAATGCCTAGCTACAGCAATAAGACAAGATCCAAACATAAAAGGGATCCAAATAGGAAAAGAAGAAATAAAACTCTCCTTATTTGCAGATGACATGATCTTGTATTTAAAGAATCCCATCGACTGCACTCCCAAATTACTCAAGCTGATTCAAAACTTTGGCATAGTAGCCTGGTATAAAATTAAGCCCCCAAAATCAATGACTTTTCTGTATGCCAACAATGAGAAAAGTGTGCCTGAAATTTTGAAAGTAACTCCATTTGTAATATCCCCACAAAAAATAAAATACCTAGGAATTAACTTAACTAAAGGAGTGAAGGACATTTACGATGAAAACTTTAAAATCTTGAAAAAGGAAATCAAAACAGAACTTAGAAAATGGCAAAACATTTCATGCACCTGGATTGGAAAGATTAACATCGTGAAAATGGCAATATTTCCCAAGGCTATCTACAAATTCAATGAGATACCTATGAAAATTCCAACCTTGTTCTTCAAGGAAATAGAAGAGGCATTCTAAAAATTCATATGGAACAATAAAAGACCCCGAATAGCAAAAACGATCCTCAATGGAAAGAACACTACTGGAGGAATATCAATACCAAATTTCAAACCGCACTATTAAGCCATAGTAATCAAAACAGCTTGGTACTGGCATAAGAACAGACCTCAGTACCAATGGAATAGAACTGAAAACCCAGAAATGAACCTACAGACCTATAGCCATTTAATATTTGATAAGGGAGCTAAAACAATTGAATGGAAAATAGATAGCCTCTTCAGTAAATGGTGCTGGCAAAACTGGTTAACTACTTGTAGAAAACTAAAGCTAGATCCTTATATATCACCCGGCACACGAATAATTTTCAAATGGATCAAAGACCTCGGAGTCAAACCAGACAATCTGAAAACATTACAGGATGGAATAGGAGTAACCTTATGTCTCCTTGCTCAGGCCGAAATTTTCTTTATAGAGACCCGGAAATACATACAATGGACAAGGGTCTTGGAACTTGAAGAATTAAATCCGCCAAAAACAAATCCTCAAAAAAACAACTGCCCAATAAATAAGTGGGCTAAAGACATAAAGAGAAACTTCTCTGAAGAAGAAAGAAGTATGGCAATAGACACATGAAGAAATGCTCAATCTCCCTAGCCATAAAAGAAATGCAAATCAAAACAACATTGAGATACCACCTCACACTAGTTAGAATGGCAAAAATCAAGAACTCTAACAACAACAGATGCTGGAGGGGATATGGACAGAAGGGAACCTTATTGAATTGTTGGTGTGAGTGTAAACTTGTTCAACCACTTTGGAAAGCAGTATGGAGGTACTTCAAAAGACTTCATATGGAGTTCCCCTATGACCCAGCAATACCACTTTTGGGTATTCACCCAAATCTTTACAAACAAGACCACACTAAAGCTACCAGCATAACTATGTTTATTGCAGCATTATTTACCATAGCTAAGATATGGAAGCAACCCAGATGCCCCTCAGTAGATGAATGGATCAAGAAAAAGTTGTATATATACACAATGGAATTCTATGCCTCCATCAGAAATAATGACATTGCCACATTTGTTAGGAAATGGAAAGACTTGGAAAAATTTATATTAAGTGAAGTAAGCCAAGCCCCAAGAAACATAGGTCCCATGGTTTCCCTTATTTCCAATATCTAGTATATGTATGAGTCAAACAGAAAAGGTCTGATAATGTGATGTTAGGAAAATGAACCCATAGTTATGCATTTTAATGTTTTTTTCTTTCATGCATTTGTTTCTAACACATTTATAAGATTATTTCTTTGTTGCTTTGTATCTCCCCCCCCCCACAGTATAACCCCACTTTCACTATATTTGATGTTGCTACAATTTGTAGAGGAGAGGGGGAAAAACAAGTAGTTTAAGGATACAGTTGGACGCGTTGCAACAATGAGAATTACATGTTGTCATGTCGAAAACGAACTTTACAACTTTGGTGCGGGGGGGGGGAAGGGAAGACGTGGGGGGGCCGAGGATTGGGTGGGGGGAAGGAGGGAGGCTGGGAAGGGATGTGAATGGCAAAGAAAGGAGGAATCTGCAATGCTTGATAAGAAATGTACTCATTATCTTGCCCATGTAATTGTAAGCCCTCTGTACAGTATGTTCACAAAAATATAAAAAAATAAAGAAAAGAAAAGAAAAGAACCTAAGGGATATGAGGACCAAATTATTATGATATTTCACTAGGTATCCTATGAGAAAGCAAAACAAAATGCACCAGAAGAAAGCCAGAAAATCTGAATATAATACAGGCTATTTTTCCTCACTAACTGTCATAGATGTATATGTTAATTCTAAGGAGACTTAAGTTCTAATAGCATTCGAACTACTGGAAGACATTCATGTTTTACCGATACAAATTATGTCCATACATGTAGACCCATTGCAACAGTGAAATGTACAAGTCGTTATGTTGAAAACGATCTTTACAACTTTCGTGGAGGGGCTGGGGAGGAGAGAGGAGAAGGGAAGGCGGGAGGATTAGGTGGGGAGGATGGAAAGGTATAGGAAGGGGAAACAACGGAGGAGGCTACTTACTGGTGATTCACTTGTACTTGAAGCATGATTCTGAATTATTGCTTGCTGATTCTGAACTATTGCTTTGATCATTATATTCTCCACGAAGAAAAAGTGAAATTTAATTGATAGCAAAGGACTACTAATACATTTTTACTTCTCATTAAGCATCTTCAATCATCAAAATCACCTGAAGACAATAGATAGGCCTATTTTTAGATGGAAACAAGTGTCTTTAAAAAAAAAAACAAGAATTTAGGTAGTCATACAAAGGACTTCTATTTTATTACTGCATTATACATTTTTTCTAATGTTGGATACCAACATTAGAAAGCTATTAGGAAGCTCTTAAATCACATATGTTGAATAGTGAGTTCTCTTACACTATAACATGGTATTTCCCAAATCATTTACATAGAAGGCATTGTTTCCTATTTTCTCATTCCTAGAATAAGCTGCACATGAAGACACCACTGGTCCTTATTTTCAGTCTGTACCTTTGAATACTGAGGAAAATCTTTCCGCTGCTCCCTATAATTCACTACTCTCCAGTTAGAATAATTTAGAATAGTAAAATTTGAAAAAGAGAAAATAAATCATGGTGAAAAAACATATGCAGAACATTCACCAGTTTTTTCTGACCAGTTCAACCAATGTGAACTATTGGGGAAATACATGGACACCTCATTCCCACTGGTACTCAAAATCACTGGTTAGGCAATTCTGACGAAGACAAGGAACAAGATGAAAAAATGAGGAATGGTATCAATTGCAAGAAAAAAATGGAGTAGGATCCAAGCAAATTTCTTCTTTGGGATGCCGAAATGTATCGGCTTACTGTGTTGTGAACACTGCTTTCCAAAATGGCCACGCAGATGAATACTAGGGATGAGGATGAGTATACCCCTCTTCATCGGGAAGCCTAGAGTGGACACTTACATTTTGTCCATGAGTTGGCAGCTCAAGGCAGATATTCATGTAATAACTCTGAATGGCTGGACACCCCTGCACAGTACTTATATGTGGAAAAATACCAAAATGGCTTCTTTATTACTTCATCATGATGCAGATACCAATCCCCAACTAAAGGCCTCTTGACCTCCTTGCATCTTGCTGCTGGGAATAGAAATAGCAAAGATACTCTGTATCTCCTTCGGTTGAACCATTATATCAAACCAGGTCTGAAGAACAACTTTGAAGAAACTGCATTTGATATTGCCAAAAGGGTAAGTACGTATCATTACCTCTTTGAAATTGTGGAAGGCTGTACAAATTGGTCTCCTAAATCATAATGGTTTGGTTATGTTTCTTAAATTTCAAAAATGCCAGTCCATCTTTTGTGTCCCTACACATTTTTTCACAATACAAAGCAACAGCAATATCTTACTATAAAAATTTATGTATTCCATGGTATTCTTCCAAGTGAATTGCATGACTTTGATATCAAAATGTATTCAAGAGTTGTTTGTATACATCTGTAATGATTTCTGCAGAGTTTGTGATTCTTTAAATCAGAAATAATTTTAACTTATCTGTTGAAATGAATAGTATAGAAACTAAAGATGTTCCGGGTGCTTTTCTGAACAAAGTATATCTATGTTTGTGTAATGTTCATAATCTATTTCATTCTCTCCTAGATATAATACTTTGAATTCTACATTGTTGTATAATGTATAGATTCATTAGTAAATGTGACCTTTCAGATTGCATTCCATATAGAAGAATTTTAAGACTCCTTTTTTTTCTTAGTTTCTTTTATTATTTTATTTCTTTGGGATAAAATGGCAATATTATCTAATTTCAAGTTTTGTAAAGGTTATGCTATGTAAAGGCCTTTCTAAGGTGAAAATTTAATATACTGATGTCAAACTAACCTTTAATTCTATGAATTACATGTATTGTTACACTTATATTTTTGTAATCAACTTTTTAATAACTCTTTTTCATTTCTTGCATCAGAAGAATGAAAAATATGGAATACTTCACAAATTTTCATATCATCCTTGTGCAAGTGCTATGTTAATCTCTGTATTGTTGTAATTTGGGTAGACCTGCTGCTGAAGCATGTAATATCCTCTAAATTTAAGTACTTAATGATACAATCTTTATACAGGCATATATCCATTGTTGCCTATTTGTAACAAGGAACCCTTATTGTTCCTGAAAATGCTATTGATCTTATTTCTCTAAATTTCTGTGTACAGTGGGAAAAACTTATATAGTTTGGTCGATTGCTCACATTTACAATTTTTTGTCAGTGACTATTTCGTCATTTTCATTTTAAATTTGATCATACTTTGAAGCCTTTACAGCTAAGTCCAAAGGTGGTGGCTTTTCAAGTACTTATTTATCAATTGAGTTAGCTTTGTGGAGCTAATGGATTCAAAGTAAGCCTTGCTTAAGAGCTACTTCTAACTTTCTGCAGCTTAAAATTTCCCAAATGAGGTCTTGCTGGGACAAATGTCTACGTGAACTGTGAAGACTCAGGGTCTATGTTGAGGGGGCAGAATGATGCAGGCTTCAGCCTCGGGGTTATCTGAGGACTGTGTTTGGAATTAGGAAAGCTCTTGGAACGCCAGGCTACAGAGGGAAAATGTTCCCTCTCCCTATCTCAAAACATGTCACAGACTCCTGGGAGCTGAGGAAGTGGCTCTTCTCCTTGCTTAAGCATAGATTAACAGCTGGTCAAGCATTTTCCTGAGATTGGAGAAGTGGTTTGAGCTTGATCTAAAATAGTTTAGATAATAATATACCTAGACCTTCTCTCATAGGTTAAGTAAAAATGTATCTGTGGAAATTTTTTGTGTGAATGTTTTCTGACCAAATCTTGGCAAATATGATGCTTGCTAGTCTTTAAATACCCACTAACAATAAAGCACAGCATGCAGTGGCAATTGCTGTTTGCACTCTGCATCCCCTGTGTCCTGGTGATTTTGTGACCCTTACCTAGGGACCCCAACGCACTAGACATTGACACTGAACCTTTACCTTTCTTCCATGTAGGAACAGACCAACCAGAATATCTTACGCTGAAAGCATGGATTGTCTTACTGGATCAAAAATAATCTTAGTTACAAGGGATCATAGAGAGATGAACAGTTCAGACAGAATTGTTCAGAATAGAAGGTATTTTATCAAAACATAATAGTTTATTATACGTATCATTTCAAAAGTAGCTAAAGCCAAGAAAGTGAAAAAAATTGTTCATATGCATGATTACCTACTGTCCTGACCTGTCTATCATCCAACCAAGCAGGAACTTACACTACTGACATTCTATCACCAAATATTGCCATAGCTCCTGGAGAAGTCCATATGTTTCTCCTCGATATTAGGCCTTAAATTTGTAATGTTTTAATCACAGTGTTTCCTCTTGCCTCTAGGCTGCATATCTACAAATGGTAGAGCTTTAAGTCTAACTCTACCAAAAACTGAGGTAGAGATAATGGAATAATACTTTAAAACAGAGTTGCCTTTGATTCCCTAAACACAACACAACAATGCAAAACAATTTTTATATTATATGTACTTATATATTTTATATTTATATGTGCTGATTTTAAATTTTATACAGTGAATCTTACTAGAATTGATAATTTGACAAATATATTGACATTTATTCCCATAAATAGATTGGAATATAAATAATTAGGTTCAGAATATATATTAGAATATAAAAAGTATCAATGCAATATCTTCAGTATAAGCTTGTGATACCTTCTAAGTGTTCGTGGTCTTCTGAATAAACATGGTATAATAACAGTATTGTTTTCTGCTAATCTATAAGGGATTTTATTATGATGCTCTGTTTATTGTTTTAACTTGCTGGTCCCAAAGTGTTTTTCTCCATATTTCTAAAGCATTCTTACTGATTATACCCAAATTTTGCTGATATGATGTCTAAAAGCTATTATTCTTCTGCAGGACCCACGGATCCTAGGATAACAGGTCCCAGTTATCTGCATCATCAGATAACAAGGGCATGACTTCTCACATAGGCCCATGCAACATGCCAACAGAAAATAATTAAAGACTCATCTCAATTTCTCATTTCCTATAATATTTCAGGGCCCCAATTGCTTACAAGAATTAGCAGTAATCAATTGTGAAATGCAAGGCAACTTAAAATGAAAGATGAGATCACAAAATCTGAGAGAAAGTACTGTAATTCAAACTTTCAATTTACAGATGACCAGCCCATATGAGTGAACAAAATCACAAATGAACAACGTCATTTTTAATACCTTTCTCCTAATGATGAATGAAAGATTTCAGTGCAGCCAAAAAAGTAGTTTCTGGAATGATAGATCATAATTGGTCTACCAAGACTAGGAAAACTTGATTTAGAGATCAAATATAATTTAGAAAAACATTAATTGAGAATACCCTTAGTGCTTCAAAACACTGGTACTTCAGTAAAACTTGGTTCTGTAGTATAAAAATGTCATTCTCAAACCAATGTAACCTACATTTAATCTCCTGAAAGTATATTCCTTTTCAAATAAACTTTTAAAAATCATATTCACCAAAATAACACTTGACAAGTAGATGATAGTGACATTACAAGGTTTTCAAGTGTAGGGAGCAAGTTACAATAGAGTTGATTTACGTACCCAGCACTAATACCAAACAAGTTCAACCATTCATTAAAGTGCAGAAATACTACCCCCCACCATTTGTGTTGTTCAGTAGGGGCCTTCCAGAAATGTGTTTAATGGATCAGCCTCCCATAATTCAAACCCAAATATTAGCTAATAAAGTAAATTTCATCACATAAGAAGGTACATTTTAAAGTCACTAATAGTTGCCTTATCATGTGTTGCCTTATCATATATTTTCCCTATCTGTCTAACATAGTAAGAAATATGACTTTAAGTCTTGAATATGGGTACTGATGAGAGATTTGACAAACAAAAAATCTGTCTTCTATTTCTATCATATTCCTCTAAGTAGTAAACTTTAGTTTTCTTCTTTTTCCAAAACTTATAGGTAGTAGAATATTTACATAGGATAATGTAAAATAAAATAATCACATACCATTGCACAAAGCCATTTATAAAACCTGGTAGGAATAAATTCTAGGCCATTTTTAAACGTTCCTTTTGACTAAAAATTAATCTTCCAAATGAACGAGAATAAAATCATGTCTAAGTGCTTCACATTTCCAGTCTTGCACATTGTTATTGCAGATGAATGAATTATGGAAATATAAGCTGACATCAGTTGCCTATATATTCTCCATGCTGGCTGAGACTTATAATTTGCACAGCACATGAAAACAGGTGCAATGACTGGCTTCTTACATCAGGGTGAATTTTTGGCATTGCTGGGCTTTGAACTCAGGGCCTAGGAGCCCAACTGCCCAATCGGTCCACGTGATCACACCAGACGTTGAGCCACTAAGGAGATGGGCTTTTCCCAGGGACTGAGATCGAGCCACAGGGAGGCCAAAATAGTGCTCAATGCATCATTTAAACATGGGATGTATGTTCACATCTGTGTGGGGACTGCATCGTGCATTGAGTGTACTTATTGTGTTTATTTTGTATACTATTCATGGATTATTGTGTATTTTCTCATGTATATGATGACAGGTATAACTGGGCTGACATGGATAACAACTTATTCCCATGACCACAGGGTGGCCCATGCATTCTCCATCCTAGCTGAGACCCAAGACTTGCAGAGGAAAGGAAAACATATGCAACCATTGGCGTCTTACATCAAGATGAATCTTTTGGCAGGGCTGGGATCTGAACTCGGGGCCTAGCAGGCCCAATTGGTGAATGAGTCCATATGAGCACAACAGCCTGTGAGCGACAAAGGAGCTAGGCATTCCCAGTACCTGAATTTGAGCCCCCCTGGGGGGAGAGTGGGGAGCACAATAGTCATCCATTCATAAGTAGAAGGTAGAATGCAAATAAGTATATATTTGTATAGAGTAGGATTGATGGTGACTTGTGATGGAAACCAATCTGTGTGTACCTATATTTCGATATTTTCTGATGCATTCATTTCATGTCTGTGATGATTATTGTCATGCTTCATTAACTCTTCTTTACAAATAATCTATACCCCATGAGTCTTGCGTATCATTTCCTACTGCATCATGCACAAACTACTGATTCAAGGATGAGATCGATCACATGCCATGACTCTTCCTAGGTCCAGAAACAAGTATCTCAGGATCTCCCGCCATTCCCTCCTCCTAGGGGGACTGAATTCAAGCCTCAGTCCTGGAAAAGTTACTCCTTATATACATCTTAACAATAAGATTTATACTTCCGTTCAGATGTTCAGTCCATATTGTGTTTGGTGCGTTTATTCATTTTAATTATTTTTTATTAATTTATTTACCACTTATTTTATTGACTCTGATGACACTTAAACCATTTATTACATTGTTTACATCCTATGATATAGAATCTAGATTTTAGATGTATGTGATCTCCGTCATGCCTGGCAGTGCTAGAATCGGATCTCAGGGCCTAGCAGGCCCAATTCATGAATGGGTGAGTTTGAGCATGGGAGCCTCTAGTCAATGAAGCTGTCAAGTGATTCCCACGGGCTGAGATTGACCCCCAGTTTTGGCCAAAACAGCAATACATGGATAGGCAGACGGTGATATACAAAGAAATATATATTGTTAAAGAGTGCCAGAGCCGTCTATCTATGATTGAATGACACCTACTACGTTCCTACCAACTCTTAGGTATTTATTATACCACCATTGAAGGAATATTATTCTTTTAATGCTTAATAAACTATACACTAAGATCAATCAGCATTCTTGGACTATTGCATCCAATTTTAGACTAGACGGATGCATGAACTACTCTTTCAATGGATATTCCCATGCATAGGAATGAGTCTCTTGTGATCTCCTGCCATTGGTGTCAGGACTGGGATTTGAACCCAGTGCCTATGTCCACAGGTTGTCCTATGGCTTCACTGATAGCCCACAAGCCATCAGCAATGGCAGGTCATATCTACTTTGCAGCCATGTCATTCAAACCCAGGATGGTCACTGTGCAAAGAAAAAAATAATAAAACCCCAGACCCCTGAAGGTTGCCACTTTTTCTGCTTTCCAGTTTCTTTTCGAGAAAGTCCCCTGGGCCTAGGATCTTAGGATCAGCTATGGTTCTGGAGGCTGCAACCAAGCCGAGAGAGATCTAAGCTGAGACAGAGTTTCCATGACCTGAGTTCAAGCCCCATGGTTGGCCAAAAGAAAAAAATGAAAAAGAATAAAGAAAACATAATTATTTAACTAAATTAAAAAAATAAAGCTACCTAGTTTGGAATTTCTGCTAGTTTTCTTTCCTAGCCTGGGATTTGAACTCAGGGTCTTGGTAAATCTGTAGCAATGTGAGGGAAGATTTGCTACTACTTGAGTTCAAACCTTGTGCCAACCAAAAGTGAAACCTAAGTCATTGACCTAAGCAGGGGGAGGTAGTTGTGGCAATGGGAGGGAAGGTATAGTAGGGGGAAAACAAAGGAGGAGGTAACAATGCTCAATGTGAAATTTACTCATTACCTTGGTCCTGTAAAATATTTTTACAATAAAAAACGAACAAAGACAAACAATGTAGTTCTCATAGAAGCATTTTGGAGGTAAGGGAAGGATGTCTGAGTGAATAGCTGTACAAAATTCTACACTTTTTAAAATGTTCAGTATGGAACTGAATAAACATAACTGCTTCCATTAAAAAATTATGTCAGTGTCTTGGAACTGGGGCCAGTATTTCTGCCATTGCTAGGATTTGAGCTCAACGTCCAGGTAACTATTTTGCATCATGGGTGAAGGCGAAGCTCACTGTCCATGAGGAAAGAAATTCAGGCTAGAGTACCCAGGGCCTGAATGAAGGCCCTGAAATGGAAAAAATATCTCTATACATGTGTAATATATGATATATATATACTTATATATGTATGTTAATTTCATATTATGATTCAGGTGGATCAGTGGTAGAGCACTTGCCTTGCATGCCTGAGTCCCTGGGTTCGATTCCTCAGCACCACATAAGCAAAAAGAAAAAATCCGGAAGTAGAGCTGTGGTTCAAGTGGTAGAGTGCTAGCCTTGAGCTGAAGATCTGAGGAACAGCACCCAGGCCCAGACTTCAAGCCACACAACCGGACCCCCACAGAAAAAGAATGATTTTGAATTTTATTTTCCTTTGATTCATTTATTTATTGATTACTGTATTTAGTATTTTTATACACATAATATTTATTACATTTTGCACAACTATTATAAATTTATACCCAATAATTGAGGACATTGACTCATTTTCATTAATATTTTATTAAGTGTTGAAACATAATACATAAGTAAATGGAAGCATTTGTCACAGTCTTTACATGATTAGAGTCTCTCACAAGTATGAGCTTTGTCTTATTTATCTTTGGAAACTTTCTATCGGGTTTTCTTTAGATGATTTATACTCAGAAGCCTTTTCTTGAGGATAGGCAAGTGAGGTATAAAATTGTGAGGGTGGGGCTAGAAATGTGGCTTAGTGGTAAAGTGCTTGCTCAGCATGCATGAATGCCAGGGTTTGAATCCTCAGTGCCACATACTCAGAAAAAGCCAGAAGCTATGGAGTAGCTCAAGTGGCTAGCCTTGAGAAAAAGAAGCTCAGAGAGAGTACCCAGGCCCCAAAATCAAGCCCAGGACTGTCTAAAACCATAGGCCAGATGCCAGTGGCTCATAAGTGGAACCGTAGCTTCTCGGGAGTCTGAGAGCTGAAGACCACAGTCCAAAGGAAAGCCTGTTAGATTCTTATCTCCAGTGAACCACCAAAAGAACCCATCTGGCATTTTGGATTAAGTGCTACAGTGTTCACCTTGAGCTGAAGGGCTCAGGGTCAGTGCCCAGGCTAGAGTTCGAGACACACAACTGGAAAAAGAGTGAGGGTTAATTAAAATACTTTTCCTATTTGCTAATTACAAGAACATTCTTTGGAACATGAACACTGATGCCCACCAGAAATGGACTCAGAGCTCAAGGTTCAAGTGTAGCACATACATATGCCTATCCTCTCAGACTATAGCATTGTAATATTGTTTCCTACAGGGTTCTTAAAGGTCCAAGTTTAAAAGTCTTAATATGCTACACAAGCCCTTTGTGATAAGCAGTTGACTTGTATTGTCAATGTCATTACAGTTCTGAACCTAGCAGAGCACAAGTAGGTCATACCCATCACCCTAGCTCAGGAGGCTGAGGTCTCAGGATCACAGGGTGAAGCCAGCCAGGGCAGGAAATCTATGACAAAATGACTTCCACTTCTGAAAGGTCAGATATTCAAGAGCTTCGTGTGTCTCCCTTGGTGATGAGAAATTACTTGCACATTAAATGTTCTTATAGTACTTGAGCTATAGAAGAAGGAAAGAACCATTATTGACCTATCCTGGATTCAGATGAAGTTCTCAGGATCCAAGCCCTAGCTCTGTTAGCAGGAAGAACTCCAGTGTAACTCTGTAATAGAAGGACAGAAAACAGTTTAAAAAACCAGTCTAGGTGCAGAGACCAGGCCTACAGGATTAGGAGGCAGAACGTACACACTCAACAGGGAAGTGAACTGCAAAACCACTTCATTTATTCCAGGCACAACCAGCATTGGGGAAAACCTGTAAAATTTGTTAAAGTTACACCAGGGTCAGGCTTTACTCGGCCTCTTCAAACAATGACTAATGAACCTTCCTCCCTCATGTGAAGGGAGCCTCAGGCTACCTTTAGGTTACCAATAGAGAGCCAGTTTAGTGGGGGAGAGGGGAGGAGCAGAGTAGAGAAACCCTGCTCTCTGGTCTTAGGGAGTGGGTTTTTGATTCTCCATCTATCAGATTTGAAGACCCATCTACCTCTGCCAGTCCATTCTCCTTCCTTAATTCTCCACATAATTAATGCAAATCCCCAGACTAACTAGAGGCAGGACTGTTTCTATTTTGTCTCCAAGCACATGATTTAGAACCTAGTTCTGCCCTCTTGACTATGGGCCCTTGGTTGCCTGAGAAGTGGGAAAGAGACAGTCTTCCTGCTCTGTGGTTATGTGAAGGCACACTGCAAAAGGCCTCCTGACTGGGAAGTGTTCCCTTCTTTCCTCTTGACGTCCAAAGATTAAACTATCATATTTCTTTCTTTCTTTCTTTCTTTCTTTCTTTCTTTCTTTCTTTCTTTCTTTCTTTCTTTCTTTCTTTCTTTCTTTCTTTCTTTCTTTCTTTCTTTCTTACTTACTTTCTTTCTTTCTTTCTTTCTTTCTTTCTTTCTTTCTTTCTTTCTTTCTTTCTTTCTTTCTTTCTTTCTTTCTTTCTTTCTTTCTTCCTATCTACCTACCTACCTAGGTATCTCTTTGCCAGGTCTTGGGTTGAACTTAAGGCCTGGGCACTGTCTGTAGCACTCTACTACTTGAACCACAACACCAATTCTGGCCTTTTCTGTGTATGTGCTCTGAGGAATCGTACCCAGGGCTTCTTGCATGCTAGGAAAGCACTCTCTCACTAATCCACATTCCCAGCCCCCTCATAAGTATGCTACCATTACATAAGTATGCTACCATTTTACTTCCTCAAGTTTAATTTTCTGAAGACTGGTTACTTCTAAGAAACCCTATCTTGTGTACCCCTGCCTGATTTGTGACTGTTCCTGCATTGTCCTCATAATAAAATGTAAATAAATACTGCTGAGATCTTCAGTGTGCATCATATAAGGACACAGGCCTGGAACCCTGGAAGAGAAAGACATGAAGAGGATGATGCAGTAGGCGCAAGGATCATATCTGAAAAATAAATAAATAAATAAATAAAAGCATCATTGCATACAGTGTGTTTGAACTCATGGAGGTAATATACACACATAAGTAAGTAGGGCACTGATTCATAAACTTGGCCTTCTCTTTTTGAAAACGTTTTTGAGGCTATCCCATGGCTTAAACTCAGGGCCTGATGCGTTCCTCAGCTGTTTTTCCCAAGGCTGAGGCTTTACCACCGCCACAGCTCCACGTCCAGCCATCTGGTCGTTAATCGGACATAAGTGCCTCCCAGGCTTTCCAGCCTGGTCTAGCCTGTTTCATCTGCTTGACTTTCTCTCTCAAAGCCCCATTTCTACCTTCTGGTCCACTGCTTCACTTCTGGTTTTCTGGTGGTTTATTGGACATAAGAGTCTCACAGACTTCCTGCTCAGGCTGACTTTGAAGGGTGATCTCTCAAAAAGGTTTCAAGCGGCTTTCCTCAGGGATTCACCAAGGAACACCTCCACACAAACCTGGAGTCTAAATCTCGAGAGACACTAGAAAAGTGATGCATGAAGATGCTTCTAGTATATTCTAGATACTTAAGGTTGGAGAGACACAACACTCCTAATTATTAGATCATTTTATAGGCAAAAGAAGCAACGCAGACAATATAAGGATCGCTCTAGCTTTTGGTCCTCCCATCTTGAGACAGTAAGTTGCTGTAGCTCAATGCTAACTGACAGAGCTGGTATGTCCTGTGGACATTTGCACAGAAATTCTATGACATTCATTTCTCACTTTTGGTTTCAAACCTATGAACAGATGGTAAGATGAGGAAGCAAAATCCTTCTTAGAGAAAGCAAGTATAAAGGACATTGGGTAGTTAACTTATAAATTCATAAGACTGGTATGACCCTGTTAAGAAGTCAGGTTTCCAGATTAAAAAATGAAGAAGAAAAGAAAGAAGGTGCCAGTGGCTTCTCATTGTAATCGGAGCTCCTCAGGAGTCTGAGATGTAGAGAATCAGAGTTTGAATCCAGCCAGCATAGGAAAGTCTATGACAATGTTATTTCTAAGAGATCACAGAAAAACCCAGAAGTGGGGTTTTGACTCAAGGTTAATGCACTACCCTTTAGCAAAAGGATCTCAGGAACAATGCCTAGGCTCATAGTTCAACACCAGGACCTGCCCCCTCAAAAATAACCTGTACCTCCATATCTTTGTATATGTATGTATGCATTCCTATAGGTGAAGCTCCAGAGTAGTTACCATGAATGGCACCAAGCTAGAAAATTTGTATCCAATAAAATGATTTCATAACAGAGACTGATTTCATGAAAGTGCATGTTCTGCGGCTGCCCTCACTGTTTCCAGTATAGCCTGAGGGTTTCTCTGCATCCCAGGCCTGCTGGAAGAAGTCTCTCTCATTGTCTGGACAGGCAGACAAAAGGCCTCACTTCTGTACAGCTACGTAACAAACAACTACATCTGTGTCAGATTGTGAGAATGAGTGTGAGTGGGCTCCGAAGGTCAGGATAAAGGTCTAATTTTAGCCCAATCTATTTCTTTCCCCAGTGCTCTGGTTTGACAGGAAGCCATTTGTGCCACCTCCCGTGGCAGGCCAAGTCCTGTGCACTTATCCTGCCATTGTGAGACTATATTCCGGTGTTCAGATACAGTGCTCAATATAATTCAGCAGTCCTTCTGGCAGACAACTGGGGCACTGAAACTCATGAAATGTTTCATTGAGGATGATGATGGGCATATGATGTCTCTCCTAGGTTTCTGGAACCTTGGGAAATCCAAGCACATATCTGATATCACAAAGCTTCCTGTCATCTAGGGCTGTTAAGCTCTTCAGGTTTTGAAACATTTGACCTCTCCAAGTTGGGCCCTGGCTGGCTAGGTTGGGGGTTGAAAGCAGTGCTGGGGTGCTGACCATGAGCTCAGTGTAGAAGCCCGGTGCTTTACCATTTTGTCTAACAGCATCACTTCTAGTCTGTGAGTGTGTGTGTGTGTGTGTGTGTGTGTGTGTGTGTGTGTGTGTGTGTGTGTGTGTGTGTGTGTGTGTGAGCCCGCGTGTGCACAGGAGGTTGAACTCAGGTCCTGATCACTGTACCTATTTTCTCTTGTACAAGGATACCCCTCTCCCACTTGAGCAACAGAGACACTTCAGGCTTCTTTTTAGTGATATGTTCCTGAGAAATCAAACCCAGGGTTTCATATATGCAAAGCAATCTACACTCTACACATTCCCAGCCCTCTACTTCAGGTTTGTTAGTTTGTTTCTGTCTTTTCTTTATTGTTGTAGGAGTTGAAATCTGGGCCTGGGTACTGTCCTTGAACTCTTCTCCTCAACTCTTGTGCTCTACCACTTGAGCCAAACACCACTTCAGCTTTTTTGGGGGTCCATCGGTGCTAAGTGTCTCAAGGACTTTCCTGCCCAGGCTAGCTTTGAACCATGATCCTCAGATCTCATCCTCCTGAGTAGCTAGCATGACAGACATGAGCAACAAGCACCCAGATTCCACTTCAGGTTTCTTAGTGGTGAATTGGAAATAATAGGCTCATGGAGATGATTGGAGATAATAGGCTTTTGTGTCTGGGATAGTTTGGAACCCAGATCTCAGCTTTCTGAGACGGCAGGATGACAGACTTTAGCTATAGACCCCTAGGCTGTGGCCTCTGCTATAAGGGGATCCATGTCTCCACATGGTAGAGCGCTAGTCATAAGCCCAAGAGGTAAGGGCCAGCACCGAGACCATGAGTTCAAGGTTCATGACTGAGAAAAAACAAAACAAAACAATTGTCTGCAGGAGATAACTTACTAGTCTTCAGTAATACATCTTTGTCCCTGCCATGGGGACATAAATGAGCCTCAGTATTCTGGTCTGCATAATCATCTCAGTTGTGGAGATCTTATAAGGACCCGAAGAAAGAATGCACCCTGTGAAGGACACAGCACATTGCACTCTTTGCATGACTCAGCACACAGCATCCTTTGAAAGACTCAGCACACAGCACCCAATGCAGGATGCAGCAAACTGCACCCTGTGAAGGACTCAGCACCTAGCTCTATTCCACAAGCTTTCATTAGAATTAGGGTGATTTTATCAGTATCACCATTCTTTGAGGAACAGTTCACAAACCACAAAAGTTCACATCTAATGGTTTAGTGTGGTGTTTTTTTTTTTTTTTTGCGGGGGGGAGGTTAGCCATGGGGCTTGAACTCAAAACATGAGGATACTATTCTAGTAACATTTGATCAAGACTAGAGCTCTACCACTTCAAGCCATATATCAAAGATTCTAGCAGACTTCCTGCCAAGTTTTAAAGGCCCTGAGCAAACAGGATATGGGGATAAGCCAGGGTAACCAGGATGATGGGGATAACCCATGGATCTGGGTTACAGCAGTTTACATCTGGCTAAGTCAGGTTAGGTGGAAGCTGTCAGTCCCAGACTCCTAGATTACCCTGTGATGAGGTATTTGAAGTCCTGTCCTTCTTGCCCTTCTATAGTTGCAGTTAAAACATTCTACTTTTTTTTGGCGGCAGTCCTGGGGCTTGAGTATGCGCTTTAACCCTGTTCCTAAGCGTTTGTGCTCAAGGCTAGCACACAATTGAATGAAAGACAGCAGAACTTCTGGGTTTTCTGTTTATGTGCACTGAGGAATCGAACCCAGTGTTTCATGCTTCCTCGGTGAATATTCAACCACTGAGCCCCAGGAGTGAATGAGATATAAATAGATAGAGATTGTTGTATAAAAATATTATATACACAAAAAGAGAGATGTCTGCATATTATTAAATTATAGATAGTATTACCACCAATTATTAGGTATTAAATTATGTCTTCATTTAATGACGTGTCCCAGTTAACAATTAATAAAGCATTAATTAAAATTACTCAATATCCTGTTATTGTTTATCACATATGTACGTACATTCCTACTATAATTATGTATTTTATAGAATGAGACATATTCCTATATATTATTAAATTATGCATCGTGTGTTACTACCAATTATTAGGTATTTGTGTTTCCATGAAATTTTTATTCTGTTAATGCTTAATAAAATATTAAACTTAATCCACGTCCTATAATTTTTGTGTCTAATTTTATCCTAGAATGATTCCCTACTAATTCAATCTGTTTTTCATTTATTGTAATGACAATTCTTCCACCTACGACATTTTTTACATTTATTACATCCTATTACATAGCATATAGATTTGCATCTGAATTATACATCCCACCTGTCACCGCCACTTTCAAAGAAAAAGAAAACATGTTTCACTCTCGGCTTCTCACATCTGAACTCACAGTCTACAAAGCCCAATTCATTAATGGGTAAGTGTCAGCATGCCAGCCTGGAGCATATTAAGCTGACTAGCATTTCCAGCACCTGAGATTGAGCCCTATGAGTTGACAAAATAAGAACACATTGATATGCAGATTGTAGTACACAAATAAATATAGATCATTATACAGTGCCGGAGATGTCTACACATTATTCAGCTATATGGGCTACATTCCTGCCAATTCTTGGGTGTTTATTATGCCTTCATGTAATTAATATTATTGTTTTCAGCCTTAATGAATTGTTAATTAAATCAACCACTGTCCTGAAACTATAGCATACATGTAATTAATAGTATTCTTTGAATGTGTCAAAAAGCATTCATTAAAATCAATTGGCCTCCTAAAATCACTCTAATTGTATAGAAGTATTCAGAAATAACTAATTCAACCTTGCTATTCATAATCTTCCATCGGTATTCCTATGACTAGGAATGAGACTCTTAGATCTCTTAGGGGTCAGGACCAGGCATCAAACACAGGGCCTATGTTGGTGTGTTGGCCTATGGCTTCCCTGGTAGCCTGCCAGCTTTCAGCAATGCCAGGTTACCAACATTTTTCAACCGTGTCATTCAGACCCAGTATGGTCACCTAGCAAAGAAAAAAATGTAAAATTGGCAGCCATCTGCAAATTGCCAGTGTTTTTTTCTGTTTTGCATTAAATTTTTTTCCTGTCAGCCATTGGGACCCAGGAACCCAGGTTCGGCTATGGGTCCAGTGGCTGCACCCCAGCCTAGAGTGATCAAACCTGAGGCAGAACTGCCACTACCTGAGTTCAAGCTCAGTGCTTGACAAAATAAAAATACATACAGGAGTTCCAGGAAGATGGCAGAGGAGAAGCTGGAAGCTAAACAAGCTCTCGCATAGAAAGCAGTTTTAGTGCTCCAGTGAACAGTCCTAAGCCAGAGAATCACACCAAGTGTGCCATCACAGTACACAGAGTTAGGCCAGAGAGAGAAAATCCAGGCAAGGAAACAGATCTGTGCACTTGTCAGTAGCCACCACTGTGACAGCGTTGGCTGCGGTGGCGGCTGTAGCCGCCATACCTACAACACAAAGAGTCCAGGACAACGACTCCAGATGCAGCAGGCGAGTTGATTCTACTCAACCCAGGAAGAACTGACAAAGAACAGACATCTTCATCCTGCAGATTGCATACCAGAGACGACCCAAGAACCAAGACTCTGGCATGAGAAGAAGCCTGACATCCTCACTCCTTCTCAGGGAGCAGAGGAGGTAAGAACATCCCTCCCCTCCCCACTACCAGAGATCTCCATCTTTGATACTGACAAAGACCTGGCTGAGCAGCTAGCTTCAACTCAGGCCTTGAAAGAAAACAAGGGTCATTTACCAGGTCACAGGAACCTATTCTGACATTCCAGGCTCAGCTACACCCAGCGGAAAGTGACCCAGTACAGTGGAGAAAGCTCCACCAGCCCCAAGAGTGGCTTTCTTCACTGGGTAAACAGAGCCAGAGGCTTCCCCTCCCTATAGTAGCCTTGACAATCAATTGACATTCAGTAAACATAAACCCTGAGAACGGCTCCAGGTTGGGCTCTGTCAGTGTATCAAAAGCTAGCCCCCTAAGGAAAAGCTACTGTTTGCTAAAAGGCTTCCACCCTACCAGAAACTAGCCTAATCATAGCATCTCCAAACTAGAAGAAACAGCCATCTCCCTCTTTTGTGAAACTCAAACCAGATCTTCTCATTGAACTAGCCTGGGAGGATGATCACAAAATTCTGGGTAAAGCAGAGCATTTTTCTGCATGCTCAAACAAATTGATTTAAGAGACCAACCAAGCCGCAGGAAAATCAAACACCACAAGCAAACCAGAGACGCCAACAAGAGACAGTTACAGACACAAGGGAGATATAGGATCTACCCATCCCCACCAAAAAATATCAAAGAATTATTTTTTGTACATTTTATAATTTCTTTAAACTTTTTAAACTTTTAATTTTTATCTTTAAAAATATATTTATTAACAATTTTTTTCTTGCTCTTATACTTTTTATTTTAAGGGTATGTGTGTGTGTGTGTGTGCTTTTTCTTTTTTTTTTTCTTTTTATTCATTTTTTTGTTTAGCTCTACATACTTTTGATCCTTTTCTTTCTTTCTTTCTACTTTCTCTTTCTTTCTTGCTTTCTTCCTTCCTTTCTTTCTTTGTTTCTCTTTCTTTTCACTTTTCCTCTCTTTCGTTCGTCTTTGTGTGACTTAATTGCTGTTCTGTTCATCCTCAGATATACCTGTAGTCGATTATTAAACATTATCCCCCATTTTGTACACACTTAATCCAGAAATTTATTACTCAGTTCAAAACCTCTTAGACTTAAATTCCTTAATAGCAGTATTACTTCTATGTACCTATATGACATTTTAAGCATTTTTATTTTTAAGTTTTTCACATCTCATTCTATCCCTCCCCTTCTCTTATCCTATCCTCGTTTTTCTCTGAATATTACTTTGTTAATTTGCATAATTTATTTGTTTCACTTTTAATTTTTAATTTTTGTTCCTATTTTTTCTTGCCCTTTTTTCTTTCTTTCTTTTTTTCTCTCTCTCTACTATCATTCTATCCAACCTATCCAACCTATTTCCCGCTTAGATATTAGTATTTAGTCAAGTTAACTCTCCCTCTACATTTCCACATTCCTTTATTCCTATTTTTACCCACATATCTCCCTTAACCTAATAATGTCTGCTTTGCCAAATTCTTCTTTGCAGTTCGCAGCACACTAATACATAGTTGTTTGATGTTGAATAGCTATATCTGTTGAACTAGATTGTATCTGCAGACTTTTTACTTTGCAACTACACACTTTGGTTGATGCTTGCCTTAAGATAGTGTTCTAGCATAAAACTGGTGTTTCATTCATCCCAAATGGGCAGAACAAACCTGAAAAACACAAGAAAAATGGTAAATCCGGGTATCTCAACTCCCACTCATGGTAATCAGGGGACAGAACAGAAAATGAATAATCCAGAGGAGAGCTCCCAAAAAGCTCTGCAAACGCTACTGGTAAACATGGTAAATGAAAAGATTGAAAACCTGCAAAGACTTCGTGTGAGCGTGATAGGGAGAGAGAGAAGACAAACAAAAGGTCAATACAGGAATATCATGAGCCTGAGGAAGCTACTCAAAGATTGATACAGGAATTGTATGAGCAGCTTGAGAACACTCAAAGAGAAATAAAAGAATGGTGTGAGCAGGCTGAGATCAGTCAAAGAGATAGACAGGAATTGCGGGAGTTGGCGTAGAAGAGACAAAGAGAAAGTCAGGAATGGTGTAAGGAGGCTGAGAACACTCAAAGAGAACTACAGGAATTGAGTGAACATAAGGAAGGTAATCAAAGAGTGATACATGAATTGAGAGAGCAGCATGAGAATACACAAAGATCACTAAAGGCATCCATGGAATCTATAAACAGAGAGCTGAAAGAAGTCAGGAAGTCCACAAAGGGAACGCTGACTGGAACCCAACAGAAGGAATGGGAGTCCAAGGAAATCATAACCAATCAAATAAGTGACTTGAGAATAAACACTGAACATTAAATTAAGGAAGTAAAGAAGTTCATACAAGATCTAAAACAAAGCTCCAACAAAGAATTGGAAGCCATCAAAGCCAACCAACTAGAAGGAAAAGAAATAAATAACAAAGTAGAAAGTCTTGATAGTAGATCGAAACTCGGGAATTGAAGACAGCCTAGATATTATAGAGAACGAACATACAACCATTCAAGAAAAATCCAGGAAATACGATTGATCTATTCAACACATGGAAGACACCATCAGAAAGCCTAATCTGAGGATAATGGGTGTAGAGGAGCACCTAGAAATAGAAGTTAATTGTCTAGGAAATTTGTTTAACAGGATCCTAGCAGAGAATTCCCAAACATGCAAAAAGATAGGCCTACTAAGATACAAGAAGCTTTTAGAAATACAAAGAGACATGGCCAAAACAGGACATCCCACTCTCACAGTACAATCCTCGCAGGATCAATTCAGACCAAGGAAAAGATCCTTAAAGCTGTCAAGGAGAAAATATCAATCACCTATAAAGGGAAACCAATTAGAATCACCTCAGATTTCTCAGCAGAGATAATTCAAGCAGGAAGACCTTGGAATGATGTATGCCATGCCCTAATGACAAACAAGTATCAACCAAGAATACTATACCCAGCTAAACTCTCATTCATAACCCAAGGTCAAAGAAAGTCCATCCATAGCAATGAAAAATTTAAACAGTTTATCTCCACCAAACCAGCTCTACAAAATATTCTTAAAGATGTCCTACACGTAGAAAACCAACAAGACCACAATAAAAGCCAAGAAACTAAATCCAAACAGAATCCAAGAAGCATAGGAAGAACTCAGTTGCCTAAGCCCCCAAGAAGGTGGATAAAATGGCAGGAACTCCCTAATACCTCTCAGTCCTATCTCTCAATATTGATGAACTTAAATCTCCAATTAAGCTACATAGACTGTCTAGTTCAAATAAAAAGCAAGATCCTTCCATCTGCTGCCTTCAGGATTCACGTCTTGCTCATAAAAACAAAAACATTTTCAATATGAAAGTCTGGAACAAAATCTACCAAGCAAACAGCCCCCATTATCAAGTGGGAGTTGCAATACTAATATCAGATAAAATACACTTCAAATTAAAACTAGTGAGAACAGATAAAGAAGGTCACTACACGCTAAATAAGGCATATCTCCTTCCGGAGGATATTCCAATTCTAAATATCTTTTCGCCAAACAACGGAGCACCCAAATTTATCCAAGAAACACTACTTTCCGTCAAATCCCAAATAGATCCAAGGACATTAATTGTTGGGGACGTTAGCACACCACTTTCCCCACTAGATAGATCAACTCGGCAAAAACTCGAAAGAGAAACTGTGGACCTAAACACTGCATAGGTAAATTAGATTTAACAGACACCTACCGAATATTTCAACCAGCAGCATCAGAATACATGGTTTTCACAGCAGCACATGGAACATTTTCCAAAATAGACCACATTTTAGTCCACAAAGCAAACTTGTCCAAATTCAGATACATTGAATTTAAACCTTGCTTTCTCTCAGAACACAAGGGAATAAAATTAGAACTCAACACTAAAAACCACCAAAGAGGGTCCTGTAACAATGCAAGGACCCGGAACAACACACTGCTGAATCATGATTGGTTCATGGAAGAGATTAGAAAGGAAATTCAAGTGTTCGTGTTATTCAACAAAAATGAGCATACAAACTACCAGCTCCTCTGTGAAACAGCAATGGCAGTACTCAGAGGCAAATTTATAGCTCTCAGTTCTTACATCAACAAATTGGAGAGATCTGAAACCAAAAATTTAATGAGACATCTGGGCCTCCTTGCAAAAGAGCAGTAAAATAAACCCCAATGCAGTAGACGAAAACAAATAATTAAAATTAAATCAGAATTAAATGAATTAGAATAAAAAAACACAGAAAGACTCAACACAACAAAGAGTTGTTTCTTTGAAAAAATCAAAGTGATTGACAGACGCTTAGCAAATCTTATCAGAAAAAGAAGAGAACTCACCCATAATATGTATTATAATTTACGTCAGGTGGAAAGAAAGGAAGTGGAAAACAATACTACATCCAATAAAGCTGACATTGCTATTACATCACTAAGGAAGTAGTGTTAAGACCTGCAGGACTCATAGGGTTGTTGCATGTGACATTACTATGTAAAACACTATTAACTATCATCTCAGACATCCATAACATTCTGCTTTCATTTTCAAGATCAAGAGCCAAATATCTATGACTTTTTATTAATTGGGTGTGTTTCTTAGGAAGGAAGAAGGAGGATTTGGTAGTTTATGATGGAAAAAAATATATGTATTATCTCCTTGTCCAAATTTTTTGCAGTTTTATTTATTTATTTTTCTTCTTTATATTATTTTTTATTGTGAAAATACTGTACAGAGGGATTACAATTACATGGGCAAAATAATGAGTACATTTCTTAGCAAGCATTGTAGCCTCCTCTTTTGATTCCCCTTCCCATCCCTTCCCATCCTCCCCCATCCTTCCACTCAATCCTCCCCGCTACCCTCCCCCACCAAAGTTGTAAAGTTCATTTTTCGACATAACGTCTTCTACATCTCATTGTTGCAATGGGTCCACCTGTATCTCTATTTAAACAAAGTTTTGCAGTTTGAAAAAGTGCTTCTGATGAACTCACACTTACATCTAATTGACTTGCTGTCTGCACAATATGCATAAAAATGAAGGTATTTATTCTGTTGGATAGTCACATATATTAACAAAATCCATTTCTGGAAAATAAAAGATACTAGGTAAGAAATTATAAAGTATTGTCTTTAAAATGGTTTATTTTCTTGGAGAACAAAAGGTAGTATTGAAATGATTAGTCCAGCTTTCTTCGAGATTTTATGCTGTCTCAGTATCAAAATGTTCTCTAATTCCTGTAACATCCAAGCATAAAAGACATGATTTGAAGATCTCAGTAGTTTTAGAAACAAAGGTACATAATACCTTCCTTCCTGCAGAGACCTGTGAGCACAAGTATGATTGATTGTATTATAGTTCTCTTTTTTTCTCTTTATATCAAGTGTTGCATATCTTGGTATATTACTCTATGTGTTGCATCAGCTTCTTTAAGTGAGATTTACCTCTACCTGCAATGTCAAAATGGGTTATGTGAGTTATTTCAGCTTACAAAAGTGAACCAGAATTGGAGAAAGATTATTTCTAGGGGAAGATTTCTATCTCATTGTCTGTGTCTAAAAGCTAACTTGTTTTCCCTTAGCCATGTAAAAATAGCATATTTCAGAGGGAGTCTTCCTTCAATTTATATACAGGAAGAATATAGCATGTGAAATTGAAGCAAAACTCAAATACAGCCTCATACATATAACACAGGCAGAATTAAGCTAATATTAGAATGTGATATTAAGATGTTAGTTTCTTACCATCCTTGTATACCATTATGATAGTTGACTATAGCACACCAGAATTAAACAAATCCTAACCAAGAACTTAACAAATAGATAACATTTTCTGTAGGAAATTATTACAATATTTTATAAATAAGCATTCTCCATGTGATCACTTGTAGGGTTATCTTTTTCTATAGATGGGTTTAATCACTCTAGAGCGTTGTATCTAATATCCGTTATCATTATCCAGACCTTGTGATTGTGATGAGGAAGAATAAAATATCTTGATTTCTTCTTCTCTTTCCCTCTTCTCCTATCTCTAGTGTGAATTCTCATCCTTTCTCCAAATTCTATTAATAATGGAAGAATGACACATTGTGGATATCAAGCAAAAGGCTTCAAATCAAGAATTTCATTCTTTCAGAAACAGATGAAGTAAATCAGAGTGGCACAAGGAAGAATAAAATCAGGATTCTTTCCCCTCTCTGGCTTTCACCTTAGAGTCTGAACATGACTCTCAATATCTAATAAACCATTTCCCTCGACTAATTTTTTAAATATATTTTTAAATAAATGATAATTTAAAAATAAATAGTAATTTGGTGTTTGTTTTGGGGAGGCATGAAATAAGACTGCATTAACAATGTGTGAGTTGAGAGACTAAATTATATCAGAATCTTATATAATGAAAAATAGACGATTTTGAGATAAATAGCTTGTAGATACATTTTTAATGTCATATACCCACAAGGTCATCAATTTTCTTCCTTTCCTCTCCATGCTGATTCAACTTCAATAAGCAGTTCATGTAATTCAAATGGCTGCCTTTCTTTCAAAAATAGATTAGACCCAAAAAAGTTAGAAAAAGAGAACCAGTATTGGGTGATGCATTCTTTAAAAATAGCAGTCAAATAAATATTAACCATAATTCCAAAATAATAACAATCAAATGCTCTTGAAAAGAGAAGATTGTATGCAGAATATATAAAATGTGATAGTGCCCGAACTGCTTCAGGCATTCTTGATTTCTAGTACATGACAATGTTTTAATCAGGATTAATTGCTTTCAGGGACTAAATTTTTTCTAGTTATATTTCATTGAAGAAATATCTTGTTCAGGTTAATGAAAGGATAACAGGTTATAATAGAAAGAATGCTACACACTCATTGTACATAGCAAAATACCTTCACAAAATATCAGTCTTTCCCACATACCTAATCCTTCAAATGTAGATTTGCATTATATATATGTTTGTAAAATAATAACCTCTCATTACCCAAGGAGAACAAATTTGAATAATTATCATATGGGGGAAGTATACTCAAAGGTAGTTAAAAGTCCCAGGTGTAGTTCAAAAGGGACATGATTAGGTAAGAACCATCAGAAAGATATAAAGATGCTATATTAGAAGATAAAGGAAAAAATAACAACCCAGATTCTGAATTTCTGGGAAGCAGTACAGGAGATAAATATCTTTTCCACGAGAATCATTTGAAAAATATTTTAGCTCTGTGGGTGTCTCTATTTTTATCTAGTGAGACTTCTTTTAGATTTCTGTCCTTTAGAACTGTAAAATGGTAAATACAGATTATTTAAGCCAAATAACTTGTAGAAATAATTTACAGAAGATTTGGTTTAATTAATTAATTCAACTACAGCCTTTTCCTAATGAAACTACAGGGACACCATATTTCCTAGTTTCTGAGAATAAGAAAAAGTTGCCACCAGCTTAGTACACATGTATGATGTACATACTACTAAGGGCCTTGAATTAATGAAGTCTTGAAATACTAAATAATATCTAAATAAGAAGCTTCCTACCTTTATTTTCACATTTGGGGATCACTAAGTACCAAAATTATGTAGAAGTCTAAATTAAGAATATGGAAATGAAATCTGTTTGCTAATATTATAAACATAATTTATGTCATGTTGAGTTAGAGTTTCTAAAGTAATTAAAAAAGGTAAAACAGAAACAGAGAAATTAGAGAATCCAGTAAAGTTATAGTCATCAGAGGATGGTATAGAATATTACAGGAACACTAGATGGTGAAAAAGAAGATAACAAAAATGAGTCCCCTGGAACAATGCGAAACAAAATCTACACCACAGATTGCCATATAGCTAGAAAATAGTTTCCACTATGCTGTCTTTGATATTTTAGGTTTGTTTACACAGCAACTTTCACCTCTTAGGAAATGACCTTTACCAATACTCAAGGCTTTGCGGCTTATAACCCAGAAACAAATAATACTTCTAAATTTAAACAAGCATGATACTAAGTGTAACCCAAGCTATTGCTGATAAATAAGAATGATCTTCGGGAATAGTCAAACAATCTTGAAATTTTTCATACCTTTCCTCTTCTCCAACATGAGAAGTTCTAGTCAAGATATGTAAAACATTAATAAAGGATTTTTATATTTTTTATTGTTCACTCCAAAGCAAATACACTTTCCTCTTTGCAAGCCTGACTTTGGAAGAGTCACACCCTCACGATTATTTTATAGACAAAAGTTTACTGCTTTGGCTTAGGTGTTTTCCTGCCTTTGGGTGTTGGTCCCTATTATTTTGGTAACACCATAGAAAAACAAGATAAATCCATTACGCTTATATTGAATTGTTGAAAGTCAAGATGTCTTCAAACACAGTTTTCTGTTATCTTCTTCATTGCTAATTAAAGTTTAATTATTGCTCTTTAAATTCAACAATAACGTGTTACTTTAATGTATATTCTCATTGAAACTGGTGATTAGAAGAGTATCTGTGATTGCTTTTTTAATTGTTTTCAAGTATTTTCCATATTGCCTTTGGTGCGGTCTTCTAGTCAGGAACAGAGGGTTACCCAAAAAGATCTTCCTAAGACATAAGATGTTAGGCAGAAAAAACTAGATGTATAATTAAAGATTTTCATATCTTAAGAGACTGCAAAGCTCAGAAGACATTTTGCTATTATTGGCATGGTTAAGATAACTTGAATGTTTTGGATCTTAAACTAAGTGAAATTCATGTAAAATGTTACAGTTGTTCCAAACAATGATTATAGCTTATACTTTTTTGCTCCAATGAGATGAAATCTCTGATAAGGTTGGAGGGTATATCGATTTTAGGGTAGAAGGATTAATGTTAAAAAGCCAAGTGAAATTCCTAAAACAGCACTGCCTATCACATATCATTTAATTATACTTACGGTATATAAGTATATAAACATACAAATATGAATTGAGTGACAAATATGTGATTTACAAAATTCAATGACAACTAAATCCAGAAAAAATCGTCTCTATATTTATATAAACTAGTATAACTAGTGAGGATTTAAAATTTTTAGAATAGATATTTTAACATTTATGTCAAAATATTTATTTTAATTGTTTATTTTCAGTCAGTTGTAGGGCTTAAAATCTGGGACTGGACACTGTCCCTCAGCTCTTTAGCTCAAGACTAGTGCTCTACCTCTTGAGCCACTGTCAGTTTTTTGGTGGCTCATTGGAGATAAGAGGGTCGTCGACTTTCCTGCCTAGGCTGGCTGTGAACCATGATTCTAAGCTTTCAGCCTCCTTAGTAGCTAGGGTTACAATCATGAGCTACTGGCTCCTAGATACATAATTATTTTTTACCTATTTCTAAAGTATTGAGTGGTAATCCCATTTATTTATATATTGTGTAATGATAAACTCCATCATACCCATTAATTTCTGCATGTAACGTTTCTTTTTAGTGAGGATATACTAAAACGTATATTCTGGGTGTGATGAAATATTTTTCTTAACTATAATAACTTTGTTTCTTGTGGTATACAATTAATATATTTACTTTTACTCAAAGAAGTCTGCTAATTTAAGTTAAATAAAACATGATTTGTAAAGTGAAAGTAATTTATGGTTTCATTGATTGTTTTAAGAAAACAATTATGCCTTTTGCTTTCAATTATATTTCTGTGGGAATGTGTGACACTCATTGATTTAACTTTAAAATTAATAACAGTTATATTATATCAAGTTGATTCAAACTTGTATTTGAAAATTGCACACTTAACACAAGTATACTTCCACTTTCCTCTACCACATAATTAAAATAACAGTAAAGCAAAGATTGGTGTTAGCATTCATGTGTATAATCCTAGAACTCAGGAGGCTGAGACCTGAATATTTTAGTTCAATGTCATTCCAAACATATAAAATGTGAAAACTTATCTCCAATTATCCAGCAAGAAACATAAGGTGAGCATGTGACTCAAGGATAGAGTGTCATCAGCCATGAGCAAAAAATACAAGGGAGACCATTAAACATTTAGGGACCATTTGCTCCCTAAAAATGACATATACACACAACAACAACAAAATGTACTATGATTATCAATAATGAAGACAAAATAGTAAAAAAAGATCCTGAGAAATGTGTAAACATCTGGAAGACAGAAATCATTTGACAGAATTTTGATTCATGAGAGGGAAAAGTCACAGCCTCATTTGTACATTTGTACAATCTTATTGTAGTCATTTGCATTGAAACCTGGCTACTGAGTAACATGTGAAAGAGTAGACTGGATTACCTGACATAGGAGAAATTGCCTGTGACTATGTACCATCCCACTCTGCAAAATTTAAAATCGTGCTTGTTAATTTAAATAAAACTTATTGTTAGAGACTGTTTGGTCCACACAGACTGAGGTCCTTATTTTGAGGCTTCAGACCAATGCTTTTGTTTATAACCACTCCTGTTTTACCACCCTTCCCTTGTGCAACTATACCTTACTTAGCTGGCACCAAGCCAAGTCTTTGAACTAGACACTCCTGCCTTAATGACTCCCTTTCTCCAGCTACATACTATCACTGTCTTAGCATTAGTTGTTTTCTGACTAATCCCTATCAAAAAACACTTATATTCATGTAAACCCACTATAAATAACCTAGTTAGAAAAGTGAGAAAGGGTTTACCATTGGCTGAGGCTCTTATCTGTAGGTTTGCTCCCTAATAAATCTGTGCTACACTATCTCTTTTTTTCATGGCTTTTGAGTCTGACAAATGATTGATTTGGTTTGATGTAATCCCATTTATCCAGACTTACTTTGGAAATTTTGACCTATTCCAAGGAGCCCTCATGTTTCCCCTAACACTTCCTGTAAGATTCCTACGGCATCTGGACTTAAATTGAGCACTTCAATCCATTTGGAATTGATTCTGGTGCAGGAGGTTATAGAATGATCTGTGTACAGCCAGTTAAACCAATTTTTTGAAGAGCCTGTTTTTCTTCCATCCTGTGTTTCTGGCTTCCTTATTAAAGATTATGTGCCTATAGGAGTGGATTCATTTCTGGACCTTGAATTCTGTTGCACTGATGGAATTCTGTGCTTCCATGGGAAAGAATGGTATTACCCCATTCTGAAGGAATGGAAAGACTGGGGGGAAATGCTATTAAGTGAAATAAACCAGATCCAATTAAATATATGCTGCATGGTTTTCCTCATTTCTAATAACTGGATATGCCCATAAATCTACAAGTTAATCCAATAGATAGTAAAAGACAAATAATTAAACTTGGATATGATTAACAGCACTCTAAGAATTCACATGGCAAGAATAAGGGAAGCTATTCTTAGGAGAGGATCACAATGGCTCAATAGCTATGTGAATATGAACAGATAAATGTTGCTTATTGCAATGAATTTTAAGAATCAATCATATATATGAAATACTTATATCTATATATAATTTTAAAAGATGTCACAAATAACTGACTTCTCTGTAAACTCCAAAGCAAATTTCTAAATTTAGAAGATAAAATTGAGTTTTCAACACATAAAATAAAATACATAGGGGAAAAGGTGGGAGAAAAAATATAAGATGAAAAGTATAATAGCTAACTATGGAAGAATTCATAAACAATTTTCAAAACTGTACAAGAGAGCTTTGGTACAGCTAAGTTGTAGAACGAGACTAATATATACAAAGCCATGATTTCAATCTCCAAACCGAAAGGTCTAATAATAAGTTAATAAATAGTAATAATACAATATTTACTTGAAATAAATATTTTTATATTAGAGAGGCCTGAATCCTGAAACAGTAAACAAAATACTGTCAATTCTTATATCCAATGAAATGAAATCAAGAATGAAGAGAAAATATTTTCTTTTTATCCATTCCTTTCATTTTCTGTTTTTTTCTTTTCTTTTTCCTTTGGCACTATTGGTGCTTGAAATTGCTAAGGCTCTAACCACTTTAGATTATTTTTCAGGCGAAGCCTCCCTTGAGCAATGTTCTCTTACCTATGGCTTCCACATCGTGAGATAACAGGAAAATTACACTATATCTAGCTTTCTTTGTTTTTGTAGATTTTTTACGAATTTTTTTTGTCAAAACTGTCCATTATATCAGTCTTCTAAATCTCTGCCTCCTAATTAGCAAGGTATATTAAATCTCAAGTTTGGGAGCAAACTTTTTTTTAATGTAAACATTCAATATTGACTTCTGTTTTCTAGATATCATTAAATTATATTGAGGTTATTATGGATCTTTATGATGTTGTAAGAACACATATAATTCCCTTGAAATCTTTTTCCAATTTAAGTATTTCTATTATACATCACAAATACGACATTAATATTTCACAAGTACCTTATGGAGACTTCAGTTACTTTATTTTGTGACATATTAACCACAATATAATTTTATCAAGTCTATATGAATATACAATATTTACAGATACATTATTTAGAGAATTAATTCATAATGTTTACTTTTAATACTTTTTTGGTAAGTACTTGGGTTCAAATTCAGAGCCTTGCATTTGCCAGGCAGGCACCTTACCACTTGAATCATGCCACATCCAGTAATTTTTGCTTTGATTGTTTTTGATATAGAATCTTGAATTTGTTTATTCCTAGGCTACCTAGATACTGAACTTCCTAGTTGTATGTCCAGTAATAGGTAGGATGACATCCACACATTGGCACATCCAGATTTTATTGATTGAGATGGAGGTCTCTTGTATGTTTTCCAGTTTGACTTTGAACTTCGACTATCTACGTTTCTATTTTCAGAGTAGCTAGGATTATAGGTATAAATCACCTCATTTGGCTTTTATAATTTATGTTTATGAAAAGTCTGAAAATATGAGAAAATCATCTAGAAGTTACTGCCATACCAGATTCTAGATTATTCATTTGTTTGTTCTTTCAAAAACTGTTATGTGACAAACTGTTTTATATAGTGATATGGCACATCAATAATACAAATATATATTGCTAATGCCATTTCAAACAGCTGTGATGATCTAATTTCTACGTGTGGATTTGTTTCCTGGGAAAACATCCTGAGTACATAGGTCAAAAATTTTATATTCCTAAATCACAAGAAAAATGGCAAATTCAGGTATCTCAATTCCCAACCTTGATAATCAGGGATTAGAACAGATAAAGAATAATCCAGAGGAGAGTTCCCAAATAGCTCTACAAACACTAATAGCAAACGTGATAAATGAGAAGTTTGACAATGTACAAAGGACTCTGTATGAGCGTGGTAGGGAGAGAGAGGAGGCATCCCAGAAGTTTATACAGGAATATCATAAGCGTGAGGAAGCTTCTCAAAAATTGATACAGGATTTGCGTGAACAACTTGAGAATACTCAAAGAGAAAGGGAGGAATGGCGTGAGCAGGCAGAGAACACTCAAAGAGAACTGCAGGAATCCCACAAAAGGGAGGAAACTAATCAAAGAGTAATTCACGAATTAAGAGACCAGGTAGAGAATACACAAAGATCACTAAAGGCATTCATGGAATCCATTAACAAAGAGCTGAAGGAAGTCAGGGAGACCACAAAGGGAATGCTGAATGGAACCCAACAGAAGGAATGGGAGTCCAAAGAAACAATAACCAATCAACTAAGTGATTTGAGAACAAACACTGAACACCAAATTAAGGAAGTAAAGAAATTCATACAAGACCTAAAACAGAGCTTCAACAAAGAACTTGAAGCCATCAAAGCTGATCAATTAGAAGGAAAAGAGATAGAAAACAAAGTAGAGAGTCTTGACAGCAGGTTAGACCATGCAGAAGATCGAATCTCAGGGATTGAAGACAGCCTAGATATTATAGAGAAAGAACATACAACCATCCAAGACAAGTCCAAGAAATATGATAGGTCTATCCAACACCTGGAATACACCATCAGAAGGCCCAATCTAAGGATAATGGGTGTAGAGGAGCACCTAGAAACAGAAGTTAATGGTCTAGGAAATTTGTTTAACAGGAACCTAGCAGAGAACTTCCCAAACATACAAAAAGATAGGCCTATTCAGATACAAGAAGCTTTTAGAACCCCAAATAGACCAGACCAGAATAGGACATCCCACCGTCACATTATAATCCACACAGGATCAACCCAGACCAAGGAAAAGATCCTTAAAGCTGTCAAGGAGAAAAGGTTAATCACCTATAAAGGGAAACCAATTAGAATTACCTCATATTTCTCAGCAGAGACAATCAAAGCAAGAAGAGCCTGGAATGACGTAAGCCATGCCCTAAAAACAAACAACTATCAACCAAGAATACTGTACCCAGCTAAACTCTCCTTCATAACTGAAGGCCAAATAAAAACCTTCCATAGCAAAGAAAAATTGAAACAATACATCTCCACCAAACCAGCCCTACAAAAGATTCTTAAAGATGTCCTACACATAGAAAACCAACAAGAACGCAACAAATGCCAAGAAACTGCACCCAACCTGAGAATCCAAGAACCTTAGGAAGAACCCAGCTTTCACAGCCCCCAAGAAGGTGGATAACATGGCAGTAACTCCCAAATACCTCTCAGTCCTATCTCTTAACGTTAACGGACTGAACTCTCCAATTAAGCGACATAGACTGTCTGGTTGGATTTCAAAACAAGACCCTTCTATCTGCTGCCTGCAGGAGTCACATCTTGCCCGTAAAAACAAACATATTTTCAAGGTTAAAGGCTGGAACAAAATCTACCAAGCAAACGGCCCTCATAAACAGGCGGGAGTTGCAATCCTAATATCAGATAAAATAGACTTCAAATTAAAATTCGTGAGAAGAGATAAAGAAGGTCGCTACATACTAATTAAAGGATCTCTCCTTCAGGAGGATATTACAATTCTAAATATCTATTCGCCAAACAATGGAGCACCCAAATTTATCAAAGAAACACTACTTTCCCTCAAATCCCATATAGATCCAAAGACATTAATTGTTGGGGATTTTAACACACCACTCTCCCCACTAGATAGATCAACTCGGCAAAAACTCAACAGAGAAACCGCAGATCTAAACAGCTGCATAGATCAACTAGACTTAACAGACATTTACCGAACATTTCACCCAGCAGCATCAGAATACACGTTCTTCTCAACAGCACATGGAACGTTTTCTAAAATAGATCACATTTTAGGCCACAAAGCAAACTTGTCTAAATTCAGAAACATTGAAGTTATACCTTGCATTCTCTCTGACCACAAGGGAATAAAATTAGAACTCAACACCAAAAGCCACCAAAGAAAGTCCGGTATCACATGGAGGCTGAACAACACACTGCTGAATCATGAGTGGGTCATGGAAGAGATTAGAAAGGAAATTCAAATGTTCATGCTATTCAACAAAAATGAACACACAAATTACCAGCTCCTCTGGGACACAGCAAAGGCAATACTCAGAGGCAAGTTTATAGCTCTGAGCTCCTACATCAACAAATTGGAGAGATCGGAAACTAGCAATTTAATGACACATCTAAACCTCCTTGAAAAAGAGCAGCAAGATAAACCCCAATCCAGTAGACGGAAAGAAATAATCAAAATTAAATCAGAATTAAATGAATTAGAATCCAAAAAAACTATAGAAAGAATCAACAAAACAAAGAGTTGGTTCTTTGAAAAACTTAACAAAATTGACAGACCCTTAGCAAACCTTATCAGAAAAAGGAGAGAACACACCCAAATTAATAAACTCAGAGATGAGAATGGAAACATCACCACGGAAACAACCAAGATTCAGAACATTATAAGGGAATACTTCTCAAAACTTTATGCTAATAAGTTTGAGAACTTGACAGAAATGGACCTTTTCCTAGCAAATATTGACATGCCAAAACTAAACAAAGATGAGTTAAACCAGCTTAACAGGCCCATATCAAGCATTGAAATAGAAACAGCAATAAGAGACCTCCCAGCTAAGAAAAGTCCAGGACCAGATGGTTTTACAGCGGAATTTTACAAGGCCTTCAAAGCAGAGCTCACACCAATACTCCGCCAACTCTTCAATGAAATTGAAAGAGAAAGCTCACTACCGAACACATTCTATGAAGCCATCATAACCCTCATCCCAAAACCAGGCAGGGACTCATCAAAGAAAGAGAACTATAGACCCATTTCTTTGATGAACATTGATGCAAAACTTCTCAACAAAATTTTGGCCAATCAACTTCAACAATTCATCCAAAAAATCATACACCATGATCAAACAAGATTCATTTCAGGGATGCAAAGCTGGTTCAATATACGCAAATCAATTAATATTATTCATCACATCAACAGGAGCAAGAATAAGAACCACATGGTTATCTCAATAGATGCAGAAAAAGCATTTGACAAGATCCAACACCCCTTTATGATGAAAGTTCTGGAAAAATTAGGAATCCATGGAACATTCCTCAATACAATAAAGGCTGTATACGACAAACCTACAGCCAGCATTATACTCAATGGTGAAAAACTAATGCCATTTCCTCTTAACTCAGGAACAAGACAAGGATGCCCACTCTCTCCACTTCTCTTCAATCTAGTATTAGAATGCCTAGCTACAGCAATAAGACAAGATGCAGACATAAAGGGGATCCAAATAGGGAAAGAAGAAATAAAACTCTCCCTCTTTGCAGATGACATGATCTTGTATTTAAAGAATCCCATAGATTCCACTCCCAAATTACTCAAGCTGATTCAAAACTTTGGCAAAGTAGCAGGTTATAAAATTAACCCCCCAAAATCAATGGCTTTTCTGTATGCCAACAATGAGAAAAGTGTGGCTGAAATTAGGAAAGCAACTCCATTTGTAATAGCACCACAAAAAATAAAATACCTAGGAATTAACTTAACCAAAGAAGTGAAGGACCTCTATGATGAAAACTTTAAAATCTTGAAAAAGGAAATCAACACAGAACTTAAAAAATGCCAAAACCTCCCATGCTCCTGGATTGGCAAGATTAACATCGTGAAAATGGCAATACTTCCCAAGGCTATCTACAAATTCAACGCGAAACCTATCAAAATTCCACCCTCATTCTTCAAGGAAATAGAGGAGGCAATCCAAAAATTCATATGGAACAATAAAAGACCCTGAATAGCAAAAACGCTCCTCAACGGAAAGAACACTGCTGGAGGAATATCAATACCAAATTTCAAACTCTACTATAAAGCCATAGTAATCAAAACAGCTTGGTATTGGCATAAGAACAGACCTCAGGACCAATGGAATAGAATTGAAAACCCAGAAATGAACCTACAGACCTATAGTCATCTAATCTTCGATAAGGAAGCTAAAACAATAGAATGGAAGAAAGACAGCCTCTTCAGTAAATAGTGCTGGCAAAATTGGTTAACTACATGTAGAAAACTAAAGCTAGATCCTTATATATCACCCTGCACCAGAATCAACTCCAAATGGATCAAAGACCTTGAACTCAAAGCAGACACTCTGATAACATTACAGGATGGAATAGGAGAAACCCTAGGTCTCCTTGGCTCAGGTCGAAATTTTCTGAATAGAGACCCGGAAGCACAACAAATCAAAGAAAGGTTGGACAAATGGGATTGCATAAGATTGCAGAGCTTCTGCAGGGCAAATGACATTGCTGGCAAGATCAATAGAAAGCCCACCGATTGGGAGAAGATCTTTACTAGCCATACAACGGACAAGGGTCTCATATCTAAAATATATTTGGAACTCAAAAAATTAAACCACCCAACAACAAATCCTCAAAGAAACAACTGCCCAATAAATAAGTGGGCAAGAGACTTAAAGAGAAGCTTCTCTGAAGAAGAAAGAAGGATGGCCAATAGACACATGAAGAAATGTTCAACATCCCTAGCCATAAAAGAAATGCAAATAAAAACAACATTGAGATATCACTTCACTGCAGTTAGAACAGCAAAAATCAAGAACTCTAACAACAACAGATGCTGGAGGGTATGTGGACAGAAAGGAACCTTACTTCATTGTTGGTGGGAATGTAAACTTGTTCAACCACTTTGGAAAGCAGTATGGAGGTTCCTCAAAAGACTTCACATAGATCTCCCCTATGATCCAGCAATCCCACTTTTGGGCATTTACCCAAATGTTTACAAACAAGACCACACTAAAGTTACCAGCACAACTATGTTTATTGCAGCATTATTTACCATAGCTAAGACATGGAACCAACCCAGATGTCCCTCAGTAGATGAATGGATCAAGAAAATGTGGTATATATACACAATGGAATTCTATGCCTCCATCAGAAAGAATGACATTTCCCCATTCGTTAGGAAATGGAAAGGTTTGGAAAAAATTATATTAAGTGAAGTAAGCCAGGCCCAAAGAAGCATAGGTCCCATGTTTTCCCTTATTTGCAATATCTAGTATAGGTATGAGTCAAGCGGAAAAGGTCAGATAATGTGATGTTAGGAAAATGAACCCTTAAATATGTATTTTAATGTTTTTGTTTCTTTCATGCATGTGTTTCTAACGCGTTTGTAAGATTATTTCTTTGTTGCTTTGTATGTCCCTCCCCCACAGTGTAACCCCCGCTTTCACTACATTTGATGTCAGTATAACATGTGGAGGAGATGGGGACAAACAAGTCATTTAAGGATTCAGGTGGACCTGTTGCAACAATGAGAAGTACAAAATGTCATGTCAAAACCAGCTTTACAATGTCGGTGTGGGGGGGGAAGGGGGTATAATTGGGTGGGGGGAGGGGGGTAAAATTGGGTGGGGGTAGGGGGGAGGCGGGGAAGGGAAGTGAAGGGTAAACAAAGGACGAGGCCGCAATGCTTGGTAAGAAATGTATGCATTATCCTGCCCATGTAATTGTAGCCTCTCTGTACAGTATGTTCTCAAATAAAATAAAATACAATTAAAAAATAATTTGTTAAGATAGAAATTAAAAGCAGTGAAAATTAATTAAAGTTGATATGTTTTATTCAATGAGAAAAAAAAGATTTTATATTCCTAACAAACAAAAATTTGCTTCCATTATGATCAGCAGTTTGCAAAGAGGGGTTCCATGCCTGTAGAGGAGACTGGTCACAGGGGAATTCCCTGCTGTAACTCTAAAATAAATCTTATCTTTTCAAACTAGCAGAATGGTAAAAATTTGTCAAAATTATTATATGGGAACTTTCTTGATCTGATAAAGAGTACTGCATTAGAATGAAAATATTCCCAGTTGCTCTGAAATCAGGCAAACATGTCATCCATTTTTATTCAAACACATAGGGGTTCTGGGAAGATGGCGGAGGAGAAGCTGGAGTCTAAACAAGCTCTCACATAGAAAGCAGTTTTAGAGTTCCAGTGAACAGTCCTAAGCCAGAGATCACACCAAGTATGCCATCACAGGACAGACAGTCAGGCCAGAGAGGGAAAATCCAGGCAAGGAGACACATCTGAGCTCTTGCCAGCTGCTGCTGCAGCAGCGGCAGCGGTGGCAGCGGTGATCGCAGGCACCATACCTGAACCACAGAGAGTCCAGGACGAAGGAGCCAGAAGCAGCAGCCGAGCGGATTCTACTCAACACCAGCCAGAACCGACAAGGAGCAGACATCTTCATCCTGCAGTTCACAGACCAGAGATGACCCAGGAACCAAGACTCAGTGTGAGTAGAAGCCTAACATCCTCACTCCTTCTCAGGGAGCAGAGGAGGGAAGGCCACCCCTCCACCACCCAGTACAGGAGATCTCCATCTTGGATACCGACAAAGCTCCGAGGAGCTGCTAGCTCCAACTCAAGCCTTGGAATAAAACGAGTAAATTAGCATATCACAAGAACTTAACAGCGGCATGACCTACCAGACTCAGCTCCACCCAGGGAAAAGTCACCCAGCTCCTGCGCCAGCCCAAGGAGTGGCTTTCTTCACTGGGTAATCAGAGCCAGAGGCTGACCCTCCCTCTAGCAGCCAGGACAATCAATTGAAATTCAGTAAACAGAAACCCTGAGAATGGCTCCAGGCTGTTCTCTGTGAGTTTTTCACAAACTAGCCCCCGGGAAAAGCCACTGTTTGTTGAAAGGCCTCAACTCTACCCAGAACCTAGCCTCATCACTGCATCCCCCTGTTTTGTGATACTCAAAAGTAGATCTGCCTCCCATTGAACTAGCCTGGGAGGAGGATCGCAAAATCCTGGGTAAAGCAGAGCATTTTTCTGCCTGTTCGAACAAACTGACTTAAGAAACCAACCAAGCAGCAGAACCACAAGCAGACAAGAGACTCCAACAAGAGGCTGGTTACCGACACATGGGAGATACAGGATTTTTCCCACCCCTCCCAAAAAAATCAAAGAAGTTTTTTCTTCTTCTTTTTTTTTGTACCTTATATAAATTTTTTTTCTCTTTTCTAAAACTCTTTTTAATGTTTAATTTTTGCCTTTTTTGAAAAAAAAATCGTTTTCCAGTAACTTTTTTTCCTCTTATAATTTTTATTTTAGGGATATGTGAGTGTGTGTTTTTCATTCTTTTTTTTTTTGTTTTCTTTCTCTTTTTTTCTTTTTAAATTATCTTTTTGTTTTTTGTTTAGTTCTACTGAACTTCTGATCTTTTTTCTTCCTATCTTATCCTTTTCACCTTTTCCTCTCTTTCGTTCTTCTTTATGTGACTTAATTCTTGTCCTGCACATCCTCAGATAAGCCCATAATCTATTCAAACACAAAGCAGACATTTTTGCTAATATAATGAAGCAAAATATAAAATTCTTGTCAAATAGCTTTTATTCATAATATAAAAAGAATTCTTAATACATGAATCATACAATAAATAACCCAATTAAGCAGATACAGAGAGAAGGCAAATAAGCACATCAAAAACCCATACATTACAATACTATTGTAGAAATTCTTCCAAATGGGTTCAAATAATGCTTTCTGGAATGTAAGGAATGTTAATAATTTCACTATCTTGAGTCTTAAAAATAATAATTTAAAGGGAAATACATAAAGAACTTCAGAATTCAGGGAATTCTTGTTTCATATTCTGTGCATAATACTTCACAAAACGTATATTCTTTTTTTTTTGGGGGGGGTCCATTTGTGGGGCCTGAACTCGGATTGGGAACTGTCCCTCAGCTCTTCAGCTCGAGGCTAGTGCTCTAACACTTGAGCCACATGCCACTTCCAGCTTTTTTTCTTTTTGCTTATTTGGTGCTGAGGAATCGAACCTAGGGCCTCAGGCATGTAAGTCAAGTGCTCTACCAATGAACCACCTTCCCAAGGTATATTCTTTAATTCTCAAAAACAGATGACTACTCTAAGAAACATGTAAAATGTCACCCAGCTAGCACAAGAGTTTTAGATATTAGTATAGTCACGGGGTTTCCAAATCATGAATTAAATCTGAGCCATGGATTCTGGTTCTGCTCAATCTCAATTGTCATTTACACATCAGCCTTCAGAAACACAACAACTCTCCTCATGCCTCCATTTCTGCATTTTTAAAATGAAGATAACATTCTTCCAACCCTAGATGATGAAATAGGTAACACCATCAGATGACACAGAACACATTTTTGCATTATTGTGATTTATCCAACAATTGTTGAATAGCTTCTATAAAAATCTATGAAAAAATTATCTTACAGCTTTTATAAAAATCTCAACCATAATTTTATTGGTTTAACACCTTGCTTGAAATTGTATCCCAAATAGCAACAGAATTTACCGTAATTTTTTAAGTTGATAAATCAACTTAATCCTCCTCTTCTCTTAAGAAATAAATCCTCTTTATGAGCTGCTCACATTCTGACACATAGCTATGAAGTGCAATTTCATGAGCCCATTATCTCTCATTTTCAGCTCATTGAAATCTCCTTGACAAAATTGTTCTATTACAAAGCTGGTTGCAAAGACTTCCTTGTGATTTCCCCAAATGATGGTAGTCATTTGTGTAAGTGACTTCGTAAACATTTTAAGGCAATTGAAGAAGGAAATTGTAGCAGAAAATTGCAAAGGAAATATCTTGAAAATTGTATTATAATCTTTCTTCCTTTTTCTTGTCTCTTTTTCTCAGGAGAAGGGATTGAACTCAGGGCCTCAAACTTGCTGGATAACTGTTCTTGATCCATACACCTAGCACTTTGTTTAGCTTTAGATTGATTTTCAGATAGTTTCTTATTAACTGCCTAGGTTGGACTCAAACCATGAGCCTCCTACTTCTGCCTCTCTTATCACCATGTGTCACCAGTGTGTTTTAAATATTGAAGTCTCAGTATTATAATTTTACCATACCAACTGCAAACCTCCTATCCCTTCCAGAGTCTAGCTCATAAGTAGTTAGAATTATTGACATGTACCACTATATCAAGCTGAATTTTCTTAAAAAGAAATCTTCAGTAGCTCTTCTAACAAACAACTATTCACTCACTTCTCTTTAGTCTCCAATTCTCTGCCTCTGTAACTTCTTTCTCATTTTTCTCCTCACTGAAGCAGGCAAGTTTCTGATAACTTCAGTTTTGTTAATGTTTTCAAAATATTCCTTGTTAGTCTAAATTCTTCATTCCTCATGTTCTATATCATAGTGATTTTCCGTTCCAAAAATATTTGATGCCTGCAATCCTACGTACTCTGGAGTCTGAGATGTAAAGATTTTGGTTGGAAGCCAGATAAATATTTTCTATAGAAAAAGAAACTGGGTTTCTCCTATAAAAATAAAAAAAAAATTATTTCATACTTGTTATAATAACAAGTTATTATGTAAAGTTATTCAGTTGATAAGCTTAATAGAAACAAAGAATCAAACGTATTTCTCTCAGGAAATCCAAGTCATTCATTACAACCCTTACTTGATTTGTGAAAGAGATGAAATCTCATTCAGAAAACATAATTAGGTTCCATTGTTACATTCTCATTTCTGTCTTTATCAAAGATGATTCAGAGGAAACAGACCTAAACAGATATGAGTCCTGGAACATATTGTAAATGTCAGCATTGAATGATTTCTCCATGGTTAGAAAGACAATCTTCACAAATTTTCACGCACCTGAATAACTCATACTGATGCTTCGCTCTGAGCCTGGATGAGTTTTCCCGTTTGTCCTTCTGTGGCACTGCTTCTGTGTCAGGTGTGTGTCTTTCATTTTATTCGGCCGAAGTGGACTCTTATTTCTGCTTGCAAACATTCTGAGAAGCTTTTGCCAGGCCACAAGAAGAACAGATAAAATTTTCATCCCATATTCTCCTCTCACAGTTCTCCTGTCCTGAAAAGCTCTTTACTGAACAAAATGGAGCAATGATTGCACAGTGATATAAACCTGAGCAAGCATTATCACACTAGTAATAACACCAGAAAGGAACAAGTAGAGGAATCATTATCTGAGTGTCACCAGTATCAAATGACCTATTGCTCCACATGTTTAATTGGGACAACTAATAGATGTTTTGCTAGCTGCCAGTGGCTCACACCAGCAATCAGAGCTACTCAGGAGACTGAGGTCTGAAGATTGTGGTTTAAAATGAGCCCAAGATAGAAAGTCCATGAGATTCCTACCTCCAATTGACTACCATAAAGCTGGAAGTGGTACTGTGGCTCAAGTGGTAGAGTACTAACCTTTAGCAAAGCAGCTCAGGGACAGCACTCAGGCCCCAAAACCAGCACACACACAAAGATAGATGCTTCTAGTTCCTGGCCATGTTCTTTTTTATAATGCTTCTTTGGGTGGAGATTTTGTAAGTCAAATAATCTCGATGCAAAATAATAGCTATGCTGTCTTGGGCTTGTAGTCCTCTTCATCTTCTTTACCTGTATAATGAAGAAATTTCTTTGCCAAACTGGTTCAGTGGGAGAATCCAGTCATAATATTCAATGTACATGTGTGAAAATGTGACCACGTAAATGGAGGGGGTGAGATAGAGAAGACAAGATCAAAAAAGAGAAGAGAAGAATGATCAAATTGATGACATTGATCAAGATGTACTCACAAACCGACATATTAAATTAAAACTCCTTTGTACACTACTTATGTATCATTTTGTAAGTAGAAAAAAATGAAACCAGTGCTTCAGTGCAATCCACACATCTTAGGTATAGATTGCTCAAAGCTATTTCTTTTAAAGAATACAGGACAGAGAAGAGTGGAACAAATCCTTTCCAGAATAAAACTGATCAACTCTACCCCAAAGTTAACATCAATAGTGATGTTGACCATACACCCTTGATTTCATGCACTGAGAACACATTTCTTCTCATCCCCCAATCCTGGGTTTAAATTCAGAACCAAGATTCTGTCCCCATCTACCCACTCTTAGCTAATGCTCTAACATTTGAGCCACAAATTCAATTCTGGCTCTTTTTCTTTAATTGGAGATGAGTCTCATGGATTTTCCTGCCCAGACGGACTTCAAATCATAATCCTCAGATCTCAGGCTCGGAATATAGGTGTCAGCCATCAGTACCCAGCTTGAGAACTCACTTTTCCATTGTAATTCTCCTTTCTGAAACTTCATAGCCACAATCTCGGGAGAAAAGATTCAGAGAGCTGCCAGGCTTACTCCAGTGGAGTAGGCCTGAGAATGGGGTTTCAGAAGCCCATCTCTGAGTATTGGGACTTCACTGAAGTCTACCTCAGAGAATGGGGCTTTACAGAGACCTATCTCTGAGTATTGGGACTTCACCGAAGTCTACCTCGGAGAATAGGGCTTCAAAGAGGCCTACTCCTGGAAAGTCGGGCAAACCCCTGGGAAAGATGTGTTTCTGCTTTTCTTTTCTTTTCTTCACTGTATAAGAGTGCCTATTAATCTTTTACTGTTTCTGCTGCTCATTGTACTTACTCATGCTCAACGTTCCTTTATTCAAAGCTCTTTCTTAAGAGTGTTGAAGACTCCAACATCTGATGAGTGTCTTAAAAATATGACTAACTCACCAGAGTTAAGTGAAACCCTGAAAGCCCTCTTAAGGAGGCTAGTAGACAATGGGTTTCATGAAGTCACTTCAGCAGAAGGAATTGTCTGTAAGAGATTTACCAGAAACTGTAGGCGCAGCTAGAACAGAATGAATGTATGGCAATTGCTGAGATTACTTAGGAGAAAGAACTTCCAGTTACTCTCTTTTATTTACTAAGAGACTTGCTAGATCTAGGCCTCCGTAACCTTACTATTAAAGAAGGAACAGGAAAGATCTTATGGGACAATTAAAGCTTCTATAGAAATAAGGTAATGGTTAGATGGTGACAAACATCGAAACCCGTTATATTTCTTAGAGATAAGCCGGAAACAAGTGCCTTTCAGGTGACCAGCTTGTGACCACCCAAGAATGAAGTCCTGCAGTAAGATTGTGTAACCTTTTGCCGTTTCTTATGGAGACTTTTGCTATAAAAGTTTCTTATCCTCTGCATTAAATCGTACTCAGCATCCACTCCTAATGTGTGTGAGTTGTCTGGTGCCATCTCCCCCCCTATTCCAGGTTCCTCCCCTAGGTATCCTCCATCCTCCCTACAGAGCCGGTCCGTGGCAGAGAACCCCCAATTGAAGACATTCTATAGAATGCCCTGTCCCATACTCCTAAAAAGGGAGAAATGCTATCCCTCTCCCTTTGATGAAACAATAGATGTTAGATTATTATATGATAATAATAGTAGATATTATTATAATGCTCTCAATATCTACTCCCATCCCCACTGATACCAGGCTTGGTTGTAGAACTTACTTTGACAAATGACATGTGAGAAGTGATGGCATGTGTCTTTTCTGAGCTTTAGCCCTTTGGTTTTCACTCTTTGCATCCCCTGGAAACGTCCAGCAATCAGTCTGGATCCCAGAATGGACACCATGCTGAGTGGAAGTAGATCTGGAATAGGCTTTGTAGCATGAGAGAGAGTAATCAAAATTGTAAGGTATTGCGTCCTTGGGTCTGGTTTCCCATATTAAAATTAAGCTCACATTGAGGTCCCAGCTCTAAGTAGTCTAGGTCTCTTTCTCTCTATTCCCTCCCATTCTTCCTGAATATTTCCTTCTCATTCTTCCTGAATATTTCCTCTTTCTCCTCAGGTGACACCAGTTCTTGAGTCTCCTTATTCTAGAAACTGGTTTTAGGGTTAAATGTTGTGGCTTTCTGTTTTACATTTTCTCTTAAGTTTTTCTTCACTTTTGTCTTTCTGGAGTTTTCAGCCAGAAGCTCCGAAGTGTGATGGATCTTCAGATAAAAACCCTCTGCCAGGGCTGTGAAGGTGGCACAGTGGTAGAGTGCTTGCTTTACATGCATGAGGCCCTAGGTTCGATTCCTCAGCCCCACATAAGATGGAAGTGACACTGTAAAAGCTGGAAGTGACACTGTGGCTCAAGTGGGATAGTGCTAGCCTTGACCAAAAGAGTTGAGGGGCAGTGCCCAGGCCCAGAGTTCAAACCCCAAAACCAACCAAAAATTTTTTAAACGAAGTAAGCCAGGCCCAAACAAGCATAGGTCCCTTATTTTCAATAATTAGTACATGTCTGAGACAAGCAAAAACTGTCAGATAAGTTGATGTTAGGCTAAATGAACCCCAAGATAAGAACTCAATTTTTTTTCTTTCTTGTGATTGCTTCTATCATATTTATAAGATGATTTCTTTGTTGCTTTGTATGTCCTTCCGCCACGGTATGCCCCCTGTGTTCACTGCACTTGATGTTGGCATACTTAGTGCAGGAAAAGTGAAAAAAAAACAAATTATTTAAATTGGGATACAGGTGGATCCATTGCAGCAATGAGATGTGCAAGACGTTATGTTGAAAAATGAACTTTACAACTTTGGCAGCAGGGGGGTCTGAGGGGGGACCGCTGGGTGGGGGTGGGGAGTTGGGAAAGGATGGGAAGGGGAATCAAAGGAGGCTGACACAATGCTTGATAAGATATGTATTCATTACCTTGCCCATGTAATTGTAACCCCTCTGTATGGTATTTGCACAATTTTAAAAAATAAATTCCTCTGTCACATCTGCCTTGCTTGCTTTCACTCCCCTCATGTTGTCATACTAGGAGGCAAGAATAAGATGAAGCTTTAGAAACATTTCGGTTAGAAAAAGAAACTGCCGCATGGGACATGAGCGGTGTATTAGAAGAGATTGGGGGCTGAACACAGGTAGAAAGGATCACAGCTTCAGCCTCAGCTGTGTTCTAAATCATTGCAATGTTACCAGCTGTAACCCTTTGCTCCAAAATCTATGTGGCGAATTCTGCAATTCTTACTGAATCATCCACACACACAGACTTAGTTAGGCATCCAGTATGACATAAAATATACATTTCTTAAATCAGAGAAATCTGTACCGGAGAAAATGTGCAGAAAGAACTTCATTTAATCAGGTTCACTTCATTTTTACATGCTTATAATTTGACTGAGAGAACAATATCAAATTCTCTTAGCCTTCACAAAATCAAAATATCCAAGCAATACACCACTGTAATGAAAAAAATCTTCTTACTAAAGTGAGTATTTGGAATGGGAAAAATCAAATATTATAAAACTTAAAAATTGATCAAATACCAAAAGAAAAAGAAAGACATTGATCAAAAATGAACTACCAATGTGTTTAGTAAATAAATGAAATGTTTGAGATTCTTATCCACATAGGAAATACATAGGAAAATAAAAAGGAAAGTCACTGCGATCCCATCTTACACACCAGAATAGCTATCACCACGCAAATAAACAAACTCCTGGAGAGGTTGAAATAAATCAGGAACTGTGTTTGGTGGTGTGGCATTGTAAACTAGTGCAACCCATATGGAGATCATGATAGAAGTTTACTCGATACAAAAAAGACACATATCTTGAAGACCATTATTGCAAATTGGATCCATACTGAAAGAATATAAATCAATATGAACAAACATGTTCATGGCAGCAATATTCATAGCAACCAAACTGTGTAATCAACCTGGATGTTCCATAAAGAGAGAATAAAGAAAATGCACCTTTCATAGCTATAAACATGTTTTGGTATATAAGAGAAGTGGATGTTTCTACTTTATCATTGCTAAATATTTCTGGATAGATATCTAATCCTAATTTCACTGAGTTTTGTGGTATTTTGTTTTTTCTTTAATGAAGGACTTCCTTATTGATTTCAGAGCAGTTACAATAGGATGAAAATATCATATAAAATGTGCATATTAGATAAAAATTTAAATATGTCAATGAACACATACAGATCATCATATAGATTTTATAATTTGAGGCAATTTTAAGAAGGCAACAGTAGGGGGAAAATACAATGCTAGAAGCTTAATAACAAATATACAGATATGGAAAAATACCAAAAAAAGGTGCAACTAATTAGTGCTATCAGTAACAAAATATTTTCCTCAAGTTTTAATAATGAAACTATTAAAATAATACTTAATAACTTCTAATAACTATGGCATGGAAGAAAATATAGCATAGACATATTTTCCCCAAAATTTGTTTTATTTTATAACAAATGGATTAAAACAAAATGTAATTACATGTCTGAAGATGATAATACTTTCAAGTGTCATTGATTGAATCCAGCAAAGGAAAGTAACCGACAAGTATAGGGTAAGAACAACCTGGTTTATGGAAGAAGACACTTAGTAGAACTTTGTGAGGAAAGAATGTTCTCCTTTTTACTCATTAAAATAGGACAGCTACCTTTGGAGAGAACACTTGTAATGTAGTCAGAGCAGTGGAGTTACTAATTTAGGTAGCAATTTATTACTTTTATTCCATAATCTTGTGATGTGATTCCCAAATGATGTGTGATACTAGATTTTCTGAGCCCTTTTTTCACCCAGAGTACCTAATTGCTCCCCATGCCAATGATTCTGCTACTCTCATTTATTCTTGATTGTCAACTCAAGTCCTGTGGCGTTTAGTTGCATGAGAAAGAGCTGAAGAACTATGAGGATGGCCTGGTGTCTGAGGTCACATCCACTCCTGTTCGGAGGATCTGGGGAAGGATCACCATGTGAGCCTCATAATCAGGTATTAATTGACCTCTTTGGAAATGGAGAAACTCACTCCCTCAGGCAGACTATGTCATTCCTTGACTTTCTCTGAAGAGATTTGGTAATAGGGAACAATTCAGAGAATGAGCTTTCTCACCACCCACCACAGCCTTGTCAAAATGAACAGGATCAAAATTAAAAGTGGCCTCAGTTCCCATACGGCTAATCAAAAGCCAAGAGATCATACATTCCTCCTCACCAGGGACCTTCTGGTAAGAATAGAGTCTGGGCAAAGTCTAAGATGGAGATAAAATGAGACTGGGCCTAAGGAGGACACAAAAGAATGACCCTCTCTTTGACTACAAGTAAGTTGTGTAGTGAGACATGACAACATCCTTCATATATGAAAATTCACTAGATGAGTTATCTCACTGTCACTTTGCAGGAGATCAGTTTTCCCAAAGGAGAAGTTGTTAAATGTTGTGACTGTCAGGTTGCTCTCTAGGCTGTTGTCTCTTCCACCCCTTCTCATGCCAGGAATGCATTGCTTCTTTTAGGCACTCAACTACTTGTCCTGACTCTTAGGCAGGAATACCGTAGGCTATTCTTTTGCCAACCTCTTGCATTTGAGGTAGAATAGGCCCAGGCACTGCTCGTGCCAAGGGGTAAATTCAAGAAGATGAGTATAAGCTCATATTTGTATTGAAAAATAATCATATTCAAAGAATTAAAGAAATTAATAATTGAGAGATTTAGTGTTTATAGCCATTAAATTTAAGTAATTATTACTAACACATCTAGAATCATGGGTTAGGAAGAGAACAGTGAAGTAGTTTCAATATAATTTGCAAAAGATACACCATAGCCATAACAGGAGATGAGAGTGTGAAGGAACTATTGGCATAGGTCCATTTACTATCTTAGGAGTGACATTGGATAGGAGGCTTTTAGAATAATATCTAAAACAGAGGAACTTGCTTGGCACTGGTGGCTCACACCTGTGATCCTAGCTACCCTGGAGGCTGACATCTGAGTATGATGATTCAAAGCATGTCCAGACAGAAAAAGCCAGAAGTGGTACATGGCTCAAGTGGTAGAGCACTAGCATTGAGCTCCGGGACACTGCCTAGCTTCAAGCTTCAGCATCAGAAATGCAACAACAACAAAACAATAATGATAAAAAGAAATAAAAGAAGGACTTAAAGATATGTGATGGAATGAGGCTGATGTGTAACTGTTTACGGAACCTACAAGGAGACAAAATTTGGAGCAAAATGATATCTATTCATGACTAATCAAGGCTGCAAAGCAAATGCCAAATGTCTCTTCTCAAAAACTTGCAAATGTGGGCTGGGTTGGTGGCTCAGTGGTAGAAGGCTTGCCTGGCATGCATGAGGCCTTGGGTTCTATTTCTCAGCACCACATAAGCTGAAAAAGCCAGAAGTGGAGCTATGGCTCAAGTGGTAGAGCACTAACCTTGAGCTGAAGAGGTGAGGGACAGCGCCCAGGCCCAGAGTTCAGGCCCCATGAATGGCCATAAAAACAAAACAAAACAAAGCAAAATAACTAAACTAAACTTCGAAACATATCTTTTCTCATAATTGAGTAGAGGCTTCTTTTACAGGAATTCTTTTCTAGCTCAAGTTGATGAGAACTTCAGAAGAATTTTCCTGTTGATATGTAATGTGCCTAACTGTACTGAAGCTAATCATGGCTAGGAAAGTATGGACTGATACGTTTGTTGTAATTTTCCTCATAAATATATAATATTCTCAGGTATTATATGAAATATATTTCATAATAAACAATATATTATACATTATATATAATATATTAAATATACTATAATATAACATATATATTAACAGACTTCCTAATTTTAGAGTTAGGAAAAAGCAACATATGAAAAGAAAAATGCTTGAATCTCTGAGTAATTTCTCTACCACAGGACAATTCCAAGTTTCATTCTTATTACCTGAAGAGCAACCTAGGAAAGCAATGCCCATGGAGGGGGTTCCCTGGATTTTGGAAACTGTTATTGCATATATATATATATATATATATATATATATATATATATATATATATGAAATATTGTTTTGTACTAGTGAATATATCTAAAACTATAATAACAGATAAATAAGTGAACACCTATGTGCACACACACTCAATCACTTTCAAATATAAGAATTTCTTTTCTATGCTGCCTATTCACCTACACAGAGAGTACATGAGTTGCCATTGAATTGTCCTGGAAGTTCTTTATCTGGCTACTCTAGCTTCACATCCTTTGTTCTGTAAGTAGCCAGATGTTATGTGTTCAACATACTTATTACAGGCAAAAGTATCCACCCTGACACACAAGAAACTTGGATTTCAGAAATGCCACAAATAAGTGGGAGGTACACAGTACTTTTCAAAATTGAATAGATTACATATTTATTAGAAAGCTCGTAAGAAAAAATATTCAATGTAGGATGAAACACTTCAGAAACTACAGTTTAAATTACGTATAACCGGGTGGAGGTAGCTCATGCCTGTAATATTTGCTAATCTGGAGGCTGGAATATGAGAATCACAGTTCAAATCCAGGTTGAGAAAAGTCCCCGCGTGACACCTTTCACCAATTAATCATTGAAAACTAAAATTGATTCTGTGCCTCGAAGTTGTAGAGAGCTAACCTTGAGCAAAAGACATCAGAGGCAGTGCCCAGGCTCTGAGTTCAAATTCTGTAATAGATAAGAAATAAAATAAAAAATAAATTACATATAATTTTTTACCAACTCTGTAAAAGGAAAATAGGATATGATACATGGCAACATAAGACTTCAAGTTACAAAGTTCCAGGGCATTTCCTCACTATTGACAACTAGGAGTAATCCATATCCCAAAAAAATAGATGAACGATTTATACCAAATTTCAAAATATGTTATACAAAGTAAATGCAATAAACATGCATTCCACAGTCTAGTAACATAATATTGTGTAAAAAATCTGATTAACTGATTCATGAAAAACAATACTATGCAGTTAAAATATCCAATATCTCAGGTGTCAACTTAGCACAATACTTTCAATCTATGATATCTGTTTTGTATATTATCCACCCCTATCCATCCCACAATGGCAGAAAGCTCTTCCTGAGAAATTCCAGAGACCTGTCTACTGTGAGTGCTCAATGTAGACCTGTTCCCATTCTCTATTATTTGGGCATGTGATGCACGGAATATCTGATAACTTGGAAAAGGCACAATTTGGGACTGGCTTCCAGTAACGATATTTTAGTTCTCAGAAAAAAAGGAAATTGAAGACAGAGGGAAAATTTACCAGATCCCTGAAAGATTTCTATCATTGTGCTAAAACTGTACCCTTCTACTGACACTTGAACAAACGTCAGTAATTGTCACATCAACCACATGTCCAAAAAATAACTTTCCAAATATTGACCTGTTTTTACTTAGGTAAATCAAGACACAATATTGTGGCCGTGTTTTACTTAAACTATTAGCTATGTTTGGCCCAAGGGATAATTGACCTTACCAATTTCTTAAATTTTAGGTCATCACATACTCACTTCGTAGTCCTTAAACATTAAAAATACCTATCCATATAAGTCTGCATTACATACTTAATACTGTTTTTCTTCATTTGTCATGTTTTACATATTTGTGTATCCCAGGGCTTAGTTCTGTAATGTTCATTCTCATGGTTGTTATCACTGAATACATGTAATTATTTCTGTTTTTTTCTATCCAGCTCTGTTTTTTTCTTTAATTCAAGTCCTTAATAGCATCCTGTTTACTGACAACTAGCTACTGATTTTAACAATCTAAAAAGATCCCAAAGTGAGCTTTGATATTTATATACATACCTATTCCTCATTACTATTTAATTAAGTGATAACTCTTCTAATTGTCTTGTCAAAATACCTGCAGTCATTTCGAAATTACGTACTTTTCACACCTCATATTTAATCTATGACCAGGTTTCAACAAATTAACTCACAGAATATTTTAGGAACCATACATACATAAAATATGTGTGCTAGTACTATGAGTTAATTCAGAGCCTAGGTTCTTTTACTTTTCCTTTTTGCTCAGGCTGGCAGGCTTCCATTTGAATCACAGCTCAACTTTTAGCTTTTTTGGTTTTTAGTTGAAGATAAGTGTGTCGTGGTCCATTTAACTAGTCTAGCTTGAAACTATGATCCTCTGTTTTCAGCCTTCTAAATAGCTAGATTTATTGGCATGCACCACTAAAATCACCCTTATTATATTTGAATGAAAAATAAATTTAAAGAATTAATATTTCATGGGACCTATGTTTCTTTGGGCTTGGGTTACTTCACTTAATATAATTTTTCCAAGTCTTTCCATTTCCTATCAAATGAGGCAATGTCATTCTTTCTGATGGAGGCATAGAATTCCATTGTGTATATATACCACATTTTCTTGATCCATTCATCTACTGAGGGGCATCCCATAGTTTCCCTTATTTGCAATATCTAGTATATGTAAGAGTCAAGCAGAAAAGGTCAGATAAAAAGTGATGTTAGGAAAATGAACCCTAAGATATGTATTCAAATGTATTTTTTTCTTTCATGCATTTGTTTCTAACGCATTTGTAAGATTATTTCTTTGTTGCTTTGTATGTCCCTCCCCCACAGTATAACCCCTGCTTTCACTGTATTTGATGATGGTAAAATTTGTGGAGGGGAAGGGGAAAAACAAGTCGTTTAAATAAGGATAAATGTGGACCCGTTGCAACAATGAGAAGTACAAGTTGTCATGTTGAAAACGAACTTTACATCTTTTATGGGGGGGAGGATTAGGTAAGGGGGGCGGGGGGAGGCTTGGAAGGGATGGGAAGGGGAAACAAAGGAGGAGGCTACAATGCTTCATAAGAAATGTACTCATTATCTTGCCCATCTAATTGTAACCCCTCTGTACAGTATTTTCACAATAAAAAATAACGAATATTTCTAATATTTTCAAATCAGTATGTTTTCATTTACACTAAAACACATTGCCTTAAATGCTTTTTGTTATTCCAGCTCTCTTACCAAGAAAGGAAAGGAAAAAAATCACAACCAAACAAGCTATGAATGTACAAATGCTCAAGCCTGCAAGCCACAATCTCTTTGCTGGGAAATAACAAAGGATGATATCGCCTAAGGCAAAGCAGGAGAAAATGCTCTTCACTGAAGTTACTGGAAGTTGATGAAGATGAGGAGGAGCAACTTTATTCAGAAAGTATAACAGTGTTTGCTGTTGTAGGATGATTCTAGTGGATAAGTGTAGCCAATCTTAGAGGATGTTTATAGTGATGAGGAGAATATTTGAAGGTGCATATGTGATTACAAAGGTGAGCTTTCTTGAAGATATATGTTTGTAACATAGTTTGTATACAGTTGAAAAAGAGGCAAGATAAGGATGTTGACATTCCTTGTGTCTTTCACAGTATTAAATTAAAACCAGTTTTATACAAATATTATTCATAGCAATTATAGAATATCACTAATTATGCATATATTACAAATATATCATTTATATGTTATGTAATATAACAATACATATATTATGCACACATAATTTAATTTTTCTACTTGTCTGTCCAGGAATTAAACTAGAAATATCTTTGAAAATTGATAGCAAAGTATGGTCCTTAGAATTTTATGTAACATATAGTTTTATCTAATAATTAGTTATTTGTCCTGAATTGGTTTAGAAATGAAATGTTGTAATATAATTGAACATTCAAAAATAATTATGTAAGAACATGCCATGAATGGAATTAAAAATATAACATGACTCATGTCTGTAATCCCAGCTACTTAGGGGCCAAGATCTGAGGATAGATATATGAAGCCACTCTGAGTGAAATGGCTCAGGGACAACATCCAGAGTATAGTTCAAGCCTCAGTACTGGCACAAAAATAAATTATGTAACTAAAACATACAAATACATGTATTTAAATAAAGATGTCATTACTTGTATCCTTCACAGTATAATACTAAAACCAGTTTATACATGTATTATTTATAGTAGTTATAAAGTATCAGTAATTATTCATATTATATATATCATTCTTATGTTATATAATATATTGCATATATTATGCACACCAATTTTATACTGATAACACTAATATCCATTAAATTGATATATGTTTTAGAATAGGGAATAAATTTTCTTTGGTACAACAAGGAAGAAACTAGTCACAAAAATTATTCATTTTGTATTATATATCCATAGCAAACTATTCCTTGTGTATTCAAGGTACTTAATGATAAAAGCCTGTGTTCATCATCAATACAGCTGTCTTTGACATGTATTTGTTCTCCTTAACAATTACTCCTGGAATAATAAACAGTGGAAACTGAATGATGTTCATTCAGTTATTTCATTTGGAATAAAAATCACTTACAATGTCATTACCCAGACCCTTTCATTTAAAATACTTATATTCTGTAGCAATGTTATTGCCGTTATAACCATAATTAGGAAGAAAATGTGAGATCATCTACTCAATAGCTCTTGAAAGGTCAGAATATTCTCAGATATGCCTGGTAAAAACCTGGATTTGAATTATGGGTCTACATCTGGTTAGTCTTAGGTACTTGGAAAATTTGTTTGGCCTTGTTGCCTACTTCTGCTTTTAATAAAATTCTTAGGGTTGGGAAGGTGGCTCAGGGGTAGAGTGCTTGCCTTGCATGCATGAGGCTGTGGGTTCGATTCCTCAGCACCACATAAACAGAAAAAGCCGGAAGTGGTGCTGTAGCTCAAGTGGTAGAGTGCTAGCATTAAGCTGAAGAGCTGAGGGACAGCACCCAGAGTTTAGGTCCCATGACTGACTAAAAGATAATAATAAAAAAATAAAAAATAATTTCCTAACTTGAAGAACTGTCATAAGCATAAAATTACACTAATGCAGGTGCAGTGCTTGGAATGGTGTCTGCACATTTTGTACTAGATCCCAGAGAAGTCAATTTCCATCAACATGGTCACAGCATCCTTCCTGAAGGCCTTAAGAAATATATACCCAATTGATATTAATATCTGTGAAAATTTGTCTTTATTAAAAAAGAGTCTTGTCTTCATATGAAACAAAGAAATAATGTTAGGGCTGTCCTGTGGCTTTTACTCTGAAGTAGTTCTGCCTAAATTTCATTCTTTAGTAGCATTCTTTAGTACTACCCTTCATATTTCTAGTTGTGTGTTCCATTTGGAATACTATTGTAACTTAGTTTATAATCTTTGTTATCAGAATAAATAAACTAAAACTGCTGATGTTTTCAACAAAGAGAAAATATTAGGTGTGCATTATATTTTATGTTCTTAATAGTTTCCTGAAATTATTCCTTTTGGATTATATATCCCTAACAATCTACTTTTTATGATTTCTTATATGATTTGTATATTTCTTATATGATTCTTACATGATTTCTTAGATATCCATAAATAAAACAGCTCAGAACAGGGAAAGAGTAGGTAAGAAATCATAAAAATAGTATTATGTTGGTCTTAATGGCTACGTGTAAAGCACATATAACAAAACTGTTGGAAGATTCATTTTCTCTTTTTGCTATTATCTCCCCTTCTTTGTAGCAAGGTTCTCACTATGAAGTGCCAAGTGGTCTGGACATTTCAAGCCTTGTCTCAGTGACAGAAGTGATGGGATTAGGGACATGTTCTCTCATGACTGGCTTTTAGGAAGCTCACAATAAAGCAATACCAATACACATAAATAAACTTTTGTGAGTGATGTGTATTCACTTCCTCAACTGCCAAAATTAAATTCATATACCAAAACATCAAATTACTTACATTATAATATATGCGGTTCAACTGGCATCACTAACACCTCCATAAATCAAATGCAAACTAAAAGCTCTACTTCAAAAACCAACTTCAAAGGCAGTGTTGGAAATACAAGAAGATAAACAACAAATCTAAAGTAGTGAGATCTTTAACCCTGGCAATGAGCAATGATAGCTGAAATTTTAACCAGGCTTGAAAAGTTCGGGTGACCACTAACTATGTGATTAGAGTTGCAGAGTTGACCTTAGGATCAAGATTGGAGGTAAAATTCAAAGGGAGCTAGGGTTGCCGCAGTATTGTAGCTTGATACAGTGTGACCCTCCCTGATAATGGTAAAGCATAGAGTAGAAGCTAAGTCAGTAAAATGTATAGGAAGGATTCTCCACTGAGAATAATTGCAGGGGGTGATCATCATTCTTGCTTTGAAAATGTACAGCCCATCATTCTACTTTAAGCTCTAGCGTAATTCTTATATAAAGACAATTATGACACAGCAATATGCCATTAGTGCTAAGCAGTGTGGATGTATATTACGCTAACATATGTAAAATCCTTAGAGGTATGGAATGGCCTGACCCTCACACTTCATTCTATGTTGTTGAGTTTCATGGAGAAATGTTCATAATTAGGCAATTCACACTCATCTAAATCTGATTCAGTCAACTAAGATAAGACATTAGGGTCATTACTCCAGTGACGTGGTTTTGTAACCTATGAATAAATTAACATTATTTCACAATGTATATATTTTTCTGAAAATTTATGCAATATCAAGTACAAAATATACAAAAAGACAATTATCCATCTCTTTATATTATTAAAAATAAAGATACTTCTGAATTGTACTTTCTTGCTAGACAATCAGAGGATGACTGCTGATGTTTGCTATCTTTCGAGATGCTCCTATACACTTCTGAATCTTGTTCAACGAGGTGTTTTTCCATAGTTTGTTTTGAGGTGATCAGAATATCAATACTGAAACTAACAACAACCATGGAACAGCAAACATGATGGGATACCTGGCCAAAAATCAGAGAAATCACAGGAAGTGATAGGAAAGAAGACACCAGAGGACCCACTGCCAGCTTCTGGATCCCAAAATCCTGCTTAACATGCTTTATATTCATTCTACTACAGGGGTGGGAGGTGGTCAGTGCCTACAGGTATGTCCACAAACTAAGGCATCAATCTAGCTTGTGGTTACAACTATTAACATGAGGTATTGTTTGTATACATAATGATAAATCCCTTTTTGTTAGAGAGCCGAAGGGAGCAATAGTCATTACAACCATAGCACAGACATCCATCTTGTCTCCAAAGTCTTAATCTTATAGTGTCCAACAGCTCACACTTAAATACTCTTGAGGTAATAACTCATACTCTTGTCTTCCCTTGACTGTTTGACCTTCCCAGAGCACAGTTCTCAGCTTTTTGATTGCTGTTTGAGATGGCTTCCCAATCTATCCTTTCCAGGTCTAACAGTTTGACTGTAGATTCCGTCACAAGTACTGTTACAGTCAATAGTCAGGAACCTGAAACATGAGAATTAGGAGTTGAAGAAAGCCTGGTCTTAACTGCAGAATCTTGTCTCTAAATAAAAGAAATTCTATAAATTTATATAATGGAACAAATAGATCATTGTTAATGGAAATAAAATTTTGGCAGAACTTTTAAACACGTACATATGTATATATATTTAAACTTGGAGAAATAAAATTTCAAGTGGTATTATATGCAAGTTTCAGTCTACCTGCCACCTACCTATTTACCGACAAGCTTATTTCTGGTTAGTCTTCACAAAACACTGTTTTCTTACATAAGTACCAAAAAATTGCAAAACAAAAAGTACAAAAAGTGCAGTATCGTAATACAAGTGTACTTTAATCCCTACCAAAATAATTTAGAGAAAACATGCATTAAGTTAATGGCATTGAGTACTGCTCAAGAAGGAGAGTCTAGAAGAATGTGTATATTTTGTAAATTGTGTGTGTGTTTGTGTGTGTGTGTGTGAGTGTGTGTGAGTGTTCCATAAGTAAATAATGGAGTCAGAAGTAGACATATTATTCTTGCTTAGTCTTTTTGCTCAAAACTGACACTCTATTACTTGGGCCACATCTCCACTTCTGGATTTTTTTTTCCTTTTTTTTTTTGCCGGTTGTGGACCTGAACTCTGGGCCTAGGCGCTGTCCCTCAGCTCTTCAGCTCAAGGTGAGCGCTCGACTGCTTGAGCCCACAACACCACTTCCGGCTTTTTCTGTTTATGTGGTGCTGAGGAATCGAACCCAGGGCCTCATGCATACAAGGCAAGCACTCTACCACTGAGCCACCTTCCCAGCCCTGGATTTTGGTTTCTTAATGGGAGAAATATCTCACAATTTTCTGCATGGGCTGTTTTAAACCAGGATCCTCAGTTTTTGACCTCTAAAGTAGCTAGGTTTTAAAATATGAGCCACTGGTGGACAGCAGTACGATAACTTTTTGCATGTTTGAATACATTTTAAAGTAAGACATATATGTTACTTGTGAGAATGACGAAATAGTAATTAATGTTTAACAGAATTTAAAGCATACAAAATTGAGAATGGCAAGTAGTTGAGAATTGTATGGAATAAATCAAAATTACATGTGACAGTTTTCATCCGGTGCACAGTAATGATTGCATTGTTGGACCCTAAGGCCATCAGATAGCTGAGCTCCAGCTGGCTGCTATGCTCATTAAGCCAGCTAGTGCTTTTCACAAAAATGTGATGTTGTTGGATGGCAAGGATCATTTTCAAGATCAGAACCTGAAATATTTCTATTGATCTAGAAGGGGCGACATACCAGGACAAGGAATGTGATTAACAGTGATTAACAGAAAAAAACATCCAATCCAAGGAAGACAGAATAACTCTTTCTATTTCTGAAAAGAGTATCACAAAGAATCGTGGGCTGAATATGATGGTCAATGTCTGTAATCTCTGAATTTGGGAGGCTAATTTAGGAGTAGGCTTGGGACTAGTCTAAATTTTAGGCCAACATAAGGACACATAGTAAAATGGTATCTTAAAACAACAACAACAAAAGACTCAATGACTGGGAATGTAGTAGAGTGCTAGGGAAGCATGCATGACGCACTTAATTTGATTCCTCAGTATGAGATCAGCAGAAAAACTGGAAGTGGTTCTATGGCTCAATTGGTAATGTGCTAGCCTTGAGCAAAAGATGCTCAGAGAGAGTGCCTAGGCCCTGATTTCAAGCACCAGGGCTACATAATTCTTTATACTCGATAGAAATTCGTGCTGTTGTACATTCATAATAAACTTTGTTAGGAAAAAATAAAATAAATTAATGAAATATTATCTGGCATTGGACAGGACATAGTGAGATCTGAAAATGATTGCTGCCGATGGTTCCTTGATACAACTTATGTTACAGATACACTTGCCATATTGTGAATTTTTTTTTAAATTTTATTTTATTTTATTTGAGAACATACTGTACATAGGGGCTACAATTACATGGGCAGGATAATGCATACATTTCTTAACAAGCATTGCAGCCTCCTCCTTTGTTTACCCTTCACCTTATATTGTAAATTTTTAAGGACACAATCGTGGGTTTTTTTCTTTTTCAAAATAATTATACTGCCAGGTGCTAGTGGCTCACACCTGTAATCCTAGCTACTAAGGAGGCTGAGATTGAAGGTCTCTTTTCAAAGCTAGCACTGGTAGGAAAGTCTGTGAGACACTTATCTCCAACTTAAGGGTCAGAAAATGTGAACTGGCACTTTTGCAAGCCTTGAGCTGAAGAACTGAGGGACAATGCCCAGGCCTAGCGTTCAAGTCCCACAACTGACAAAAAAATACTAGTAATAATAGTAATTATATAATTACTATTAAGGTGTTATATATAAGGGCTACCAATTCATAATTTTTTTCTTTGCTAAAAGAAACACATATCCATATACATTACCAACAGTCAGGATTTGGCCATCTACTTTCCTGCTGATGTCTGGGTGTAGAGGCAATGTGTAATACAAAACAATACAAAACAGTTCTGACTATAAATAATTTTTCTCTACACATCTTAAAAATCAATGCTGACAACATGAAATAAAAAATTCCTAAGTTTAAAACATTCTTCTAAACAAGTTAGAGAAATCCTGATAAGAATAATTTCAGAGAGCTTGAACTCAGGGCCTGGGTTCTGTCTCTGAGGTTTATTACTCAAGGCTAGTGCTGCCACATTGAGCCACAGTGCCACTTCCAGTTTTCTTGTGGTTAATTGAAAAGAAACGACTCACCAGCTTTCCTCTCCAAATTGGCTTTGAATTAGGATCTAGAGATCTCAGCCCTCTGTATTGCTAGGAATATAGGCATGAGTTCCTGGCGCCTGGTTAGAATAATAGCTTACTTGAGACCGAGGCCAGTTAATATTAAATGTCAATCATGTTTAACTTTGTAAAATAAAGTTAACTGAAATGCCTTCCACTAGAAATAAGGAATCAAATGTATAGGTGGGTTACAAAGTTCTTACCAGAAGCTACATATTTTCCTTTTTTTTTCTTCCAAAATTGTGTGGTTTCCAGAATCATACCTTATCTTTCCTTGCGATTTCTTTAGTTTATTTCATACATGCCCACAGCTTCTTCAACTATCATTTATTTATGTGAAGAGCTTTCAAATATCTATTTTCAGTACAAACTGCTTGTATGCATCTTTCATTCATACTCAACTGTCATAAAAACTTGAGAAACAGTATTCATCTCTTTTCATTACTGGATATTATAAATGAGTAAGTAAAATTTAGGAAAATAAAGAATAACATCAATAAATATAACATGATTTTAATAGTACTGTTAAACATAAATATAATGTTGCTATTTTCTGAGCAATTTAATAAAAACCTCAAAGAAAGAAATAAACTTATTTGAGTGCTGATATTGTGGTTTAAACTCTGATATTGTGGTTAAACCTTACCTTCTCACTTAAGCTTTTTCCCTAACTGGTGGTGCTCTATACTTGAACCACAACTCCCTTCCAAATTTATGTGGGGGATTATACAAAGATAAGAAGCCTGTGGAATAAAAATCATTTGTGTCCTTATCTTGGGATTCATTTCACTTAACAACATCTTATATGATTATATGCTACCCTGTATTAGTTACTTCAAGTAAGGGAAACCATGGGACCTATGGATATTTGGGCCTGGCTTATTTCACTTACTATATTTTTTTCACATCTTTCCAATTCCTAACAAATGGGATGATGTCATTCTTTCTGATGCAGGAATATAATTCATATATATATACATATATATATGTATATGTATGTATGTATACATACATACATATATGTATATGTATATACACACATATATGTATGTATGTATATATATAGATATATACATATACATATATATGTGTACGCATATATATATGCATATATTTACAAGAAAGTGTGGCACATATATATGTATATATATACATAGGTATATATGTATATATTCCATACATATGTATATAAGTATATATCCATTCATCTACTGAGGTGCGTCTGAGTACGTTTGATATCTTAGCTATTGTAAATAATGCTGCAATATACATAGTTGTGCTGGTAGCTTAGTATGTTCTTGTTTTTGATCATTTGGTAAATGCCCAAAAGTGGGATTGCTGGGTGAGCTCTAAGTGGAGTCTTGGAAAAAATTATATTAACTGAAATAAGTCAGACCCAAAAAATCAGAGGTCCTGTAGTTTCCCTTATTTGCAATAAGTAGTATATATCTGGGTCAAGAATAAAAGTTCAAAAAGTATGTACATTTGACCAGATAACATATTCTTAAGCAAATTGAACTACAAGATAGTGATTTATAATATAACATCTGATATTTTTGTTTCTTTGTATGTTCCTCCACCATGGTATAACCCCTGTTTTCTCTGTATTCGGTGTCAGTGCCCTGTATCTTGTATACACAATTCTCTAGCTTTAGGAGGGGAAGGGAAAAAACAAATTGTTTAAATAGGGATACAGGCTGACCCATTGTAGCAATGAGATACACAATACACTATGTTGAAAAAGGAAATTTGCAATTTACGCAGGGAAGAGGGTAAGGTGGGAGTGGAGGAGTAATTGTGCAGGTGGGAAGGAAGGAAGGGTAGGGGAAAACAAGGGAAGAGGTAGCAAGGCTTAATAGAAAATTACTCATTACCTTGCTCATGTAACTATAACCCCTCTATACTTTATTTTTCAATAAAAACATCTTTTAAATAAAGGTGTCATGTACACTTAGTATAGTAGCCTACATCTGTAAACCCAGCTGATCAGGAAGCAGAAATGAGGCCAGGCCAGAGAAAAAAACTGCAAGACATCCATCTCAACAATGAGCTGGCCATAGTGGTTCACATCTGCAATCCTAGCTAATTGTGTGGGAGACATAAGAAGCAATCTAAGATCATTCAGTCAATCTAAGATCAGACCGGGCAAAAAGTTCAAAATTTCAAGTAAATAAAATGGACTAGAAGTATGGCAAAAGTAATTGAGCTGCTTGTTGCTATAAAAATAAAGTCCTATCTAGCAAGCAGAGAACACCTGAATAGAACCCTTGTAATACTCCTCTCTTCCACCAAAAAGCCTAAATAACTTTTTCTCATTTGAACATCTAATTTCAAGGCCACTGAAAGATTAGAGATGGTGATATTCCCTTTAAAATTATGTATTCAAAGGAGACAAAGTTATTTAGGCTTTGAAAGAATTGACTAAGAAGCTAAATGCATGTGATTTTTGTTAGCTCCATAATTCTCAAAAATATAAAATGTATTCAAGTATTTAATATATACCTATATGTGTACAAATATCCATGTATGTATGTATATACATGTATGTGCATATATGTATATATACATACACGTGGTTCATCTCTTTTCTGTGTAGCAAATGGTACAAATGAAACTGTGCAATCACTACTCAAAGGCATGAATAAACAAAGAGAATGAGCATAGAACTCATATTTAGGAATCTATGGCTAGGCGATAACACTGACAATCTTTTACATCAGTTTGCATGTGTCACTTACTGCAGTACAGGGACAGTACGACAACAATGGGATACCAGGCAGAAGAAAGGAGAAATGAGAGATGCAAATAGTACAATACTCTTTCTGATGGGTAAGTAGGATTTCCTCTGTGTGTGTGTGTGTGTTTGTGTGTGTGGTGTGTGTGTGTATTACATTTTCTTGAATCATTTCTCTCTTGAGGGGTATCTGGGCTGATTCAGTAAGCATGGTTGTGCTGAAATATTTACTATATCCTGGTTTGTAATCTTTCAGGTAAATGCCTAGGAGTAGAGTTGCTGGATCACATGTAAGTGGCTAGTCAAAACAGGGGTGAAGGGGGAAAAGGTACAAGAATGACCAGGAGAAAATAGGGGAAGTGCACAGAGTAATCCAGTAAATTTCTTACAAAATTAAGAAGAGTGAAGGAAGAGGTGCATAGAGGAAGGATGTGAATGTTGAAAGGGTTGGCATTGATCAAGGTATATTGTACACAGAAACTGCCTTGTTTACTAACTCCTTTGCTACTTAAAACAATAATTTAAAAATCATGTCCCTAAAATATTATGCAATTAGAAGCCAACCATAAGAATCTGCTCAGATCACCTCTAGGGTCTACAAATCTGTTTTGGTTAGGATAACTTTTAGAACAACACTAATGATACATATCATCTGAAGAAAATTTAATGATTTCCAGCTATTTAAGATAATCATTTTTGGAGATATGGCTCAAGCGGCAACTTGTTACCTAGTGAGCAATGCTTTCAGATATTGAATTCAATGTTGATCTTGAACAAAAGTAAAAACAATCAATAAAAGTCAGGCACTTTCCATGGCACTTGTAGCTCATGAGTTTAATCCTACCTTTAATCATAAGGCAGAGATCTGGGATCTCAGTTCAATGTCAGCTTGGATAGGAAAATCTGTGAGACTCTCGTCTCCAATTCAATGCCAAAGAAAGATGGAAGTGGAATCATGGCTCAAGTGGTAGAATGCTAGCCTACAGCATAATGCTCAGGGATAGAACCCAAGCCTTGACTTCTAACCTTAGAAAAGTGCATATACATACACAAAGGAAGTAAGTCACTCAAGTTCTCAACCTTCCATTTCCATAATCCTAACTCTAATCCTGGTCAGAACCCTGAGAGTAATCTTGATGATAATAGTAACCCAATCTTAAAATTAATGGAAAATATATCCTAATATATACTCATGGTCTTTGAAATGATTTATTTGCACTTTGCACCAAATCCTACAGATTCCCTGAATTGGACTCTGAAATCATTCCCTATTATGAATATTAACCTCAAACCTTCAAATCATGAAAACTATCATAGCTTCCACTGATCTTAACTTTTACTGAACTCCTATATCTCTAAAAAGAAGTTGCAGGTTTACTTAAATTATACTCTACTTCCTAACCCTAACTATATATCTAAACCTTACTAGAAAACTAACTCTAAATTTAACCCTATTGAACCCTGAACAGGAAAATTAGGAAAACTCTGTAGTTTTTGTTAAATTTCACACTTATTTTACTTGAAAATGTTAGCAGAAAACTCTCAGTTTTACCTTAAAGCTTACCCTTCCCTACCCCTATTACCCTTCCCTACCCCTAAGTCTAACCTGAACTAGAACAGTAACCCTAACAATAGTACTAATAGCCTTTGGATTCTAAAAGCCATACAAATACATTAGATTTATTCATCCTAACTTTGATTCAACTAATCTCTCTAAAAATAGTTTGTAGTTTTACTCATTATCTTGCCATTTTTTAACCCTAACCTTAACTGGAATATTGAGGCTAACCCTCACACTAACCATATCCTAATCTTAATATAATTAGCAGTTTCATATTTCACATTCATCCTAATTCTAACATGACTTGTTATTCAAAGATAGTTTCAGTTTTACACTAAACTTATCATTGCCCTAATGCTAACACTAACCACAGCTGCAACTGAAACCTAACTTTCACCCTAATGATAGTCCAGTTCTAATGTTTAAGAAAAATAGTCTAGTTTTAATCAGTTTGCACTCTGGAAATGAGTTTCAGATTGCCCTGATTCCCACAAATTTTCTGACTCTTCCTCTGAAGTTTTCTTGTTCCCTAACATGAACCATTATAAAATAACTTGCCCTCAAATTCTATTATCAGGAAAAATACTGTAGTATCCATTGATCCTACATTTTCCTGAACCCCTGTAGCCTAAAACATTTTCGGATTTACTTACCATCTAGTCCATTACTTAAAGCTCTTAACCTAAACTGGATGGAAAAGTCTCAGTTATTCATTAAAAACTGATCACTAAGAAATAAATATAATGAAAATACTTTAGTTGCATCTCAATCTACTTAAAATAGATTGGTTACTATTATCATCAAGGTTACTACAGTCTCAATTTGTTACCAAAATATTAGTGTGCAGGAATATCACTCATTTTTAGAAAATGACTAGTCAAACAAAGCTTATATTATATTTGAAATTTTAAAAATGAAAAGGATACCCAGATTAATGACCTTACTCAGACATTTAGAGATTAGAAAAATATAGAAATATCCTCATTTATGTAGGTCAAACATGCAAGAGAGGATATGGCAAGCCCAAAGCCACATACCAATGGTAGAGATATTTAACAAAATCCCATGAAGTTGAAATCAGTCTTAAAAGGGAGATTTGGGCATAAAGGGAGTAGGGCAGAAGAATGGAGATGGAAATGGTGGACTAATACAGTCATATAACTCAATATACATAACTGAGAATATAAGTAGGAAACTTGAAGGGATATGTGGGGTTGGGGTAAAGGAAGAAAGAAAAATGGAAAAGTTGACAATTATCCAGATGCATTGTACATTGAAATGCACATATTCTCTATTCAACACTGACATGATGAAGCAAAACCCCTTTGGACAATTAGCTAAAAATTAATTTTTTTTGAAATTTTAATGTTAATGGACCAGATGCATAAAACTTTAGAGATAAATAAGAGGATAGCATTTACATATTGTTGAGGCTTGTGCTCCTTTCAATATACAAAAATTAGTGTGACAAGTCTACTCCGAATGTTAATTGTGTTTTGCCAATTCTTCTTGCAAGTTGCTTAAAATATAGAGAAACAATTTCCAATATCCCTACACTTCCAATAAAAAAAAATTGTATAGACCTTTGGGTTTTTCACTTGTTTCTAAATATCTTAATGTAATGTATTGGAACTAATTTCATTCCACATTTAAATTTAAATTTTAGATCTCTAAATTCTTTTAAAATCCTCTCACTCCATCACAGGTATGGATAGATAACTGATATGGGCAGAATCAGAACTATTCAGAAGGTTGTAAATAGATGCTTACCTAGTTTTCTCTCTTCTGGAGCATAGAATATAGATTCTCTTAACTGGAAAAAGTTTGCCTTCCCAGGTTTTCTGCATATGAACATTCCATCAACATTTGGTTATTAGAGGATTATTCAAGATTAGCTAAATGTTGATTGATAATGACTGAGCTTGACAGAAAGGTGAGGGAAAAAAATCTACACTTCAATGAGGTTCTGACTTGTGTTTCACAAGGGTTATGAAAGCTCTCCATTAGAAATCTAGCAGCTGTGCTTCTAAAAAGTCCTTGAAGTTCCATACTATTCAAGATGCTGTATTAGATCCTTTTACATTTTGCAGACAGCTCTTGGTGATGAAATTTGAGCTTTTCAAAATTGCTCTCCCAATTCCATCCACAAAATGCAGACAAAAAGACAAAAAAATTGAAAAAATTTGTATCTGTTGATAGGGCATATACTTTTATTTTCCATTACAAACATAAAATGTAGTAAAATGTTTCATAGCAATTACTCTGAACTAGGTTGTGGACACATTCTAATGTAACTAATATACTGTGTTCAAGTAAAAAGTTTGAGGATCCAACATTTTAATATGCCTGTGGTCCTAAAACCAATACCTTACTGATATTGACTGATAAACACAACTTCCCATAAGTACAGAAGTTTTCCTTGTATCTTTTTAATATATATTTATATTGTAAAGACACTGTACACAGGGGTTACAGTTACATAAGGAAGGAAGTGAGTACATTTCTTATTGAGCATTGTTACCCAATCCTTTGTTTTTCCCCTACCATCCCTTCCCTTCACATCACCCAAATCCTCCCTCCAACCCCCCTCTGATAGTATATATTCTGATAGGCTATTCTCCTGCTACTTTGGTTGTAGAGAGTCTACAAGAGCAAGCATTCCATGGGGAACAGGGTGACACTATACGACCTATACTTACTGAGATTTCCGAATGACTTCCTAACACTTGTACTGCATTTTGCAAGTCGAATCTCATGTCTTAAAACATACCAGTTTTAAAAGATAAGAGGAGAGGTTCCGGGAAGATGGCGGAGGAGAAGCTGGAATCTGAACAAGCTCTCACATAGAAAGCATTTTAGAGTTCCAGTGAACAGTCCTAAGCCAGAGAATCACACCAAGTGTGCCATCACAGGACAGAGAGTTAGACAAGAGAGGGAAAGCCAAGGCAAGAAGACACATCTGAGCGCTTGCCAGCACCCGCCGCGGCAGCGGTGGTGGCGGGAGGGTCGCGGCAGAGTCCGCAGCTGGAGCCATACCTGAGCGCTCACACAGAGAGTCCGGTATGAAGGAGCCAGAACCAGTGGGCAAGCAGATTCTACTCAACAACAGCAAGAACCGACAAGGAGCAGACATCTTCATCCTGCAGTTTGCAGACCAGAGACGACCCAGGATCCAAGACTCGGCATTAGTAGAAACCCGACGTCCTCACTCCTTCTCAGGGAGCAGAGGAGGGAAGGCCACCCCTCACGCCCCAGCACCGGTGATCTCCATCTAGGATACCAACAAAGCTCGGAGGAGCTGCCAGCTCCAACTCAGGCCTTAGAATAAAACGAGTCATTTAGCAGGTCACAAGAACTTAATAGCGAAGTGACCTGCCAGACTCAGCTCCATCCAGGGAAAAGTCACACAGCTCAGGTGCCAGTCATTAGAGTGGCTTTCCTTACTGGGTAACCAGAGCCAGAGGCTGCCCCTCCCTCTAGCAGCCTCAACAATCAATTGAAAAACAGAAACCCTGAGAATGGCTCCAGGCTGGGCTCTGTGAGCTTTTTCACAAAATAGCCCCAGGGAAAAGCTACTGATGGTTGAAAGGCCTCAACTCTACCCAGAACATAGCCTCAACACTGCATCCCCCTATTTTGTGATTCTCAAAGCAGCTCATCATCCCAATAAACTAATCTGGGAGGGGGATCTCAAAATCTTGGGTAAACCAGAGCATTTTTCTGCCTGTGCCAACAAACTGACTTAAGAAACCAATCAAGCCACAGGACCTCAAGCTGACCAGAAACTCCAACAAGAGGCTGGTTATAGACAAAAGGGAGATACAGGATTCTTCCAACCCCTGCCCCCAAAAACATCAAAGAACTTTTTTTTTCTTTTTTTTTTTTTGGTACCTTATATATAAAAAAAAAATTTTTTTCCTTTTCTAAAAATTTTATTAATTTTTAATTTTTGCCTTTTTTGAAAAAAATAATTGTTTTCCAGTAACTTTTTTTTACTCTTATAATTTTTATTTTAGGAATACGTGAATGTGCGTTTTCCTATCTTTTCTTGTCTTCTTTCTCTTTTTCTTTCTTTCTTAACTATCTTTTTGTTTTTTGTTTCTTGTCTATCTCTACTGAACTTCTGATCTTTTTTTCTCCATTTCTTATCCTTTGCACCTTTTCCTCTCTTTTGATCTTCTTTATGTGACTTAACTCTTGTCCTGCACATCCTCAGATAAACCCATAGTTAACTAGAAGACCCTATCCCCCATTGTGTACACACTTAATCCACAAATTTATTACTCAATTCAAAACCTCCGAGACTTATATTCCTTAATAGCAGTACTACCTCTTTATACCTATAAAATATTTTAAGCATTTTCTAAGGATTTCACTTCCATTCTATGTCCCTTCCCTTCTCTTAATATACTCACATTCCTCTCTAAATAGATGGTCTTTTAATCTCCATAATAATATTAATTTTTATGTTTATATTTTTTCTGGTCTCTTTTCATTTCCCTTTCTTCTTTTTCTCTCTCTCTCTACTTGAATCCTACCCAAACTATTTCCTGCATTTGGAATAAGATATAGTTAACTCTCCCTGTGCCTCCCCACACCAATCTATTCCTATTTTTTACCCACATCTCTCCGTAACTCTAATAATTTCTGGTTTTCCAAATTCTTCTCTGCGGTTCGAAGCCCATTAACATATAGTTGTTTGATGTTGAATAGATGTATCTGTTGAACTAGATTGTATCTGTAGATTATTGACTGTACAAATGCAAACTTTGATTGATGGTTGCCTTAAGATTGTCTTCTAGCACAAAACTGGTGCTATTTTCATCTCAAATGGGCAGAGTAAGCCGGAAAAACACAAGAAAAAAATGGCAAATCCGGATATCTCAATTCCCAATCTTGATAATCAGGGGTAAGAACAGATAATGAATAATCCAAAGGAGAGTTCCCAAATAGCTCTACAAACACTGCTGGCAAACATAATAAACGAGAAGTTTGACAACTTACAAAGGACTCTGTATGAGCGTGAAAGGGAGAGAGAGGAGGCATCCCAAAAGCTTATACAGGAATATCATAAGCTTGAGGAAGTTACTCAAAAAACTGATACAGGATTTGCGTGAACAACTTGAGAATACTCAAACAGGAAGGGAGGCATGTCATGAGCAGGCTTAGAACACTCAAAAAGAACTGCAGGAATCCCACGAATGGGAAGAAAGAAAACTGCAGAAATCCCACAGACGGGAGGAAGCTAATCAAAGAGTAATACAGGAATTGAGAGACCAGGTAGAGAATACACAAAGATCACTAAAGGCATTCATGGAATCCATTAACAAAGAGCTGAAGGAGGTCAGGGAGACCACAAAGGGAATGCTGAATGGAACCCAACAGAAGGAATGGGAGTCCAAAGAAACAATAACCAATCAACTAAGTGATTTGAGAACAAACACTGAACACCAAATTAAGGAAGTAAAGAAATTCATACAAGACCTAAAACAGAGATTCAACACAGAACTTGAAGCCATCAAAGCTGACCAAATACAAGGAAAAGAGATAAAAAAACAAAGTAGAGAGTCTTGACATCAGATTAGAACATGCAGAAGATCGAATCTCAGGGATTGAAGACAGCCTAGATATTATAGAGAAAGAACATAAAACCATTCAATACAAGTCCAAGAAGTATGATACATCTACCCAACACCTGGAAGTCACCATCAGAAGGCCTAATCTAAGGATAATGGGTGTAGATGAGCAACTAGAAACAGAAGGTAATGGTCTAGGAAATTTGTTTAACAGGATCCTAGCAGAAAACTTCCCAAACATACAAAAAGATAAGCCTATTCAGATACAAGAAGCTTTTAGAACACCAAATAGACCAGACCAGAATAGGACATCCCACAGTCACATTATAATCCGCACAGGATCAACTCAGACCAAGGAAAAGATCCTTAAAGCTGTCAAGGAGAAAAGGGTAATCACCTATAAAGGGAAACGAATTAGAATCACCTCAGATTTCAAAGCAGAGTCAATCAAAGCAAGAAGAGCTTTGAATGATGTATGCCATGCCCTAAAAACAAACACCTATCAAGCAAGAATACTGTACCCAGCTAAACTCTCCTTCATAACTGAAGGCCAAATAAAAACCTTCCATAGAAAAGAAAAATTGAAACAATACATCTCTACCAAACCAGCCCTACAAAAGATTCTTAAAGATGTCCTACACATAGAAAACCAACAAGACAGCAATAAAGGCCAAGAAACTGCACCCAAACTGAGAATCCAAGAACCATAGGAAGAACCCAGTTTTTGCAGCCCCAAACAAGGTGGATAACATGGAAGGAACTCCCAAATACCTCTCAGTCCTATCTCTTAACGTTAACGGACTGAACTCTCCAATTTAGCGACATAGACTGTATAGTTGGATTAAAAAACAAGACCCCTCTATCTGCTGCCTTCAGGAGTCACATCTTGCCCGTAAAAACAAAAACATTTTAAATGTTAAAAGCTGGAACAAAATCTACCAAGCAAACGGCCCCCATAAACAGGCAGGAGTTGCAATCCTAATATCAGATAAAATAGACTTCAAATTAAAATTCGTGAGAAGAGATAAAGAAGGTCACTATATACTAATTAAAGGATCTCTCCTTCAGGAGGATATTACAATTCTAAATATCTATTCGCCAAACAATGGAGCACCCAAATTTATCAAAGAAACACTACTTTCCCTCAAATCCCATATAGATCCAAAGACATTAATTGTTGGGGATTTTAACACACCACTCTCCCCACTAGATAGATCAACTCGGCAAACACTCAACAGAGAAACCGCAAATCTAAACAGCTGCATAGATCAACTAGACTTAACAGACATCTACCGAACATTTCACCCAGAAGCATCAGAATACACGTTTTTCTCAGCAGCACATGGAACATTTTCTAAAATAGACCATATTTTAGGCAACAAAGCAAACTTGTCCAAATTCAGAAACATTGAAGTTATACTTTGCAATCTCTCTGACCACAAGGGAATAAAATTAGAACTCAAAACCAGAAGCCACCAAAAATTGTCCAGCATCACATGGAGGCTGAACAACACACTGCTGCATCATGAGTGGGTCATGGAAGAGATTAGAAAGGAAATTCAAATGTTCATGCTATTCAACATAAATGAACACACAAATTACCAGCTCCTCTGAGACACTGCAAAGAAGTACTCAGAGGCAAGTTTATAGCTCTGAGCTCTTACAACAACAAATTGGAGAGTTCTGAAACTAACAATTTAATGACACATCTAAATCTCCTTGAAAAAGTGAAGCAAGATAAACCCCAATACAGAAGACGGAAAGAGATAATCAATATTAAATCAGAATTAAATGAATTAGAATCCAAAACACTATAGAAAGATTCAACAAAACAAAGAGTTCGTTCTTTGAAAAAAATTAACAAAATTGACAGACCCTTATCAAACCTTATCAGAAAAAGAAGAGAACACACCCAAATTAATAAACTCAGAGATGAGAATGGAAACATCACCATGGAAACAACTAAGATTCAGAACATTATAAGGGAATAGTTCTCAAAACTTTATGCTAATAAATTTGAGAACTTGAAAGAAATGGACCTTTACTTAGCAAATATTGACATGCCAAAACTAAACCAAGATGAGTTAAACTATCTTAACCTGCCCATATCAAGCACTGAAATAGAAACTGCAATAAGAGACCTCCCAGCTAAGAAAAATCCAGGACCAGATGGTTTTACAGAGGAATTTTACAAGGCCTTCAAAGCAGAGCTCACACCAATACTCCTCCAATTCTTCAATGAAATTGAAAGAGAAAGCTCACTACCGAACACATTCTATGAAGCCATCATAACCGTCATCCCAAAACCAGGCAGGGACTCATCAAAGAAAGAGAACTATAGACCCATTTCTTTGATGAATACTGATGCAAAACTTCTCAACAAAATTTTGGCCAATCGACTTCAACAATTCATCCAAAAAATCATACACCACGATTAAATAGGATTCATTTCAGGAATGCAAAGCTGGTTCAATATACGCAAATCAATTAATATAATTCATCACATCAACAGTAGGAAGAATAAGAACCACATGGTTATCTCAATAGATGCAGAAAAAGCATTCGACAAGATCCAACACCCCTTCATGATGAAGGTTTTGGAAAAATTAGGAATCCATGGAACATTCCTCAATACAATAAAGGCTGTATATGACAAACCTACAGCCAGCATTATACTCAATGGTGAAAAACTAAAGCCATTTCCTCTTAACTCAGGAACAAGACAAGGATGCCCACTCTCTCCACTCCTCTTCAATCTAGTATTAGAATGCCTAGTTACAGCAATAAGACAAGATGCAGACATAAAGGGGATCCAAATAAGGAAAGAAGAAATAAAACTCTCCCTCTTTGCAGATAACATGATCTTGTATTTAAAGAATCCAATAGACTCCACTCCCAAATTACTCAAGCTGATTCAAAACTTTGGCAAAGTAGCAGGTTATAAAATTAACCCCCCAAAATCAATGGCTTTTCTGTATGCCAACAATGAGAAAAGTGTGGCTGAAATTAGGAAAGCAACTCCATTTGTAATAACCCCACAAAAAATAAAATACCTAGGAATTAACTTAACTAAAGAAGTGAAGGACCTCTATGATGAAAACTTTAAAATCTTGAAAAAGGAAATCAACACAGAACTAAAAAAATGGCAAAGCCTCCCATGCTCCTAGATTGGAAAGATTAACATCGTGAAAATGGCAATACTTCCCAAGGCTATCTACAAATTCAACGCAAAATCTATCAAAATTCCAACCTCATTCGTCAAGGAAATAGAAGAGGCAATCCAAAAATTCATATGGAACAAAAAAGACCACGAATAGCAAAAACGCTACTCAACGGAAAGAACACTGCTGGAGGAATTTCAATACCAAATTTCAAACTCTACTATAAAGCCATAGTAATCAAAACAGCTTGGTATTGGCATAAGAACAGACCTCAGGACCAATGGAATAGAATTGAAAACCCAGAAATGAACCTATAGACCTATAGCCATCTAATTTCAATAAGGGAGCTAAAACAATAGAATGGAAGAAAGACAGCCTCTTCAGTAAATGGTGCTGGCAAAATTGGTTAAATACTTTTACAAAACTAAAGCTAGATCCTTATATATCACCCTGCACCAGAATCAACTCCAAATGGATCAAAGACCTTGAACTCAAAGCAGACACTCTGAAAACATTATAGGATGGAAGAAGAGAAAACCTAGGTCTCCTTGGCTCAGGCCGAAATTTTTTGAATAGAGACCCGGAAACACAATAAATCAAAGAAAAGTTGGACAAATTGGATTGCATAAAGTTGCAGAGATTTTGCAGGGCAAATGACATAGCTAGAAAGATCAATAGAAAGCCCACCGATTGGGAGAAGGTCTTTACTAGTCATACAACGGACAAGGGTCTCATATCTAAAATATACTTGGAACTCAAAAAATTAAACCCCCCCAACAACAAATCCTCAAAGAAACAACTGCCCAATAAATAAGTGGGAGAAAGACTTAAAGAGAAACTTCTCTGAAGAAGAAAGAAGGATGGCTAATAGACACATGAAGAAATGTTCAACATCCCTAGCCATAAAAGAAATGCAAATCAAAACAACATTGAGATATCACCTCACCCCAGTTAGAACGGCAAAAATCAAGAACTCTAACAACAACAGATGCTGGAGGGGATGTTGTCAGAAAGGAACCTTACTTCATTGTTGGTGGGAATGTAAACTTGTTCAACCACTTTGGAAAGCAGTATGGAAGTTCCTCAAAAGGCTTCACATAGAACTCCCCTATGACCCAGCAATCCCACTTTTGGACATTTACCCAAATGTTTACAAAAAAGACCACACTAAAGCTACCAGCGCAACTATGTTTATTGCAGCATTATTTACCATAGCTAAGATATGGAACCAACCCAGATGTCCCTCAGTAGATAAATGGATCAAGAAAATGTGGTATATATACAGAATGGAATTCTATGCCTCCATCAGAAAGAATGACATTGCCCCATTTGTTAGGAAATGGAAAAACTTGGAAAAATTATATTAAGTGAAGTAAGCCAGGCCCAAAGAAACATAGGTCCCATGGTTTCCCTTATTTGCAATATCTAGTATATGTATGAATCAAGCTGAAAAGGTCAGATAATGTGAGGTCAGGAAAATGAACCCTTAGATATGTATTTTAATGTTTTTTATTCTTTCATGCATGTGTTTCTAACGCATTTATAAGATTATCTCTTTGTTGCTTTGTATGTCCCTCCCCTACAGTATAACCCCTGCTTTCACTATATTTGATGTCTGTATAACTTATGGAGGAGAGGGAGAAAAACCAGTTGTTTAAGGATACAGGTGGACCTGTTGCAACAATGAGAAGTACAAGTTGTCATGTCCAAAACGAGCTTTACAATGTCGGTGCGGGGGGTGGGGAAGGGGCAGAAGGAGAAGGATTGGGATTGTGGGGGTGGGGTGAGGCTGGGAAGGGATGTGAAGGGTAAACCAAAGGAGGAGTGTGCAATGCTTGGTAAGAAATGTACGCATTATCCTGCCCATGTAATTGTAACCCCTCTGTACAGTATGTTCACAAATAAAATTAAATTAATTTAAAAAAAAGAGATAAGAGGAGTGGTAAAAGAACTCTTAGAGACAAATACATCTTCAACATATTTGGTTCCAAGAATTCCATCTAAGGCATATTCAACATCTAGTGAAAATTATGTTGACTGTAACTATGTGTCTTTCTCCATGTGTGCATGTATACATGGGTATATGTATGTGTGTATTTGTGAGTATATTAACATACATGTGTACATATATAAGGGCACATACATATATGCATATATAAACAAATGTAAATATATTTGCATATATATATCAAGTGTTCAGTGATTTAATGTATAGTTTCTAACACATTGGCATTCTCACAAAGTGTATATGATAACCTGCTCTAAGGATCTGTGCTCTATGACGGGTATCCTTTGTACTCACTTCCTCATTATCTTGTTTTTTAGTCTACTTTCCATAGGATAGCTTTGTTTTCATTACATGTAGTTACTCACTGATAATCAAAGGAAAAGGTTGTTTGTAAAAGGAAACGTACTTTTATGTCACAGGTTAAAAGTATCTTATCCATCCCAATTATTCCTATGAGATAAAATTTATAATAGTAATAAAATTGAAAAGGAATTCCTAGATCTGTTGTTTTACCATTTAGAATGGCAAATAATAATATCACATCACAGTTGTAACTCCTCAATAAGGCAAAGGTGACTGATTGTCCATATCATGTTCCCACAAACCAGTGGATCCTGAAGGATAATAGTAGACCACCAGAAATTCTAAGCAGCAGACATGAAGCATGAAAGAGAAAGTGAGGAAATGTTAGAGAGTAGAGAGAGAAATATCATAATTTTGAAAGTGCATAACAGATAAATAAGAGCTGTATGAGAATATTCATATGCCTATCTTTTGACACTACATGTACATTTGAAGGTATTTGTTGCATAATAACCAATCAACATAAAATATAAAGCGTTTCGTGGAGTTCGGAGGAAGATGGTAGAGGAGAACCTGGAGACTAAACAAGCTCTCACATACAAAGCAGTTTTAGTGTTCCAGTGAACAGTACTAGCCTAGATTATCACACCAAGTGTGCCAACACTGTACACAGAGTTTGACTAGAGAGGGAAGATCCAGGCAAGAAGACAGATCTGAGCACTTGCCAGTAGCCACGGTTGTGGCAGCATCTGTGGCACCTATAGCCACCATATCTACAACAGAGTGTCCAGGACAAAGGCGCCATATGCAGTGGGTGAGCGGATTCTACTCAACACCAACAAGAAATGAAAAGGAGCAGATAAATTCATCCTGCAGATCACAGACCAGAGATAACCAGGAACAAAGACTCCTGTTTGAGTAGAATCCTGACATCCTCACTCCTTCTCATGGAGCAGAAGAGGGAAGGCTGCCCCTCCCCCTCCCACCAGATATCATCTTTGATACTGAGAAAGGCCAGGCTGAGCAACTAGCTCCAACTCAGGCCTTGGAAGAAAACAAAAGAGTCATTTAGCAGGTCACAGGTATCTGACCTGACCTTCCAGGCTCAGATCCACCCAGGAAACAGTCACCTAACCCAAGCAGAGAGAGTTCTGCCCCCCCAGAGGAGTGAATATCTTCACTGGGTTAACAGAACCAGATGCTGCCCCTACCTACAGCAGCCTAGACAATTAATTGAAATTCAATAAACATAAACCTTGAGAATGTCTCCAGGCTGGGGTCTGGGAGTGTCTCAAGAGCTAGCCCCTCAGGGAAAAGCTACTGTTTGCTGAAACGCCTCAACTCTACCCAGAACGTAGCCTCATCACAGCATCTCCAAACTAGAGGAAACAGCCATCTTTCTCTTTCATGATACTCAAAGCAGATCTCCCTCCCACTGAACTAGCCTGAAGGAGGATCACAATATCCTGGATAAAGCGGAACATTTTATTGACTGCTCAAACAAACTGATGTAAGAAATCAATCAGGCCACAGGAAAACCAAACACCACAAGCAGACCAAAGACTCCACGAAGAGATTGGTTACAGACACAGGGAAGATACAGGATCTTCCCATTCCTCACACACACACACCCCGGAAAATTAAACAACTCTTTTTGGTACTATTTTTTTTTTAATTTTTTAATTGTTTTCTATTAATCGTTTTTTCTTCTTCTCCTAATTTTTATTTTAGGTGTGTGTGTGTGTGTGTGTGTGTGTGTGTGTGTGTGTGTGTGTGTGTGTGTGTGTGTGTGTGTGCCTTTTAAAAAAATCGCTATTGACATGTGGTCCTTTTTAAATTGTTTTTATTTTTTTGATTCTTTTCATTTTTTTTGTCTTTTTTGTGTGTGTGTGACTTAATTGCTGTTTTGCCTCATCCCCAGATAAATGCCTTCATCAATTATTAGAACTTATCCCCCATTGTGTACATAATTAATCCAGAAATGTATTACCTAATTCACAAACTTTTAGGCTTAGCTGTTTAATAGGAGTATTATATCTATATACCATATAATTTTCAAGTAAATATTTTAAGAATTTTTATTTTTTAGTTTTTCATGTCTCCTTTCTATCATCCCCTCCTGTCATCCTATCCTTTTCTTCTCTCAATATCACTTCTTTAAAGTTACATAATTTTTAAATGTTTCACTTTTTAAATTTAAATTTTTGTTCATTTTTTTATTATCTTCTTTTTAATTTCTCTCCTATCATTCTTTCTAATCCCTTTCCCTCTCTGAGATTAGGACTTGGTTAAATTTACTTTAACTTCTCCACATATTTCTAATTCTATTTTTCCCCACATTTCTCCCTAAACATAATAATTTCTGATTTGAAAAATTCATCTTTGCTGTTCTTAGCCCATTAATGCATAGTTTTTTGATGTTGAATAGATTGTATCCGTTACACTAGGTTCTATCTGCAGCCATTTTGACTATGCAACTACAGGACTTTGGTTGATGCTTGCCTTAAAATAGTGTTTTAGCAAAAAAAAATTGGTGTGACTTTCATATCAAGTGTGCAGAACAAGCCGGAAAACAGGAGAAAAATGGCAAGTCTGGGTATCTCAACTCCCATTCATGATAATCCAGTGAAAGAACAGTTAATGAATAATCCGGAGGAGAGTTCCTGCAAAGCACTACAAACACTACTGGTAAACGTGGTGAATGAAAAAAATGAAAGCTTGCAAAGGACTCAGTTTGAACGTGATAAGGAGAGAGAGAGGAGGCAAACCAAACATTAGTACAGGAATTTCGTGACTTTGAGGAAACTACTCAAAGACTGATACAGTAATTGCGTGAACAGGTTGAGAACAGTCAAAGAGAAATAAAGGAATTGCGTGAGCAGGCTGAGAACAGTCAAAGAGAAAGAAAGGAATTGCGTGAGCAGGCAGAGAACAGATGAAAAGAGACACAGGAATTGCGTGAGCAGGCTGAGAACAGTCAAAGGTAACTACAGGAATTGCATGAACGTGAGGAAGCTAATCAAAGCATAACACAGGAATTGTGACATTGGGATGAGAATAGACAAAGATCAAGAGAGGCATTCATGGAATCCATAAACAGACAGCTGAAAGAATTCAGGGCGACCACACAGGGAATGCTGAATGGAGCCTGACAGCAGGAATCGGAGTCCAAGTAATCCATAACCAATCAACTAAGTGATTTGAGAACACCAAATTAAGGAAGTAAAGAAGTTCATAGAAGATCTAAAACAAGGCTCCAACAAAGAATTTGAAGGCATCAAGGCCGACAAATTAGAAGGAAAAGAAATAAAAAACAAAGTACAAAGTCTCAACAGTAGGTTAGAGCATGCAGAAGATTGAATCTTGGGGATTGAAGACAGCCTAGGTATTATAGAGAAAGAACATACAACTATCCAAGACAAATCCAAGAAATATGATAGATCTATTCAACATTTGGAATACACAATCAGAAGGCCTACTAGGACAAATGGTATAGAGGAGCACGTAGAGACAGATGTTAATTGTTGAGGAAATTTGTTTAACAGGATCCTAGCAGGGAACTTCCCAAACATTCAAAAAGATAGGCCTATTCAGATACAAGATGCTTGTAGAACCCCAAATAGACCAGAACAGAACAGCACTTCCCATTGTCACATTATAATCCACACAGGACCAATTCAGATCAAGTATAAGATCTTAAAAATGTCAAGGAGAAAAGATCAATCATCTATAAAGGAAAACCAAGTAGAATCATCTCATATTTTTCAGCATAGATAAGTAAAGCAAGAAGAGGCTGGCAGGCTGTATGCCATGCTCTGAAGACAAACAATTTTCAACCAAGATTACTGTACCCAACTAAACTCTCCTTCATAACCGAAGGTCAAGTAAAAACCTTCCATAGCAAAGAAAAACTGAAAAATATATCTCCACCAAACCAGCCCTATAAAAAATACGTAAAGATGACCTACACACAGAAAACCAACAAGACCACAATAAGGGCTAAGAAACCACACCCAAACTGAGAATCCAAGAACCATAGGAAAAACCAAGTTTCCACAGCCCCCAAGGAGGTGGATAGCATGGCAAGAGCTACCAAACACCTCTCAGTCCTACCTCTCAACATTAACAGACTTAAAACTCCAATTTAGCGAAATAGACTGTCTAGTTGGATTAAAAAGCAAGATAATTCTATCTCCTGTCTTCAGGAGGCACACTTTACCTACAAAAGCAAACACATTTTGTTAATGAAAGGATGGAATAAAATCTACGAAGCAAACGGCTGCCATAAACAGGAAGGTGTTGCAATAATAATATCAGATAAAATATGCCTCGAATTAAAATTAGTGTAAAGAGATAAAGAAGATCGCTACATATGACTTATGGGTTCTCTACTTCAGGAGGATATTACAATTCTAAATATGCTATTGCCAAACAATAAAGCACCAAAATTTATCCAAGAGACCCTATTTTCCCTCAGATCTCACATGGATCCAACGACATTAGTTGTTGAGGATTTTAACACACCACTATCCCCACTATATAGATCAAATCAACAAAAAAAAAAATCAACAGGGAAACCGCACATTTAAACAAATGCATAGAGCAAATAGATTTAACAGACATCTACTGAATATTTCACCCAGTAACATCAGAATTCTCGTTTTACTCTGCAGTTCATGGAATATTTTCCAAAAGAGATCACATTTTAGGTCACAAAACAAACTTGTCCAAATTCAGAAACATTGAAGTTACACCTTGCATCCTCTCAGACCACAAGTTAATAAAATTAGAACTCAACACCAAAAAAGTCTTGTAACACATGGAGGCTGGATGACACACTGTTGAATAACCAGGGATTCATGGAAGAGATTAGAATGGAAATTCAAATGTCCATGATATTCCACAAAAATGAACACACAAATTACCAGCTCCTCTGGGACACTGCAAAGGCAGTACTCAGAGGCAAGTTTATAGCTCTGAGTTCCTACACCAACAAATTCGAGAGATCTGAAACCAACCACTTAATGAGACATCTGAACCACCTTGACAAAGAGCACCAAGATAAACCCCAATTCAATAGATGGAAAGAAATAATTAACATTAAATCCGAGTTAAATGAATTAGAAATTTAAAAAAACAGAATGAATCAACAAAACAAAGAGTTGATTCTATGAAAAAATTAACAAAATTGACAAACCCATAGCAAATCTTATTAGAAAAAGAAGGAACTCACCCAAATAAATAAACTCAGATGTGAGAATGGAAACACCACCACAGAAACAACCAAGATTCTGAACATTATAAGGGAATATTTTCAAATCCTTATGCTAATAAGTTTGAAAACTTGGCAGAAATGGACCTTTTGCTAGCAATTATCAACATGCAAATACTAAACCAAGAAGTTAAAGCATATTAAGGGGCCCACATCAAGCATTGAGATAGACACAGCAAAAAGAGACCTCCCATGTAAGAAAATCCCAGGACCTGATGGATTTACAGCAGAATTGTACAAGAGCTTCAAAATAGAGCTCATAACAATACTACTCCAACTCTTCAATGAAATTGAAAGAGATAGTTCACTACCGAACACATTCTATGAAGCCATCATAACCCTCATCCCAAAACCAGGCATGGACTCATCAAAGAAAGAGAACTATAGACCCATTACATTGATGAACATTGATGCAAAACTTCTCAACAAAATTTTGGCCAATCGACTTCAACAATTCATCCAAAAATCATATACCAATATACAGGATTTATTTCAGGGATGCAAACCTGTTTCAATATACACAAATCAATTAATATAATTTATCACATCAACAAGAGCAAGGATTACAACCACATGGTTATCTCAACAGATGCAGAAAAGGCATTGGACCAGATCCAACACCCCTTTATGATGAAGGTTCTGGAAAAATTAGGAATCCATGGAACATTCCTCAATACAATAAAAACTATATATGGAAAATCTACAACCAGCATTATAATTAATGGTGAAAAACTAAAGCCATTTCCTCTTAACTCAGGAATGAGACAAGGATGTCCACTCTCTCAACTTCTGTTCAATTTAGTATTAGAATGCCTAGCTACAGAAATAAGACAATATGCCAACATAAAAGGGATCCAAATAAGGAAAGAAGAAGTAAAATTCTCCCTCTTTGCAGATGACATGATCTTGTACTTAAAGAATCCCACGGACACCACTCCCAAATTACTCAAGCTGATTCAAACCTGGAAAAATAGCAGGGTATAAAATTAACTCTCAAAAATTAATGGCTTTTCTGTATGCCAACAATGAGAAAAGTGGGGCTCAAATCAAGAAAGCTTTTCCATTTGTAATAGCCCCACAAAAAATAAAATACCTAGGAATTAACTTAACCAAAGAAGTGAGGACTTCTATGATGAAAACTTTAAAAATCTGAAAAAGGAAATCAAAACAGAACTTAGAAGGTGGCAAAAACCTCCCATGTTCCTCGATAGGAAGGATGAACCTTGTGAAAATGGCAATATTTCCCAAGGCTATCTACAAGTTCAATGTCATACCTATCAATATTCCAACCGCATTCTTCAAGGAAATAGAAGAGGCAATCCAAAAATTCATATGGAACAACAAAAGACCCCCAATTGAAAAAAGCGATCCTTAACAGAAAGAACAGTGTTGGAGGTATATCAATAATAAATTCCAAACTCTACTACAAAGCCATAGTAATTAAAACAGTATTGTAGTGGCACAAGAAAAGATCTCAGGAACAATGGAATAGAATTGAAAACCCAGAAATGAACCTACAGACCCATAATCATCTAATATTCGATAAAGGATCTAAAAAGATAAAATCAAGAAAGGATGTTCTGTAAATGGTACTGGCAAAATTGGTTAATCACTTGTAGAAAATTAAGGCTAGATCCTTATATATCACCCTGTACCAGAATCAAATCCAAATGGATCAAAGACCTCAGAGTCAAAGCAGATATTTTGAAAACATTACAGGATGGAATAGGATAAACCCTAGGTCTCCTTGACAAAGGCTGGATTTTTCTGAAAAGAAATGCAAAAGCACAACAAATGAAAGAAAGGTTGGACAAATGGGATTGCATGTAATTGCAGAGCTTCTGCATGGCAAAGGACATAGCTAGCAGGATCAATAGAAAGCCCACGGAATCGGAGAGGATCTTCACTAGCCATACAACCGACAAGGGTTTCATATCTAAAACACACCTGGAAATCAAAAAATTAAATACCCCAACAACACATACTCAAAGAAAATACTGCCCAATAAATAAGTGGGCTAAAGACATAAAGAGAAACTTCTCTGAAGAGGAAAGGAGGGTGACCAATAAAGACATGCAGAAATGCTCAACCTCCCTAGCCATAAAAGAAATGCAAATCAATCAACACTGAGATATCACCTCACCCAAGTTAGAATGGCTATAGTCAAGAACTCTAATAACAACAGATGCTGGAGGGAATGTGGACAGAAGGGAACCTTACTTCATTGTTAGTGAGAGTGTAATCTTTTTCAACCACTTTGGATAGTATGGAGGTTCCTCCAAAGACTCCACATAGAGCTCCTCTATGACCCAGCAATCCCACTTTTGGGCATTTACCCAAATGATCACAAACACTACCATACTAAAGCTACCACACAGATATATTTATTGCAGCATTGCCATAGCTAAGATATGGAACCAACCAGATGTCCCTCAGTAGATGAATGGATCAAGGAAATGTTGAATATATACACAATGGAATTCTATGTCTCTATCTGAAAGAATGATATTGCCCCATTTGTTAGGAAATGGAAAACTTGGAAAAAATTATATTAAGTGAAGTAAGCCAGGCCCAAAGAAACATTGGTCCCATGGTTTCTCTTATTAGCAATTACTGGTGTATGTCTGAGACATGCAGAAATTGTTAGATAAGTTGATGTTAGGTGAAGTGAACCCGAAGATAAGAATTCAAATTTTTTTCTTTTCTGTAATTATTTCTAACATATTTATAAGATGACTTCTTTGTTACTTTTTAAGTCCCTCCCGCATGGTATTTCACTGTATTTGATGTTCGTATAATTTGTGGAGGGGAAGGGGAAAAATTTTTTAAATAGGGATACAGGTGGATCCATTGCAATAATGAGATATACAAGACATTATGTCGAAAAACAAATTTTACAACTTTGGTTGGGGGAAAGGGGAGGGGGAAATGGGACGTAAGGGGGGTGAGATGGGAAGGGATAGTAAGGAGAAACAAAGGAGTATGCAAAAATGCTTGATAACAAATATACTCATTACCTTGCCCATTTAATTGTAACCCCTTAGTCTGGTATTTTCACACTTAAAAAAACACAAAACACCATAAAGTATAAAGTGATTTTGATAAAAAATAAAAATGACTCAGAATAAATTATCAATGCAAAAACAATCTTTACAGAAGCAAACTCTCAAAGATATTACATGACTTTGAAAAGGATAAAGTGACTGAATTTAATATAAATTTAGAAGTATGACCATTCAAAAATATAAAAAGATATTATTTATTTCATTATATAACACAAAACAGAAAGTAAATGTTGTTTAGATGATTTTTTAAAACACAGTCTCTCAGGTGCTGGGAGGGTGGTTCAGTGTAGAGTGCTTGCCTTGCATGCATGAGGTCCTGGGTTTGATTCCTCAGCACCACATAAGCAGAAAAAGATGGAAGAGGTGCTGTGACTCAAGTAGTACCACTAGCCTTGAGCTGAAGAGCTGAGAGACAGCACCCAGGACCCAGAGTTCAAGCCCCAAAACCAACAAAAACAAAACAAAACACAGTTCTCTCACTTTTGTGTGCTCAACATTGTAACACTAGTGCTTCAGTCTAGGGCTAAGATGTTAGCTGTGGACATTTATCAACACTCCTGATTCAGATTCTAATTGATAAAATTTTAATCAATATTTTGTTCTTATTAATTTTGCTCTTTGTAAATTCACATATACCTATAATAAACACTGTGGCCATCCCAATAACATTCTCAAAGTACTTCCTAATGATGACTTACAAAAAGTTGTTTTATATTACAACAAGGAAAACAATGCTACAAATAAGGAAAACCAATATATAAATATTAATGATTAATAAAATAAAAAATTCAATTACCACTGTTTCCAGTATTTGAAATGTACTACATATTCGATTTATTATCATATTGCTGTACATTTAAAACTGCCTAAGTCTATGATGTTCAACAAGAATTTTATAGGCTATGAGTAGCCTTTAAAGATTATTATTATTATTATTAAGATTATTATTTATGGTTCATCTCATCATTTGTATATGGCTTATACCATCATTTGTTCCTCACTAACATATAAAGTAAAGAAGCCTTTAAATTTAAACAGAAACTGTGCAGTTAATGTCTTAAATCTGCTTCTTTACACAAACACTTTGCAACTTCTCATTAGTAAAGTTTCTATAAACTCTGAAATGTACATATTTAGTAGTATGTACCATGAATCTTAAATGCTTTATGAAAAAGTCTTACAACCTGCTAAATAGTCTTAATTTTGGCATATATTAGCAAATTCCCAAAATTAAACATATTTAAAACATTAAAACTTTTAACAAAACTTAACACTTTCTATAGTGTTCATTATGGCAAGTTCCTTGTACAGAATAATTGAATTCCTCCTCCTACACATCTGTTGAACAACAAATATCTGGAATTATTTTGTTTTTGACATGTCAAACTTGACTTTATTCTTAAATGTGTTCTTATGTAAGAAATACATGGTTCTAAAATTTCACGACAATTCTTTTGAATTTAATTTTTGTGGAATTGTCTAGTTTAAGAAAATCAATTACACTTTATGTATAAAAAATGTTCTGTGCTCAATTCAGTAGCACATACACTAACATTGGAACAATAAAGAGAAGAATAGCCCCTGACTGAGGATGACACTCAACTTCGTGAAGCATTCTAGATTTTTTAAAAGAACAGATGCTAGAGGGGATGTGGACAGAAGGGAACCTTAATGCATTGTTGTTGGGAGTTTAAACTTGTTCGAAGACTTTGGAAAGTAGTATGGCGGTTCCTCAAAAGACTACAATAGAGCGCCCCTAATTCCCAGCAATCCCATTTTGGGCATTCACCCAAATGATCACAAACAAGAACATACTAAAACTACCAGCAAAACTATGTTCATTGCAGCATTATTTACCAAAGCTAAGATACAGAACCAAACCCGAGGCCCCACAGTAAATGAATGGATCAAGAAAATGTGTGTGTGTGTGTGTGTGTGTGTGTGTGTGTGTGTGTGTGTGTGTGTGTGTGTGTGTGTGTGTGTGTGTACTGGTGTGTGTACTGGAATTCTATGCCTCCATCAGAAAGAATGACATCACCCAGTTTGTTAGGAAATGGAAAGACATGGAAAAAATTATATTAAGTGAATTAAGCCAGCCCAAAGAAGTGAAGTAAGCCAGGCCCAAAGAAAGATAGGTCCCATGGTTTCCTTAATTGCAATAACTAGTATGTGTCTGCTGCAAGCAGAAAACATCATATAAGTTGATGTTAGGCAAAATGAACCCCAAGATAAGGATTCAAATGGTTTTTAATTCTTGCGATTGTTTCTAAGATATTTATAAGATGAATTCTTTGTTGCTTTGTATGTTCCTCCTGCAAGCTAAAGCCCCTGTTTTCACTGTATTTGATGTTGGTATATTTTGTGCACTGGAAGGGAAACACAAATCGTTTAAAAAGGGATGCAGGTGGACCCATTGCAACAATGAGATGAACAAGTCGTTATGTCAAAAAATGATTTGGGCCGGGTGTTAAGGGATGTGGACAGTGGGGGGGGGCTGGGGTGGTGGAGGGGTTGGTGGGTGTAGGGGGTGGGAGATGGGCAGGGATGGGAAGGGGAAACAAAGGAGGAGCAAGTGGACCCATTGCAACAATGAGATGTACAAGTTATTATGTCATAAAATGAACTTTACAACTTTGGGGGGAGGAGGACAAGGTGGGGAAAGTGGTGGAGTGTGGGAAGAGTTGGGAAGGGGAAACAAAGGGGAGGCAACAATGCTTGATAAGAAATGTACTCGTTTTCTTGCCCATGTAATTGTAACTCCTCTGTCAGTATTCTCACAATAAAAAAAAATGTACTCAATAACTCACGCATGTAATTGTAACCCCTCTGTATGGCATTTTCACAATAAAAAAAAAGAAACATAGGGCCTGTGGTATCCCTTATTTGCAATAACTAATGCATATCTGGGATAAGCAAAGAAGGTATGGTAAGGCGAAAAAAAGGAGTAGGCAACAATGCTTGATAAGAAATGTACTCATTACATTTTCCATGTAATTGTAACTCCTCAGTATGGTATTTTCACAATTAATAAAAAAGGTCAAAAGCATGTGCATATGACTAGATAAGATGATGTTAAGGTAAATGAACCCCATGATAAGGACACAAGTGGTTTTTTATTTCTTCCTGTGGTTTCTAATATATTTATAATGTACGATGTGATTTTTTGTATGTGCATCCCCCACAGTTAAACCCCTGTTTTCACTGTATCTGATGTTGGTGCACCTCCATCTTGTATATACACTTCTCTAATTTGGGGATGGAAAGGGAAAAAACAAAACGGTTAAATAAGGTTACAGTATGACCCATTGCAACAATGTGACGCACAAGACAGTTTGTTGAAAAACGAACTTTACAATTTAGGAGGGTAGGGAAGGGGAGTGTACTTGTGGGGGTGGGAAGGAAGGGATGGCAGGGAAAAACAAAGGAGGAGGTAACAATGCTTGATAGGAAATGAACTATTACTTTTTCGTGTAACTGTAACCACTCTGTACAGTATTTTACAATAAAAAATATAAAAATGTTATGGGATGGAAGAGAATATTTCCCCTATTTTACCCGTATAATATCATTAACAAAGAAATTAATGCAAAACACTGATATGCAGATATTTTGAATAAATGTGTGTTTGTGTATGTATGTGTATGTGCATGCCTGCGCATTTTCATTCTCAGAGTTTGAATTCAGTGCGTCAAGGTCCCGCTAGGCCATTCTTCTCTAGATTGATGAGCTACTATATAAGCTACATCTCCATTCTTGGCTCTTTGCTAGTTCATTCATTTTTTTAATATTTTTATTATTTTTTATTGTGAACATACTGTACAGAGGGGTTACAATTACATGGGCAAGATAATGAGTACATTTCTTATCAAGCATTGAACCCTCCTCCTTTGTTTACCCTTCACATCCCTTCCCAGCCTCCCCCCACCCCCCATCCCATCCTCCCCCCCACACCAAAGTTGTAAAGTTCGTTTTCGACATGACAACTTGTACTTCTCATTGTTTCAACGTGTCCACCTGTATCCTTAAACAACTGGTTTTTCCTCTTCTCCTCCACAAATTATACTGACATCAAATATAGTGAAAGCAGGGGTTATACTGTGGAGGAGGGATATACAAAGCAATAAAGAAATAATTTTATAAATGCGTTAGAAAAAAATTCATGAAAGAAAAATCATTTAAATACATATGTAAGGGTTCATTTTCCTAACATCACATTATCTGACCTTTTCTGCTTGACTCATACATATACTAGATATTGCAAATAAGGGAAACCATGGGACCTATGTTTCTTTGGGCTTGGCTTACTTCACTTAATATAATTTTTTCCAAGCCTTTCCATTTCCTAACAAATGGGGCAATGTCATTCTTTCTGATGGAGGCATAGAATTCCATTGTAATTTTTTAAAAATAATCTCATGAATATTTTCTGTCCTGATTCGCTTCTAACGGTTATCCACAGATCTCAGGTTCCTGAGCAGATACCCGAGTAGACAGGATTAGAGGTGTGACCAACCAGCACAAGGCTTTCAGAATAATTTAAAAAGTAGAAGAAAATTTACTTCATGGAGGCTTGTTTACCATCTCCCACTTTTAAAGCATTTTGGAGTGATTATATGTGAATTTATTTCATTTTTGGATTCTTAAAAGACAGTAAGTGATGGTATTTAAAAGTTTTAATCTTTTTTTTTTAAATTGGTCATGCGGCATGAACTCTGGGCTTGGGTGCTCTCCCTGCGCCTTTCAGCTGAAGGTGAGTGCTCTACCTCTTGAGGCACAGTGCCACTTCTGCTTTCCTAGTTGTTTAGTGGAGATAAGAGTCTCACAGACTTTCCAGCCTGGGCTTGCTTTGAAGCGCATTCCTCAGATCTCAGCTTCCTTTGTAGCCAGGATTATAAGTGTGAGCCTCCAGCTACCAGCTAGTTTTAGTACTGTATTTTTTTTGGGGGGTCCGGTCGTGGGGCCTGAACTCTGGGCCTGGGCACTGTCCCTCAGCTCTTCAGCTCAAGGCTAGTGCTCTACCACTTGAGCCACAGCGCCACTTCCGCCTTTTTTTCTTTTTTGCTTATGTGGTGCTGAGGAATCGAACCCAGGGCCTCATGCATGCAAGGCAAGCGCTCTACCACTGAGCCACCTTCCCAGACCTTTAGTACTTTTTAAAATGCATACTGGAAATGTGCTACAGAAGAAATTTGGCTCTCTTTAGACCTAAATTTATGAGCTCAGCTCTGAGCATGATAACCCAATGTCACCAACATTGTGTTGAAGAGAAAATGTGACAGAAAACAATTACCGTGGGAAATAATTGCTATGCTATTATTTCTTGGACAGCATGAATATTGAGTTGAAAGAGTAAGGGAATGGAGAGGATTTTACCTACTTTTTTATTGCTTACTTTTTGAAATTTTGAATCATTTCTTTCCCCACTGTGTGTATTTGGGCCATGCACTTAGTGCCTTTAATTACAATATTTCCTAACACTAAAATGTTAATAATATTAGAATTATAGCAAGTGTTTTCTTCAGAATTAAGAGAAAAAGAACTTGTGAAATACTTAACATAAACTGCTAGGAATAACAATTACAATTACATGGGCAAGATAATGAGTATATTTCTTATCAAGCATTGATGCCTCCTTTGCTTCTTGTTCCCATCCCTTCCCATCTCCCTCCACACTCCTCATCCCATCAACTCTCCCTCCCCACCAAAGATGTAAATTTCATTTTTCGACATAAGGATTTGTACATCTCATTTTTACAATTAGTCACCTGCATCCCTATTTAAATGATTTGTTTTTTCCTTTCCCCTCCACAAGTTATACCAACAACAAATACAGTGAAAGCATGGGTTATACCATGGGGGATGGACATACAAATCAACAAAGAAATAATCTTATAAATGTTTGAAACAATTGCAATAAAGAAAAAAATCAATTGAATCCTTATCTTGGGGTTCATTTCACCTAACATCAACTTATCTGACCTTTTCTGCTTGTCTCAGACATATAATAGTTTTTCCAAATAAGGGAAACCATGGGACCTATTACCTATGTTTTTTTGGGCCTGGCTTAATTCACTTAATATAATTTTTTCTAAGTCTTTCCATTTCCTAACAAATGGGTCAATGTCATTCTTTCTGATGGAGGCATAGAATTCCATTGTGTGTGTGTGTGTGTGTGTATATATATATATATATATATATATATATATATATATATATCACATTTTCTTCATCCTTTCATCTAGTGAGGGACATCTGGGTTTGTTTCATATTTTAGCCATGATAAATAATGCTTCAATAAACATAGTTGTGCTGGTAATGGACAAGGGTCTCATATCTAAAATATACATGGAACCCAAAAAAACTAAATCCCCCAACGACAAATCCTCAAAGAAACAACTGTCCAATAAATAAGTGAGCTTAAGACTTAAAGAGAAACTTTTCTGAAGAGGAAATAAGTATGGCCAATAGACACATGAAGAAATGCTCAACCTCTCTACCCATAAAAGAAATGCAAATCAAAACAACATTGAGATACCATATCACCCCAGTTAGAATGGCTATAATCATGAACTCTAAAAACAACAGATGCTGGTGGGGATGTGGACAGAATGGAACCTTAATGCATTATTGTTGGGAGTGTAAACTTGTTCAACAGCTTTGGAAAGTAGTATGGAGTTTCCTCCAAAGACTCCACATAGAACTCCTCTATGATCCAACAATACCACTTTGGGGCATTTACCCAAATGGTCACAAACTAGCCAGCATTTTTTTTTAATACTAAATAGAATGCAATCAGTATTACAAAAGCCATTACATGTAATGAGAAACCAGAAGGAATGTTGTCTATTGACCATGCTCTGCTTCAAAGTCAGCCAGGTGGATAACTTCTCATGCTGTAAATCAAACTGGTTTTATTATGTCTTGACAGTATAAAAACATCAGGGACAGAATAATGAAGGAATGTTGTAGACTGAGGTGAAGTCCATATTAAAATGTGCAAAACTGATGAAAACGTAAAAGTCTCTGAGTAGTATATTGTGTTTTACATCATTTAAGTTAAATTGCAAAAATAGGGAAGACCTAGAGGAATGAATTCTCTTTTTGATAGCCAATCAAAGGTCCTTAGAAGATTGAACTCTTTCCTCATTCTTGTACAGGCATCATCAGATGAGAGGAACTTTATTGTTTCTGTGCTTCTTTCCATTTATACTTCAGTTTGAAATCTGAACTACATGAGACTGAAAGAAACCTAGAAAAATTAGACACGCAGGCTTTGGAAAGAGCCATGAACGAAAAATAAATAAAATACATATAGCCTTGTAAAAGGTCTAACTAAATTTATTTATATAGTCTTAAGTGTAAACAAAAAATGATTTAAATAATATAATATTATTGAAAATTGAAAAATGTTAGGAGTTGCTTAATTTTTTTCTTTCTACTATATTGAATTAAGTATTGATTTTGTATAGAGAGATTAAAGATGAGAATAACAAGAAACCATTAAAAATGGACAAAAGTTCTGAATAGACACGTTTTCCAAAAAGTCCTGAAAAGCGCCAGTGTGTTTACAAAGTTGTGTTTAATACCACTTCTATGCTAGGTTAATGCTTTGTGAACAGAAGTCATTATAGAAATGCAATTGAAAATTACTATGATACTACTTCATAACTATAACAACTCATCAAAAAAATCAAAGGAACCAGGTGTGGTTAAAAAGCTTGTAATTCCAAGCATTTAGCAGTTTGGAGTAAGAGGATTTGGGTCTAAGTCCAGGCTGGGGTTCTGCACATTGTAAAAACCTGCCCTTAAAAAACTCAAAATGTAATAATGTTGGTGAGAGTGTGAGAAAAGGAAATTTTCTACACTCTTGTTCAAAATACAGGTTAGTATTCTCATTGTAGAAAGTAATTTGCAGTTTTCTAAAGAAATGCAAAGTTGAAATACCATCTGACACACCAATCATTTGATTATTTCTCTCTGGGTAACTGGAAAATATATGTGTAGTTGTTTGTTATTCACATTGTTCACAACAGCTGCCCAGATATAAATAGAAGTTAAGTGTTCAACAACAGACTAATAAAACAACTGTGGTGCATGCACAAATATATTTTTCTGTTTCATCTTTAAAATAGCAAGAGATTTCTCCAATTAGGCATAGCTTACAATGACCTGAAAAATGTATTCTAAATGAAGAAAAATGTTGTCTTCTGATACCTGTAAAACTACGCGTGCGCGCGCGCGCACACACACACACACACACACACACACACACACACACACCAACCTCAATCATTATGAGATAATTTTTTTAAAGTAAAGCAAACTGGAATTGCTGGGGCATTTAGGTCACAATGTAGAAGATAGTAAATATACAGGATGACCAAGTATACAATTTGATGTACAACATGAGGATACAGAGGACAATACTGGCATAAGATAGGAATGAAGCTAAATGAGTAGGAGTTGTTCTTCCTAGTAGGGGCTGCTCTTTTAGATGTTCTTCCTTCAGTAATGGATGACATGAACGTAATTCTTTAAATATACCTGCCTGTTTGCAGAAATAACAAACAAGGTAGCAATAATGTTGTATGCTCAACATAGAACAAAATGTCAAATTTAAATACATGAGATTATCCTAGATGTAAACTAATAATTCCAAATAAGGGAAACCATGGGACCTATGTTTCTTTAAGTCTGGCTTACATAACTTAATATGATTTTTTTCCCAAGATCTTCCATATCAGTACAAATCAGGTGGTATCATTCTTTCTGATGGAAGCATAGTATTCCGTGTGTGTGTGTGTGTGTGTGTGTGTGTGTGTGTGTGTGTGTGTGTGTGTGTGTGTGTGTGTGTGACATTCTCTTGATCCATTGATCTACTGAGGAGTGTCTGGGTTTATTCCTTAGCCTAGCTATCATAAATAATACTGTGATAAACATAATTGTTCTGGTAGCTTTAGTGTGATCTTGTTTGTGATCACTTGGGTAAATGCCAAGAAGTGCAATTACTGTGTAATAGGGGAGCATTATTGTGTACATCAAGGATAATCTTAGTAGATGAGAAGAATAGCTCAATAGCTATGTACATATGAGGGTGTATGGTGATTCCAAGGGAAATGATCTCCAAGATATGTTATTTCTTGTTGTTCTAAATGTAATATGTGATTTCTTTTTATCCTTTTGTGTTTTCCACGCCTATGGTTTATCCTCTGTAGTAACTGTATTTGATTTTGATACCCTGGATATTGTAAATATGTTGATCCGAACTAGTTAAGGGCAAGGGAAAAAGCAAAATGGTGAGACAAAGGACAAAAGGGGGAACTTATGCAACAGTGATACTCACAAGACAATACGTTGGAAATAGTCTTGGGGGGCATTGGGATGAAAGAGGGAGAAAAATGTGCGAAGGGATAACAAGTTATAAAAGAAATGAATTCATTATCTTACTTATGTAACTATAACCCCTCTGTACATTAACTTGACAATAAAATTTAAATATAAAACATAAAATACATGATAACAAGCAGCAATACAGGAGATGTGAGCGGGGAAATACTGTACTATACAAAGAAGAGTAAAACAGCTGTGGAGAGCAGTAATTTGACTTTAACATAGGAAGTAATAAACTAGGATGCAGATTTTCAGCCTCATGTCAGTCACTAAAAAGGGAAAACAAAATGTACAATCAGTAAACCAATAGAGATAAAATAGAAAACTAAACAATTAAGGTGAAGAGATAACTTGGACCAAGAATAAAAAATGACACAATTAGTAAACAAATAACAAGCTGGTAAGTTATAAAATGTTACTAATAATTCTAGTAATGTTTTCTTAACCTCACAACTTGTTGGAACTATACTTCAAATCACAGTTTAATAGTATATCATTTTAAAATTAGGTTATTTCTTATTGATTTCTTAATATTGAATGTTTAATATATAATTTTAATTTCAGTAGCTATAGAATAGAAAGTGAAACTAAGTTCAATAATATAAAGCATGAATTGTAAAATTGAGAAGCATTAGAATTTAAATGAATGACATAATTATTGTTTCATTTCTGTGAATTAATGTAATAATTCAAAGTGTTTTCTACACTTCGCACTCATCTAAACATCAAATAATAAATTATTGCACATGACTTGGTATTAGGTGGAAGGGTTCAGCACTGTGGTAACATTCACACCACACAGTACATCAGAGTTTGGCTCCTCTCATCTAGCTTAAATTGTGGAAATTTGATTTCTACATGCATATTAAATTATTGCCAAGGTGACATCTATAAAATTATAAACAATTATGTATATGAGGAGTGTTTCTGATGATACTTAAAAGTCACATTCATTAATTAAATTTTATTGTTTTCTACCAAATAAATATTTATAGAGAGACTGAGTTTCTGAGTTGAGGATTATGTTATATCCCTGCCATTGTTTCTATTGTTGGATTTATTTTTTCCATAAAGGGTTAAGTGTATTATATTGGATATATGAAGGTAAACTGAATGTTTATTCTATCAATATTTTGCCAATTGTTTAATCCCAAGTTTAAATTATCCATGTTTGATGTAATGAAAATAAGAACAGATATAAAAAAGATAAATCAGTGTGTAGTAGATAAGTATTTTCACCTTTATTTTGATAGTTGGTCCTCTTTTACACTACAGAATATTATAAGGGAAATGTGCTCAAGGCTGACCACAACTGCAGAATATTATGGTTTGGTCTATCATAAAAGAAGGAAGGAAGGGGTACCTTCTTTCCAAAAGTCGGCTCCCAGGGATGTGATCTGTTTTATGTTGTTGACTTGGAAATGAACATTTTTCACAGTCAACCTTGAAAAGCCATCTTGATAGACCATTTTTTAAGTGGTTACATTGGATTATCCATGGCTTTGCAAGGATGCCGGATTGCCTCATTTTGAGACAATTAAAACAGGAATTTATTCAGCTGTTCTTAGTATCTTTAGGAAAAAACCCATTGACTCTAGGCCTGGGGATGAAAGGGGTCCAGAGAAGCTACTACCTTGAATAGTGATCCTAGGCCTCTAAAAACAAAACAAAACACAAGTCCAGTAGGAACAGCAACTCAGGGCAACTATCACAGCCTACATGAAGTCAGGCAAAATACGGAAGCTGAGAGTCATTTATCTGATAACTAATATATTTTTATGAGGCAGACTGAAATAAGACTTCAGAGAGAGGGTCAAAAGACTGATCAGAGAGACTAAAATTGGTCACACGAAGATTGGAAAATACACTTCCTTGTACAGCAAATAAATCTTAGAAAGCCTGTGCATATAATATAAGAACAAGACAGCAGACCAAATTCCAGATATGTGCATTCTCTTAGAGGTCAGCTTAATGAATTATCAATGGAAATCTTTGCATTCTTAAATATTTGACCACATGTAGGAGAAGGCCAATTGCTGAAGAGAAAGAAAACGTCATCACTCAGTTACGAGGTCCAATATCACATTAGGAAGGAATCAAGCACAGATTTGTAATAAAAAGAGAAAAAATATTCCAAATGAGGGTTTCATTTGTTTTGATGTGCTGATTTATGTGCTAGCAAATACCATACAATTGATCCATTCCCACAGCTGAGTTGATATTTACTGCAGTATTCCCACATGAAGGAAAAGAGAAAATTTACAAATGTCTGATGAAATGGAGTTGAGAGTGAAGTGTTCTAATAGTGATATGTGAGGTTTAGACATAGATGAAGAGGGGGATTTTCTTTTTTAAAAATCCCCCATTTTTAGCCTGGTGCCAGAGGCTCACAGTTGTAATCCTAGCTACTCAGGAAGCTGAGAACTGAGGACTGCTTTTCAAAGCCAGCCTGGCAGGACAGTCCCTGAGACTCTTATCTCCATTTGAGTTGAAGAGCTCAGAGACAGTACACAAGCCCAGACTTAAAGCCCCTCGACCAAGACCAAAAAAATCTCCCTTTTTTTGGACTGCCTACATCTTTTCCTAACATTCAACAAAGAAGACATTTTATCACTCACAACATTTAAATCCTGTCCTAGCTACTGCAAATACAATGGTTTGTTATCTTATGTCAAAAAGTTCATATTTTCGGGATCAAATACCAACAGTGGTAACATATTTTTCCAGTCCTTGAACTCTGGGCCCAGGCCCTGAATATGGTTATGCTTGTAGCGTTAATGTGAGCTTGTTTATTTATTAGATTACTGCCCATGAGGGGAATTACGAGGTCATAAGAGAGATCTGTTTAGTCTTTTGAGGAAACTCCATACTGCATTCCAGAGGAGTGGAACAAGTTTAACTTCCCACCAACAGTGTAATAGAATTCCCAATTGGAGACGGGTGCTGGTGGCTCACGCTTGTAATCCTTACTACTCAGGAGGCTGAGATCTGAGGATCATGGTTCAAAGCCAGCCCAGGGAGGTTCCCAATTGGCTACACCCATGGCAGCATTTGCTCTTATTAGTTTTATTGATAATGGCCATTCTAACTTGGAAGGGGTTGAATCTGTCTTGTTTACTTGTAGATTTGTAGGCACCTTTTAGCTACCATAAATGAATGAATCCATGAAACCTGTATTTTTCTGCGTCTGCATTCCTTTCTTTTAGCATAAATTTCCCAAGCCTTTCATTTTCCTTAAGACTGGTGAAAAGACATCCTTTCTAATGGGTGAATAGAATTCCATTGTGTGTTTGTGTGTGTGTGTGTGTGTGTGTGTGTGTGTGTGTGTATGTAAGATGAGTATAGGCCCATGAGTTCATTTCTAAGCCTACTTTTTCTTCTGTAATTCTCTAATTTCATATTAAATTTGGATTGCTTTCTCTACTGTATTGAAGAATATTGTTGGGATTTTGATGGGTAGTGCATTGTCAATTGTTTGGGGGCAGTAGTGCAGTTTTCACAATGTTATTTGTGAAAGCATTGAAAGATTTTGCATTTCCTTGAATCTCCTTCAATTTCTCTTTTTATATTTTTAAATTTTCACAGTAGAAGTCCTTCACATTTTTGGTTAAATTTATTCGTAGTTTTCTTGTTGTTGTTTTGTTTTGTTTAGATTTGAGTTGATTTTGAGGCTAATACATATGAGGTTGTTTTTTGGATTTCAACCTGAATGTTCCCATTGTTGGTAACAAAGAAAGACTACTGATTCTTGTGGATTTTATACCCTTGCTACATTGCTAAAGGTTAGCAACACCTTTACTAACTTGGGAAGGTAGGTACAGGGTCTGTAAATACAGGATAGTTTCATCTGTACAAAGGGATCGTTTTACTTCTTCCTTATTTGGATCCCCGTTATGTTTCTCTCTTGCCTATTGCTCTTGCTAGAATGTCCACTACTATATGGAAGAGTAGTAGAGAGAGTGGACATCCTTGTTTCATTCCAGAATTTATTTTATTATTTTTTGAGTTTGCAAAATCTGGTTTAATTCAAATTGAGGAGCACACTGTGAAAATACATATGCATAAAAATCTAATAAATGCTAGATAAACAACATATTACTTTACAATAGAATAACCACAAATTTGAAGGCTCAAATTGAGTCTGTCAGTTGTAAATACAATTTTATATTTGGCTCAAATGGCTACTGAATTTCAAATGGTGCCAAGTTCCTCCAAAGCACCTCTTGCCCCCCTCAGCCTTGGGTGGATTTTCACCACAATCTCAGTTGAAATCCCAGTCATCCCTTCAACTCTTGGGGCCAATGGAGTCATTGGTACCCAAACACAACTGGAGGCCAGGGATTTCCAGTGGCCAAAAGTTATTGCACAGAGAACTCCATTCTAAGCCAGACTCATGGCTAAGAACGTGTGAGATTAGCCCTTTAAACAGTGGTGTAGCATTAACCTGGTTTATGTTAAGAAATAGCTCTCTAGTGAGAATGTACCAATTACTAGTTATCACACCAACAGAAAAAGGCAACATGGGAGCTTCACATTTCACATGAAAGATTAGCATTAACTGGGTCTGGCTTCACTCACTTAGAGTGATTATTTTATTTTAGACCTAAGAGAAAATGAGTTCATAGCAGTCATTTCTTCACATAAAATTTTTGTAGCATTAAAATAGTTTAACGCTAATGATGAGGCCATGCAAGTAAAAAATGTGTGATTCTCCTCTGCCAAAACAGAAACACCTCGTTTCGACTCCTGTCCAGTTTCCAATATATATATATATACATACACCTTTGTTATTGCACATCTTTCACACAAATTGTGTATGTATTTTATATGATATATATTTAAATACACTACACATAAAAAGACTATGGCACTTTACAGAATACATGTTTAACAAAGATCATTCATTACACCACAAATGTTTGAAATGATACAAAACCCTTAAATCATTTAATGTAATATTGTGAATTAAAACACAGGTTTAAAGCATCCACGGACTCCAAGACAAATATTTCTGCTTTAGAGTTTATTGAGAAGCCCAGCTTATCACAAATCTTTAAGCAACAGATGCAAGAAAAATTAATAAGACTTTTCTGGTATTAACAATTTTTTTATTAGAAAAATAGTTGTGGGTCAAGTGGTTTTTAAAGAGCTGTGTAGAAGAGTTTTAGTCTGGACTTCATTCCAGATTTTAATATCTTCATGTGTCCACTGTTAGGTACATTCTTTGTCATACGCATACTCTGTATAATATTGAGGAAAGTTGCATGCATTCCTAGCTTCTCAGACCTTTTAATCATAAAGGGGTATTGGAGCTTATTAAAAGATTTCTAAATCCATATAAAGATCATGTGGTTCTTGTCCCTGCTTCTGCTGATGGTATGTGTTACATTTATTGACAAGTATGTTGAATCCAATTGTATCCTATGATAAATCCTGTTCATTATACCTCAAGCAACACCATTGGTTGTTACTGGAAATAACGGTTACTGGATGTGGAAACTGAGCCCAGGAGAGGAATGGAACATAGAGGAATGACAAAGTTCAAGTTAATATGTGATTTCCTTTTTACTGTACAATAAAACAATCCCAATGCTTGAAGGAAACTCTGTCCCTGACGTTTTCTTTTTTTTTTAATTTAATTTTATTTTACTTGTGAACATACTGTACAGAGGAGTTACAATTACATGGGCAGGATAATGCGTACATTTCTTACCAAGCATTGCAGTCTCCTCTTGTGTTTACCCTTCACATCACTTCCCAGCCTCCCCCCTCCCCCCCCAATCCCAATCCTTCTCCTTCCCAACCCTTCCCCCCCACCCCCCCGCACCGACGTTGTAAAGCTCGTTTTGGACATGACAACTTGTACTTCTCATTGTTGCAACAGGTCCACCTGTATCCTTAAACAACTGGTTTTTCCCCATCTCCTCCACATGTTATACTGACATCAAATATAGTGAAAGCAGGGGTTATACTGTGGGGGAGGGACATACAAAGCGACAAAGAGATAATCTTATAAATGCGTTAGAAACACATGCATGAAAGATAAAAACATTAAAATACACATCTAAGGGTTCATTTTCCTGACATCACATTATCTGACCTTTTGCCCTTGACTCATACATATACTAGATATTACAAATAAGGGAAATCATGGCACCTATGTTTCTTTGGGCCTGGCTTACTTCACTTAATATAATTTTTTCCAAGTTTCTCCATTTCCTAACAAATGGGGCAATGTCATTCTTTCTGATGGAGGCATAGAATTCCATTCTGTATATATACCACATTTTCTTGATCCATTCATCTAATGAGGGGCATCTGGGTTGGTTCCATATCTTAGCTATGGTAAATAATGCTGCAATAAACATAGTTGTGCTAGTAGCTTTAGAGTGGTCTTGTTTGTAAACATTTTGGTAAATGCCCAAAAGTGGGATAGCTGGGTCATAGGGGAGTTCTATGTGAAGTCTTTTGAGGAACCCCCATACTGCTTTCCAAAGTGGTTGAACAAGTTTACATTCCCACCAACAATGAAGTAAGGTTCCTTTCTGTCCACATCCCCTCCAGCATCTGTTGTTGTTAAAGTCCTTGATTTTTGCCGTTCTAACTGGAGTGAGGTGATATCTCAATGTTGTTTTGATTTGCATTTCTTTTATGGCTAGGGAGGTTGAGCATTTCTTCATGTGTCTATTGGCCATCCTTCTTTCTTCTTCAGAGAAGTTCCTCTTTAAGTCTTTCTCCCACTTATTTATTGGGCAGTTGTTTCTTTGAGGATTTGTTGTTGGGGGGTTTAATTTTTTGAGTTCCAAGTATATTTTAGATATGAGACCCTTGTCCGTTGTATGGCTAGTAAAGATCTTCTCCCAATCCGTGGGATTTCTATCGATCTTGCTATGTCATTTGCCCTGCAGAAGCTCTGCAACTTTATGCAATCCCATTTGTCCAACCTTTCTTTGATTTATTTTGTTTCCAGGTCTCTATTCAGAAATTTTCGGCCTGAGCCAAGGAGACTTATGGTTTCTCCTATTCCATCCTGTAATCTTTTCAGAGTGTCTGCTTTGAGTTCAAGGTCTTTGATCCATTTGGAGTTGATTCTGGTGCAGGGTGATATATAAGGATCTAGCTTAAGTTTTCTACATGTACTTAACCAATTTTGCCAGCACCATTTACTGAATAGGTTGTCTTTCTTCCATTCTATTGTTTTAGCTCCCTTATCGAAGATTAGATGGCTATAGGTCTGTAGGTTCATTTCTGGGTTTTCAATTCTATTCTATTGGTCCTGAGGTCTGTTCTTATGCCAATACCAAGCTCTTTTGATTACTATGGCTTTATAGTAGAGTTTGAAATTTGGTATTGATATTCCTCCAGCAGTGTTCTTTCCATTGAGTAGTGTTTTTGCTATGAGTGGTCTTTTATTTTTCCATATGAATTTTTGGATTGCCTCTTCTATTTCCTTGGAGAATGAGGTTGCAATTTTGATAGGTATTGCGTTGAATTTGTAGATAGCCTTGGGAAGTATTGCCATTTTCACGATGTTAATCTTTCCAATCCAGGAGCGTTGTCCCTGACGTTTTCGAGTGTGTTATTTACTCATATAAAACTTTTCTGTAAACTTTTAGTTGAGTATTACAAAAAGAAATAATGTGTTATTTGAAGGCCACCATAGAACAAAAGAAATAACGTTGTTTTAAAAATGTTCTACTGTAAAGAAACAAAGACATGGAAATTTTAAAGAGCCTTATGCATGGATATTTCATTCCTGAGATGATCCTTTTGTTGCAGGAGTCAGTTATCAGTTACTTAGTATGCTCCTGAGTTCTCCTTAGCAGTAAGGATTCCAAAAAGCAGGATCCAGTGAGTATGGTCAAAAAAGGAGCCCCTTCTCTTAAAGGAGTATTCTTTTAAGGAGGGTCCCAAAGAAATATCTTTGTTGCTTTTGTTTGCTTGTTTGTTTAGTTTTTTGCTGGTTGTGGGGCTTGAACCCAGAGGCTGGACCCTGTTCCTGAACAGTTGCCTTTCCTGTCCACCTACCCCACCTACCCCTACTATTGAGCCAAAACTCCATTTCTAGATTTTGGGTGTTTAGTTAGAGATAAGAGTTTGACAGAATCTTCTGCCTGGGTTGACTTTGAACTAAGCTAGTAAGAAAGCTATGTGATATCAACTGTATAGACTTCTCTTTTGAAATAAGAAATATTAGATGAAGTTTATTGTAAAGCTAATATTTGACAATTTTTAAAAGAATAGATTATGTCCAGCAAAAAAGTCATAACTTAAATAATTCAGCAAAAGTAGGTACACTGAATCATTTTGGAATTATTTTTTCTGCTTGGAAAGATTATTGAACTTGTCGTTCCTTTTGTGGAAACTTAAAGTCACATTTCACTTTTTTTGTTGGTCGTGGGGATTGAACTCTGATCCTGGGCATTATTCCTCGGCTCTTCAACTCCAGTTGAAGAGCTCCAGCACCACTTCTGGGATTCTGGTGGTTAATTGAAGAAAAGGGTTTCATGGACTTTCCTGACCAGGCTGGTTTTGAACCACAATCCTCTAGTCTCAATCTCCTGAGTAGCTAGCATTACAAGGGTGAACCATCAGCACCTGGCTCATATTTGCATTTATGTGCACTTAATGACACTATGTAGACAAAGTATGGAAATTTGAACCAAATGATGACATTGCAGCTTTTCAGAAAAATTGAGGTAGCAATAAATATGTCCTCCTTTTCCATGTTGTTACATTAATGACTCATGGGACCCTTACATTAGCATCCTCTGCCATCTGTATAGGTGTATTTAGTATCAGGAAATGTTCATAGAGAAAAATAGAAAGACTGAGATTTTTAGAAAGCAAAGGAGATTGAGTAGGAAAGAACAGCACAGAAGGAGATACATTTATCACACAGATATTAAGAACTAGCCTAAGAGATTTAGTCTACTAAAGCAATGAGGAATAAGCTTAGTTGATAACTAGTTCTTCAATAACCAAAAATGGTTCTCAAGAACAGTTTCTGGTCCACCTTAGTTACTATCATTTATTCCTTCCATCGAGTTATTCCTTCTATTCTGTCACAACTGTTAATTAGCCTCTGCGTTTTTGGTACCATGATTGACCAAAAAGATTTCCAAATGTCATTAGACTATCCTTCTCTCTGTGATTAGCAGTGACCACACAAAATCCTGGCATCAGTTGCTTTGACCTAATGACCAAAACTTTTTTTTCAAAAGAGTATGCTCTTATAAGTAAAGTACATGAATAAAGGACTATTGTTCAGGTATCAGTATGGAAGGAGCAATTATATATTCAAAGTATGGTTTCATTTTGCATTTGCTAACTAAATGGTTTCTTTTTAATTGTGAAAATACTGTACAGAGGAGTTACAATTACATGTGGGCAAGATAAGGAGTACATTTCTTATCAAGTATTGTTGCCTCCTCCTTTATTTCCCCTTCCTATCCCTTACCATCCCTCCCATCTCTACCACCCCCCCCCCCGCCAAAATTGTAAAGTTCATTTTCCAACATAACGACTTGTACTTCTCATTATTACAATGGGTCCACCTGTATCCCTATTTAAACGATTTTTTTTCCATTCCCCTCCACAAATTATACCAACATTAAATACAGTGAAAGCAGGGGTTATATCATGTGGGGTGGGACATATAAAGCAATAAAGAAATCATCTTATAAATATATTAGAAACAGTCACATGAATGAAAAAATATTTGAATACTTTTTTTTATTGCCAGTCCAGGGGCTTAAACTCAGGGCTAGGGAATTATTCCTGAGCTTTTTTTTTCTCAAGGCTAGCACTCTACCACTTGAGGCACAGCACCACTTCCACTGTTTTTCTGTTTATGTGGTACTAGGGAATTGAACCCAGGGTTTCATGCATGCTAGGCAATCACTGTACCATGAAACCACATTCCCAGAATCCTAAATGAATTTCTTAAGAAGGCATGACATTTTGATTCTGTAACTATGTATCATAATTTTGGCCAGGTGCTAGAAAATGATGTAGAAAACAATTCAATATGAGAAGTCCAGTAAGGCTGGATGGAAAATGAATAACCGTCATGGTCTACGCAGGGTACAGAGGAGCTTATGTCATGGGCTGTTTCAACAGTCTGAGCGAGACAGCTCCTGACCCACAGCCCACCTCCAGAATAAGAGGGCAACCATGGGTTCTAGCCACATGGAGACAATGGGCCACCTCCTCCAGCACACATTCAAGCAGTTCATGTGAGAAAGAGGGAGAAAGAAAGTGAGAAATACACTTAAGCCCTGTGCAGGTGGCTCATAACTCTAATCCCAACTACACAGGAGTCTGAGAAATGAGGATCATGGTTCATAGCCAGCCCGGGAAGGAAAGTCTGTGAGACTTTATCTTTATCTCCAAAGATCCACCAGAAAACTGAAAGTGGTGCTGTGGGCTCAAGTGGTGGAGCACTAGTCTTGAGCTGAGGAGCTCCTGAACAGCATCCAGACCTAGAGTTCAAGCCCCATGACTGACAAGAAGTGGACTTCTCACTACAAAAAGTGGACTGAATAGCACCCATTTAACTAGGGAGCATGGTACAGAAGTCAGGCCTAGCTTCCTGTGAACTTGAGGTCACAAGTAGGTCACCCAGCTTCTCCATGCTTTGTTTTCCCCAGTTGCAAAACTCAACACAGTGAAGGATACCCTTCCTCATGGAGATAGGGTAATGATGAAGGAGAGCCATGTTTTGTTTTATAATCCCACACTGGTTGCCCCATTAATAACAGGGGCCACCTGAACCCTTTCCAGGTATCTTCCTGTCATATGCTCACAGAATTGTCGAGAACATTACCTGAAGGCCACTCCCTCTGTGCCTAGCCATGTTTCAGAGATCTCTCTATATAAATCCCTTGTTTCCTCACAACTGTCCTGTGAAGAGACTGAGTTCCAATGATTGTGGCCGTTCCCAGAGCTTTATCTGTGGTCAAGAATTGGCTGACATGGACTAAGAGTTTGTGATATCCATCTAAACTGATGAATGAGCATGGCTGTACATGTCTACCATCCCAACTACAGAGGACCAGGACTGGTGGAGCATACATGTCACAGATAGGAAGACCGCCTGAGCTCAGCCCAGCCTGAGCATATATTGTTTGTTTCTCAGAAATGCACAAGACAGAAAGGTGGCTCCTCAGAACCAGGGAGAGGAAACAAGCAGGGGGTCATGGTGCTCTCAGAGGGGTTTCTGACCAGAGTTGGGAATGGTGTTGGGGCGGCCACTCACCTGTGCTTGCTGGGAGACGCTGTTGGCAGCTGATCCAGGTAGAGAGAACAGGGATGGCGGTGGCATGACAGACACATAGACCCAGAGCAGAGTACCAGGGGCAGCGACCAGGTCAGGGCCTTAGGCCCACTGAGATTTGAAATCCAGCACCACAGGAAGGGGGGGAGGGGGGTGGGGCATGTCAATTTCCTACTATTCTCTAAAGTTACCTTGAGTCTCTTGCTCACCACTCATCCACCTCTACCTTTCTTAACTGCTGGTAGTGGTATACTAAAAGGTGCTACCAGGTATCATGGAATTTGGGCGTTGCCACCATTCTTGTATCCCATTGGTCAGAAAGAAACATGAAATAATGGGGGTGTGGCTAGAACCCTGTGATGCAATCAGCATGGGCAGGGTCAAGTTGACAGGGGCTCTCCCAGCCCTTTTCCCAGGGAACTCTGTCCCATTCAGTTGGGGACAAGAGGGAGACCACTTTAGCTGGATGGCTGCACAGATTGTTGTTTATGTCTGTTTGTTGCCAGTCGCGAACCTTGAACTCAGGATCTGGGCACAGTCTCTGAGCTGCTTTTGCTCAAGGCTGGCCCTGTACCACTGGAGGCACAGGGCTTCTGGCTTTGTTGGCACTGAAGTTGGACAGGGTCTCAAGGACTTTCCTCCTGAGGGTGACCTTGACCATGATCCTCCCATCAGAGCCTTGTAAACGTCAAGGAGGAATGTTGAGAGCCATTGGTGCCTGCCTAATCATTGTTCTTTCTGATGTTCTTGGACAGAACAATGAGTTCCCTATTCTCAGGTTTAAGTGGGGGGAGCTAGAACCCAAAGTTCGAATCCTGGGGCTGCCACCTCCAAATGGCAGGAGATACTAAGATACTCATTCATATCCATATGAATACAAATGGGATGGGATGTATGTCATGATTGAATGGGCAGTTCTTGAATGATTCTAGGATAAAATTATACATAATTATATTATAGGACACTAATCGATTTTATTTAATACTTTATTAAGCATTTAAACAATCACATTCATAAAATGGAGGAATAATGAAATACCTAAGAATTGGGCCTCACATACTATAAAGGTGCCATTTTTCTGCCAAGACTGGGATTTGAACTCATGGTCTGGGTAACACTGTTGTACTGTGTAGGAAGGGGAATCTGGCCTCCTTGAACTCAAGAAATTCAAGTCTGTTCCTTAGGCCTGAAATCGATCCCCACCTATTCATGTACAATTTAAATATATGATTTATATTTATATTTATATACATTCGTTGACTCCATATTGCATTCAGTGTATTTTTTGTTTTATTTATGTATTGACCATTTATTTTACTGATTAGTATGAGACATAGAACACTGGTTACATTGATTACATAGGATATAGGCCTGCATATGTATTCCACTTCATACCTGACACCAGGACATTCACAGAAAAGGAAAACGTGTCAGCATCAGCTTCTTACTCAAGAATTCATTGTTTGGGAGTGCTGGTATCTGAACTCATGGCCTACAGGGCCAAATTCATGAATGGTTGAGTGTGAACACGCCCTTCTGGGGCAAACTGAGCTGACAGGCTGTTCCCAGGACCTGAGATGGAGCCCAGGAGTTAACAAAATATGAACAGATTGACATGCAGATGACAGTATACTAATAACTATATATCTTTATAGAGTGCCAGAGATGTCTATACGTTATTCAGTTATAAGACTACATTCCTACCAATTCTTGGGTATTTATTATGTGTCCATGTAATTAATGTTATTGTTTTTATCCTTACACTATTAATGGAATCAATCAGTGTCATGAAATTATTGTGTTCCTGTAAATAATAATATTCTTTTAATGCTTCATAAATATTAAATAAAATCAATCAGACTCCTGAAAACACTCTGTCTAATTTTATAGGAGCATCATGATTAACTCATTCAACTGTGACATTGACAAAAATCCATTGTTATTCCTATGGATGGGAACCAGTTTCTTAGTATTTCCTGCCACTGGTTGGTCAGGTCCTATGTTGCCACGTGGGCCTATGGCTTCCCTAATAGTCTGCCAACCTTCAGCAATGCAAGGTGAAGTACCCTTTGCAACAGTGTCATTCAGAAATAGGAGGGTCACCATGCAAAGGAAGAAAACGGAAAAAGGCCACATTTTTTCTGTGCATTGTTTTCCCTGAAAGGCCTGATCCCATTAGCAGCTGTGGGTCCAGTGACTACATCCCAGCCTAGAGTGATCAAAGCTAAGGTAGAATTGCCACTACCTGAGTTCAAGCCCTGTGCTTGACAAAAAAAAAAAAACCATACAAACATACATACATACATACATGCTTGCATGCATGCATACATACATACATACATACATATATACATTAAAAATATTTAAAATATTATGAGGATCCATGGCTTGTAACTCTTGCCATTTTTTCTGCCAGGCCTGGGATTTGAACTCAGGGTCAGGGGAAATCTGCAGCACATTGGGGGATGGGAAGATCACCATGCTGGAAGACAAAAAGAAAAGGCCTGTTCCTAGGGCCTGAATTCAAAAATAATATTCGTATACATTTTAAAAACATGATTTATATTTACATGCAAATGTTTACTGTATGTTGTGGTTAATGTATTCATTTTTTATGTTTTATTTATTTCTTATGCATTTGAGTGAGTATGATTACACATATAACATTTTTTGCATCCTATTACATAAAACATAGATTTGCTTATGTATTCTACATCATTCCTGAGGCCCAGGACTTTCATCGATAAGGAAAACAGTGGGACAATTGGGTTTTCCCACAGGATTAAGTTTTTGCCAGTTCTGTGCCTTGAACTCAGGGTCTGACAGGCCCACTTTATGAAAGGGTAAATGTTAGCACACCAGTCTGATGCAAGTGAAGTTGGTGGGCACATTTGAGGACCTGAGATCAAGCCAAGGAATGGCCAATATATAAACAGATAGATGTTTAGATTGCAGTGTGTGTGTGTGTGTGTGTTTGTGTGTATGTGTGCATGTGTGTGTGTGTATTAACATATGTATATGCATCTACAAAGGTATACAGAGAGACACAGACATTTATGTAGATTCTAGTGTATAACCCTGAGAGACAGACATTTATGTAGATTCTAGTGTATAACCCTATATAGAGTGATGTCTATATCTTATTTTCACATATTCTATTACTACCAATTATTTGGTCTAAAATTATGCCTCCATTAATTAATCATGGTAGGATACTTAATAAAGAATTAATCAATGATCTATATTTATTGCATACAATCTCATACTGGAATGACTATCTAATTAGTAATTCAGTTAGCACATTTCAAATATTCTATTAGTGTTCCTATAGATAGGAACAAGTTTCCTAAGATCTTCAGCCATGTGTAGGTGGCAGGCCTAGGATCGATCTCAGGGCCTAGGTATCTGGGTTGGACTGATGCTTCACTGACAGCCCCCCAGCCTTCATCCATGCAAGGTCACATACAATTTTCAAGCCAAGTCATTGAGCCCCAGGAAGGTCACAGTGCTAAGTAAACAAAAGCAAACCTGTTGTGTAAAATTACCTGGTTTTCCATCATCCATTTTTGTTGGTTTGCTGTATTTTTGCCAGTGCTGGGAATTGAACTCGGGTCCTAGGATCCCTGGGTGGGTGTAAAAGCTGCATCCCAACCTAGGGTAATCATGGTTTAAGACACAATAAAATGCTTCCTTGAGCAAAAGGAGATCAGGGAAAATGTCTAGATTCACAGTTCCAGCCTCAGGTCCTCCCACAAAAGAAGAGCCAGTAACTCCATGTGTCTGTGTATATATGGATGTATTTGAATTGGTGAAGATCCAGAGTTGCTATGAAGAATGGCACCTAGCTAGGAAATTTGCTTTGAATAGAATGATTTCTTAGCACAGAGTGTGCATTCAAGACAGTGCATGTTCCGGGGCTCCCCACACTGTTCCCAGTTAACCTGAGGGGGTCTCTATACCCCAGGTTGCTGGAGGAAATCTGCCTCATTGTTAGAACAGGCAGACAATAAGCCTCACTCCTGTGCATCTGGGTAACAAACAATTCATCCAAGCCAATTAGTGAGGATGAGTGTGCCCAGGCTGTTAAGGTTAGGAGAAAAAGGCCTCTTGGAACCCCAAGCAATCTCTCTCCTCTGTGCTCTTTTGACTGGAAGCTTTCATTTGTACCACCGGCCATGGCAGACCAAGTTCCCTACACTCATCCTGTCTTTGTTAGACTATGTTTCAGTGTTGAAACAAACTGCTACCATTAATTCAACAGTCCTTCTCATAGACAATTAGGGAGCTGAACAGAATGAAATGATTCATTATTGGCAACGGTGCCTCCGTGTGTGTGTGTGTGTGTGTGTGTGTGTGTGTGTGTGTGTGTGTGTGTGTGTGCGCGCGCGCGCGCACGCGTGCATACACCATCCTGGTGATTGAACTATGGACCTAACCACTGTACCTGAGTTTCTCCTGTATAAGGACAGTACTCTTACCACACAGCCACTTCAGGATTTTTTTTGTAGGGATGTGGTACTGAGGATTCAAACCCAGGGTTTCACACACACAAAGCAGTCTACCCCTAAGAAACATTCCCAGCACTCCAGTTCAGGTTTCTTTCTTTCTTTTCTTGTAAGTTGGAGGAGTTGAAGTCTGGGCCTGGATGCTGTCTCTGAGCACTTCATCTCAGTCTAGCACACTACCACTTGAGCTACAATGTCTCTTCAGGCTTTCTGGTGGTTTATTGGATATAACCATCTCAAGGAATTTCCTGCCAAGGCTGACTTCGGACCTTGATCTGGGATAGTTTTGAAATGAGATCCTCAGCTTCCTGAGCAGGCAGAATGATAGACCTCAGCTAAAGACATCAAAGCCATGACATTTTGCTGCAAGTGGGTCCTTGGCTCAGTATAGTAGAACATTAGCCATGAAACCAAGAAGAAAGTCAGCATCTATGCTCTGAGTTCAAGGTTCATGATGGAGTAACCTAAATCAAAACAATTGTCTGCAGGAGCCAAATCACTAGAGTTTAGTACATACATAAATTTGGCCCTGCCTTGGGGACATATCTGAGCCTCAACTTTCTCATCTGCACATTCATCTTACTTGTGTAGCTCTTATAAGTACCAGATGAAAGAATACAACTCGTGAAGGACTTAGCACATAGCACTCAGTACTCCATGGACAACCCAGAAATACTCAACACCCAGCACCCCAGGAAGGACTCATCACATAGCTATATCCCACAAACTGTCATTAGAATTAGAGTGCTTTCATCACTATCACCATTCTTTCAGATACACATCACAAACCGCACAAGTTCACATCTAATGGTTTAGAGGGATGTTTTGTGGGGGAGAGTCATCAGCCTCAGGGATTTCACTCATAGGTTAGAGGTACTGTCCTAAGATCTTTTCCTCAAGGCTAGATCTCTACCACTTTCAGGCACAGCTCAGAGTCTACCAGACTTCCTGCCAGGGCTGAGTTTTCAATCCCCAGTGTCTGATCTCACCCCCTGAGCAGCGAGGGGTGAGCCAACAGTGTCTGGTTCCATGATGCTCTGCTGCAGCTATTGAATTCTGGCTAAGTCAGGTTACATGACAGCCGTCAGTTTCAGACTCCCAGCTTGCTCTGGGATGAGGTATTTGAAATCCTGGCTTTCTATAATTGCAGTCAGAACATTCTACATTCCACCTTGTTTTTGGTTCCAGTATTGGGGCTTGAGTAAGGGCCTAGACACAGTCTCTAAGCTTTCATGCTCAAAGCCAGTGCTCAACTGCTTCACAGCACTATTTCCGGGTTTTCTGTGCATGTAATAGTGTGGAATTGAACCCAGGTCTTCATACATCTAGGCAAGCATTCTACCACTGAGCTCCAGGAATGACAAGTGTAGAAGTAGATATGTACATTGTAACATATATACATATATACATATATATATATGTATGTATGTATGTATATATATGTATATATATGTATGAAACAAGACAGAGATGTCTGTATATTATTTAATTATATATATTATATTACTAACAATTATCAATAAATTATTCCTTCCTGTATTGAAGTATTATGGTTGAATACATAACAAAGTATCCATTGAAAATTATTTAATATAGTATAATTATTGTGTATAATTATATAATATAATCATACACTAATGTAATTGTTACTTTACAACATTCCATTCATAAGGATGTATATCAAAATGCATTTCTTAGGATATACTACCATTCATAGGTGGGATTCCTGGGCTTCACACCCCAGGCCTAGGTTTCTGCTTTGGGCTATGGCTTCCCAGATAGCCCACCAAAATTCAGCAGTGCAAGGTCACTTTCTGAGCCCTGCTTGCCATGCAAAGGAAAAAAAATGTAAAACCGCCTCTGATACTTCCGAGTTTTAACCTTCTCCTTTTTCCCCCCTCTCTTTTCTTCTTTTTTTTCTTGGTTTTGGGGTCAGAATTCTGAGTCCTGGTGCTGTCGCTCAACTCTTCAGTTCAAGGCTATTATTCTACCACTTGAGCCATAGCAATACTACTGGCTTGTTTCTGCTTATGTGGAACTGAGGAATCGAATCCATGGCCTTATGCATGCAAGGCAAGGACTCTATTATTGAGCTACCTTCCCAGCACTTCTTTTTTTTTTTTTTGCCAGTCCCAAGATTTGAATTTGGATCCTAGGATCTCAGGATGGACTGTGGTTCCAGAGGCTGCACCCCAGCCTAAGATGATCGAAGGTGAGGAAGAGTTACCATGAGCTGAGTTCAAGCCCCAGGCCTGGCCAAAAAGAAATAAGGCCCTGGCTTGGAATTTGCACCATTTTTCAGGCTGGCATGGGATTTGAACTCAGGGTCTGGGTAACTGTGGCACTGTGGGGGAGAGGAAGCTCACCGTCATTGAAGACAAGAATTTCAGCCCAGTTTCCAGGGCCCGAATTCAAGCCCCCGCACTGAAAAAAATAATATTCATATATGAGATCTATTTACATACATGGGTTTACTCCATATGACATTTATTATCCATATTTTTTATTTTATTTAGTATGATTACATATATAACATTTATTTCATCTTATAACATTGATTTATTTGAATATGGATTATACATCATACTGAGACCCAGGACTTTCATAGAGAAGGGAAAAAATGTGTAAAAATTGGCTTCTGACTCCACATACAAAATTTTGGCCATGCTGGGATTTGAACTCACAACCCACAATGCCCAATTCATGAAAGGATCAGTTGTAGTACAAAAGCCTTTGGCAAACTGAGCTGCCAACCAGTTCTGAGGACCTGGGAACAAGCCATAGTAGTGGCTGATAAATAAAGATATAGGTGTAGATATAGATATGGATATAGATATAAATATATATATATAAATAGATGTGTAGTTTACAATATATATGAGAGAGAGACAGTGTGAGGATATTAAATTATATATGTTATGAATTATTATTAAATTATGCCTCCATTTAATGAAGTATCATTGTTGAATACTTATTAAAGCATTAATGTAAAAGTAGTCAGTATTCTTTACTTGGGATAATTATACAAAATAGATAAAATTGAAGACATAATCCAATCCTTTTTGTGTGGCCTTCTATAAAACAATCATGAACTAACTGCAAATCCAATTGTTACTTTTATAACATTCCATTAAACATTCACATGAATAGGAAAGACTTTCTCAAGATCTCCCTCCATTTGTAGGTGGCAGTCCTGGCATTGGAACTCCAGGCCTGGGCAGTTTACTTCAAAATGCAAACCATTAGAATGACACTGTGAAGATTTCAGTTTCTCACAGTGGAAAAAAGAACAAGAAGAAAAGAAAGTCAGGTGTCATTTGTTCCTGCCTGTAATCCTAGCTCATCAGGAGTCTGGGAGGCAGAGAATGTCAGTTTGAATTCAGCCAGGACAGGAAAGTCCACAGCACTCTTATTTCTGAGAGATCAAAGGAATAAAAACTCGTCATGAGTGGGCCTTGGCTCAAGGAAAGAGCACTACCCTTGAGCAAAAAGAGCTCAGGGACAGTGCCTAGGCTCATAATACAACCCCTGCACCTGCCAAAAAAAAAGCAAAATAAAAAACAAGTAACTCCGTGTTTCCCCATGTATGTATGCATGTATTTCTATCGGTAAAGATCCAGAGTCCCTATGATGAAAGGCATCCAGCTAGAATATTTGCTTTGAATAGAATGATTTCATAGCACAGACCGTGCTTTCAAGACAGTGCATGTTCCGGGGCTCCCTTAACTGTTCCCAGTGTAGCCTGAGGTTTTCTGCACACCCCAGGTTGCTGCAGGAAGTCTGCCTCATTGTTGGAACAGGCAGACAAAAGGCCCCACTCCAGTACAGCTGTGTAATAAACAACTCCATCCAGGCCAATTAGTGAGGAGGAGTGTGGGCAGTCTATAAAGGCCAGGAGAAAAAGGCCTCTTTATACCCCAAGCTATCTCTCTCCCCAGTGCTGTTTTGACAGGAAACCTTCATTTGTGCCACCTCCCTTGGCAGGCCAAGTTCCCTGCATTTATTGAGTCTTTGTGAGACTATGTTCCAGTGCTGAAACAACCTGCTACAATTATTTCAAGATTCTTTTTGGCAGGAAACAAGGAAGCTGAACTTAATGAAATGATTCATTATTGGCAACGGTGGCTTCCTTGGTTTCTGGAAGCTTGCTAAATCTAAGCACATGTGTAATATCACAATGCTCCCTGTCATTTAGGGCTGGTTATTCTCATCAAGTTTTGAAACCTTTGACCTCTCCTATTTTGGCCCCGGATGACTAGGTTTTGGGGTTGAACACAGGACCTGGGTGCTGACCATGAGCTCAGAATAGAAGCTCAGTGTTTTACCATTTGGTGTCACACCTTCACTTCTGGTATCTGTATTTGTGTATGTGTATGTGTGTGTGTGTATCTGTGTGTGTGTGTGTGTGTGTGTGTGTGTGTGTGTGTGTCTGTGTGCACATGTATGTGTCTGCATACAATTGTCCTGTAGCTTGAACTCAGGACCTGAACACTGGACCTGAGTTTCTCCGGTACAAGGATAGCATTCTATCACTTAAGCCACACAGTCACTTCAGGCTTTTTCTAGTATGTGGTACTAAGGAATCAAACCCAGGAATTCATACAGGCAAACCCAGGGATTCATACAGCACTCTACACCTAAGACACATTCCCAGCCCTCCACTTCAGGTTTCTTTCTTTCTTTTTTTTCGAAGCTGGAGGAATTTATGTCTAGGCCTGAGTGCTGTCCTTGAGTTCTTCAGCTAAAACCAATCCCCTACTACTTGAGCTACAGCACCCCTGGAGGTTTTTGGTAGTTCACTGGAGAGAGGCCTCTCAAGCAATTTCCTGCCCAGTCTGGCTTTGGACTGTGATCCTCAACTCTCAGGCTCCTGAGTAGCTAGGATGACAGGTGCAAGTCACCAGTGCCCAGCTTCCAGTTCAAGATTCTAAGTGCTGAAAAGGAGATTATAGTCTCATGGGACCTTTTGTGTCTGGGATATTTTGGAACCGAAATCATCATATCTCAGCTTCCTGGGTAGGCAGGATGACAGACCTCAGCTACAGATACCTAGACTGTAACACTCTGTTGCAAGGGGATCCTTTGTTCAACGTGGAAGAGGGCTAGCTATGAGCCCAACATGGAAGGGTCAGGGGCTAGGCTCTGAGTTCAAGATTCATGACCGAGAAAAATAAACCCAAACAATTGTCTGCAGGAGACAAACATAATTTTGGCCCTGACGTGGGGACATATCTGAGCCTCAAGTTTCTCTATAGCACAATTATCGGTCTTGTGGAGCTCTTACAAGGACCAGATGAAAGTAGGACTCAACACACGAAACCTCATGAAGGACTCATCACATAGATGTATCCCACACAATGTCATTAGAATTAGGGTGCTTTCATCAATATCACCATTCTTTCAGAAACACGTCACAAACCACACAAAGCTCACATCTAATGATTTAGAGGGGTTTTTTGGGGGGAGTTGGAGTCAGCCACAGGGATTGCATTGAAAGCCTGGTTACAGTCCTAAGATCTTTTGCTCAAGGCTAGAGCTCTACCACTTTGAGCCACAGCTCAGAGTTTCACAGACTTCCTGCCAGGGCTGGGTTTTAAACTCACCAGTGTCAGATCTCAGCCCCCAAGAATGTTGGATGACAGGGGTGAGCGAGCCAGCAGCATCTGCTTCTGTGCAGCTGGGTTGCAACGGTTTACCTCTGGCTAATTCAGGTGAGACAGCAACTACTCTGCACCAGACTGCAGACTTGCTCTGTGATGAGGTATTTGCAGTGATATCCTTATATAGTTGCAGTCAGAACATTCTATCTTTTTGGTGCCATTTCTGGGTCTTGAGTTAGAGTCTTGACACACAGACTCTAAGCTTTCATGCTCAGCTAGTGCTCAGCTGCTTGAGCAACAGCACGACTTCCAGATTTATCTATGCACACAGTAGTGAGGAATTGACCTTAGGACTTTGCATGTACTAGGCGAGCACTCTACCACTGAGCCCCAGTAGTGACAAGTGTATAAACAGATAAATGTGTAGATTGGCAGATAGATAGATAGATAGATAGATAGATAGATAGATAGATAGATAGATAGATGTAGATGCATAAAGCAAGAGACATATGTCTGTATACTATGAAATTGCATATACAATATTACTACCGATTATTGGCAATTAAATTATTCCTTGCTTTTTAAACTATCATGGTTGAATACATAATAAAGGCTTAATTGAAAATTAGTCAATGTAGTATAATTGTTGTGTATAATTTTATAATCATAAACTAACTACCAACTTAATTGTTACGTTTATAACATTCCATTTGTATGGATGTATATGGGAATGGGTTTCTTAGAATCTCCACCATTCATTAGTGGCAATCCCAGGATTCGACCTCCAGAACTAAGTTGCCAGTTTCGGTATGGCTTCCTTAATAGCCTGCCAAACATCTGCAATGCAAGGTCATGTACACTTTCTGGGACTTGTCATTTAGACCCAGGATGGTCACAATACAAAGGGAAAAAAAAAAGTGAAACCACCTTCTTGAACTTCTCAGTTTTATGCTGCTCCTTTTTATTTTTATTTTTTTGCCAGCCCCAAGATTTGAACTCGGGTTCTCGAATACAAGGTTCTGCTGTTGCAGAAATGCCAAGACCGGAGTGCAAGCCCTGTGCTCGGCTAATAATAATAATAATGATAATAATAATAATAATAACAACAACAATAAAGCCCTGGTTTGGAATTTGCACCCTTTTCCTGGCAGGCCTTGTATTTGAACTCCGGGTATGCATAACTCTGTGGCACTGTAGGTGAAGGGCAAAGGCTCACCGTGCTTGAAGACAAGAAATTCAGAGCAGTTCTCAGGGCCTGAATAGAAGCCCCAGCACTGGAAAAAGGAATATTAATATATGAGATCTATTTACATACATGGTTTTACTGTATATGATGCTTATTACCCTTATTTATTTAGTATTATTATACATATAACATTTTTTATTACATCATATCACATAGGATATATCCACATATGGATTATGCATCATACTGAGACCCAGGACTTTCTCAGAGAAGGAAAAAATAAATATGTCAAAATTGGCTTCTTAATCCACGAATAAATTTTTGGCCATGCTGGGATTTCAACCCAAGGCCTTCAATGGCCAATCCATAAACGGGGTCACAGTCTTAGCACACCAGCCTCTGGCAAACTGAGCTGCCAGGAGTTCTGAGGACCTGTGATCAAGCCATAGGAGTGCCTTACAGATAGATAGATAGATATGTATATATATATATATATATATATATATATATATATATATATATATATATATATATATATACACATACATACAGAGAGACGGAAGGTGAGGATATTAAATTATATATATATATATATGTAATTACTAATTATTCATTACTAAATAGTGCCTCCATTTAATGAAGTATCACGGTTGAATACTTATGAAAGCATTAATTAAAAATTAGTCAAGAGCCTTCCATTAGGGAAATTATACCATGGTGCTGGAATGGAAGATATATATCCAATAATTTTTGTGTGGCATTCTAAAATAGAATCATGGTTAACTGCAAGTTTATTACTTTGATAATATTCCATTAGCATTCCCATGAATAGGAAAGATCTCCTTCCATTTGTGGGTGGCAGTCCTATCATTTGAACTCAAGGCCTGGGTAGTTTACTTTGAATGCAAACTATTGGAATGACACCATGAAGATTTCAGATTGTTACAATTATAAAAAAGAACAAAAAGAAGAAAACAAACCCAAGAGCCATGGGCTCCTGCGTATAATACTAGCTCCTCAGGAGGCTGAAATGTAGAGAATGCCAATTTGAATTCAGCGGGGGCAGGAAAGTCTGTGAGACTCTTATGTCTAAGATATCACAAGAAAAAAATGAATGGAGCTGTGGCTCAAGGGCAGAGCACTACCCTTGAACAAAAGGAGATCAGGGACAGGGCCTAGGCTCATAGTACAAACCTGGAACGGCCCCCCCAAAAGGAGGCAATGACTCCATGTCTCTGTATATGGATGGATGATGTATGGATGATGGGCATTCATCAGGTTGCCCATGGCCAGCCCCCCAACCTGGTCAAGCTGGGAAAAGCCCTGAAGAGTACTCAGTCTCAGCGTGCAGCTTGACCAAAGCATCCTTCTCTGCCATTTAATAACTGAAGCCTTATATTCTGGCTGAAGTCTCCCATCAGGACACCTAGCAGCCAGCCCCTGCCTCCAGGGAGAACACAGTTCCTAGACTGTAGGAGTTGTCGAAGTTTCTGGCTCTATAGTCTCTATCCCTCTGTAGGATGTGAGCCTAGATCTCTGAGGCCTAGTGGCTATCACTCATTTATAATTCGTCATTGCCGAGACTCAGGCTGGTCCCAAATCTTAGCAAAGATATTAAATAGTCAGCAATTTCTATGCCAAAAGGGGTATGCCAATAAATCCCGCCCTCATAACTCCCATGAGAAGTGAGCCTTGGGCTGTAAATGTCGCTTAGTGGTATACTGTTTACCTAGCACACACTAAGTCCTGGGTTCCATTCCTCAGTACCAAAGAAACAGAAAAAGCCAAAAGTTGCACTGTGGCTTAAGTGATAGAGTGCTATACTTGAGCAAAAGAAGCTCAGGAACATACCCAGACCCTGAGTTCAAGACCCAAGACTGGCAAAAAGAAAAAAAAATGAGCCTGGTATGACATATTCTTGTGGGACTCAGAGGAGGGCCATGGTTATAGAGGTAGAGTAGAGGGAAGCTATTGGTGGCTCACCTCTGTAAGCAACTCAGGAGGCTGAGATCTGAGGATCCCAATTGGAAGCAGTGAAGTCTATATGAGACACTTTTCTCTAATTAAACACCCTAAACCCAGAAGTAGAGATGTGGTTCAAGTAGTACAGTGCTAGCCTTGGGCACAAAAGCTCAGGGATTGGATAGAATCCAGGCCATGAATTCAAACCCCAGGACTGGCACACGCGCGCGCGCACGCACGCGTGCGCGCGCACACACACACACACACACACACACATCAAGATAGAGCATTTGCCAGTCACTCTGCACAAGTGCCATCTCTTGCAACTCAATATTTAAAAAAAAGAGGGATAAGCGAAGATAAGACTTGCTCCAGGAGGTGATATAACCATGCCAAATTTCCACAGGAGTTCTAAGATGTGGATACAGGACAGAGAGCCTAAGGCAGAAGGTACAGCATGGGCAAAGGTCTTGAGGTGTGCTGTAGAGCAGGTAGTGTGGGTGGAATGAAGTTTCTGTGGCTTCAGAGGAGTCTGTCAGGACATTTCATGGTTGGGCCAAGGTTTGTACTTGAGTCACAGGGCAGAGGGTGGGGTCCCAGAATGGGACCCGGGGAGAAGAATAGCTTGGCTTTTCACCACGGACCCCTGCCATTTCTGGTGGCTGGAAGCCTATTTTTCACAGTTCTTGACCCTCAGAATTCCTTTGCCTGGAGGAGTCAGTACAAATGCAGGGAAGAACTCTTGCTTAAGAAAAGCTTCTAGCCCAATGCCACCAGTGGCTCAACCCCTCTAAATCATAGCTACTCAGGAGACTGAGATAGAGATCATGGGTCAGGCCAGCTCAGGGGAGGAAAATTAGTGAGACTCTTCTTGCCGATGAACTACCAAAAGCCAGGAATGGAGTTGTGGCTCAATTGGTAGAGAGCTAACCTTGAGGGAAAAAGTTAAGAGACCAGAGCCCAGATCCCTGAGTTCAATCACCAGTACTGGCACCTAAAAAGTAAAGAAAAGCTTTCAAGAGCTCCTAGTCCACTGTGGTGAAAGGCCAGATCAGGCAGGCCCCAGTAGCTCACACCTGTACTCCTAGCTCCTCAGAAGGTTGAGATGTGAGGATTGCAGTTCAAAGCCAGTCTGAGCAGGAAAGTCTGGGAGACTCTGATCTCCAAGGAACCTCCAGAAACCAGAAGTGGCTCTGTAGCTCAAGTGGTAAGCTGAAGAGCTGGGGCACAGTGCCCAGAGTTCAAGTCCCATGACCAACACCTAGCCTGCTTGGTCTTACTCTGTGTCTCTAGGAAGAGTATTTTCCAGTGGGCCCCTGAGGGTCTCCCAATATCTAGATCTCCTACAAGTCTTTAGAGCAGCCTGTTTGGAGGCCATTGCCTACAGATCGGCCACAGTACCAGAGAAGAGTTGAGCCTTGGGGTATGCAGCTCATCAGAAAGGCATCTGTCATGGGTGCAATATCGATCTGAGCAGTAATTCGATGTCTCAGACCACGGTTCTAGGCCAGGAGGGGCAGAAGCTGCAAGATGTCACACCAGGTAACGCCTGCTCATGTGGGCATCACAACAGTGTGAGTTTGTCAGGCACACTTTGGGCAGGTGTGGAGTTGAGCTCATGAAAGGTTGTAGGCTCCGGAATCCACAGCTGGCTGGCTGCTGCTTGTAGCAGACACTATCCCAGGAGACCCAGTGCTCAGGCCACTGCTTTCCTCACCAGTGCAAGGGGGTGGAAGGGGGCAGATGAAAGTCGGCAATTGTAGGCTGATTACAAAGGAGCATCCCTAGTGTCCTTCCCTTGGTCCTGTGGCCCTGTGCATGGATGGAGGGGTAGGTTCCATGGAACTTACTGCCATGGCCCAACCCCTCAGCCCAAGAAGGACTTAGGGAGAAACCACTTGATCTGGCTTGAGAGTTTGCTATGAATATGACTCAAGACTGCCCCCAGTTCTAGCTCAGCTCATCATTACCACCTTCCTCTGTGTGTGTGTGTGTGTGTGTGTGTGTGTGTGTATGTGTGTGTGTGTGTGCGTGTGAATGCACACATTCTTGTACACATCTTGGTACTAGGGCTTGAACTCAGGGCCTGGGCTCTCTCCCTCACTTTTTTCATTCAGGGCTAGCACTCTACCACTTGAGCCACAGTTTCTCTTCCAGGCTTCGGGTGGTTATTTGCAGAAAAGGGTCTCACAGACTTTTCTAGCTGGGCTGCCTCTGAATAGCAATCCTCAGATCTCAAACTCCTGAGGAGCTAGGAATATGAGAGCATGAGCTATTAGCATCTGGCCAAACTCCTTCTTGGCTAAAACAGACTATCTCTCTCCTAGCTGATCACCCATCTACAGTTACCCCTCCTACCCCAGGCTTCCGACAAAACATAAACTCCTCCCCTGAGAACAAAGAAATGGGATCAGGTTTGAGGTTTATATTCTCCACATAATCAGGGGCTGGTGGGAGCTGACATGGAGGTCAGAGATCTAGGCCAGGGCAAGTAGGCAGCTGTTAGAACAGAAGAGAGTAAGAAAAGACATCCTTGCAGCTAGATGCCAGTGGCTCATACCAACAATCCAATTACTCAAGATGCTGAGCTCTTAGGGTGGCAACTTAAAGCCAGCCCAGGCAGGAAAATATGTGAGAAACTTCTGTCTACTAAACTACTAAAAAAGAAGGAAAGGTGAGTTGTGGTTCAAGTGTTAGAGTGTTAGCTTTGAGCAAAGGAAGCTCAGGGACAGTGCCATGCTCTGAGTTCCAGCTCTAAGATTTTTGTAAGACACCCCTCCACCCCAATCAGGCCATAAATCCAGATTTTGGTCCTCCTAGATCTCACTTCTGTTCCTGCCACTTCCACAGCACAAGTGGCCGGTGTGTGGCCAGCACTGGGTTAAGAAGTGACCTTACACAAGGGGGGCATAGCCAGGTCAAGGCTAATGCCCCAGCGCATTGAGGTACTGGCCATACCAGTCTCTCATCCCCCAGTTCCCTGGCCCTGGAATCTAAAGTCTGTGCCTCTGTATTCTGGGCATCCAGTATTATCTAGAAATACCTAAGAGGCCCAGCTGTGGCTGGAAGAAATACTTGCCTTCAGAAATGTACATTGACATTTCCTAGACACCAACCAATACTTCCAACCCATCTTGGCCTCACCTCCCATGTAGCCCCAAATCCACCTTGCTTGGGCAGCCTTTAGTCAGCTATCAAGCTTAAGTTGGCCAGAGCCACTGGCAAGCACCCTTGCCCCATTCCACTGCCAGACTGCTAGAAGTATGATATGTCGCCAGAGGGCCAGCTGAGGAAAAAGACAGGATATCACATGACTGACCCTGCTCCCCACCTCAAGAGGAAGGCGAGAAACTATGCCAGCCGGCCCTGCAGACCCAGAATCCCCTGGAGGCAGACAAAGATATGGACAGCCGGACTTGGGCCCCAAAGAAAAGCTGGAATGTGCAGGTCTCTGACAATTTAGGACTCATTGTAGACTAAAGGCAAAGTTGCCTACTAAAGGGCTAAAGGCAAAGTTGCCATGGAGCAGTGTCACCATCCGAGGTCAGAAAGAGCCAGACAAGCACCCAGGAAGTGGACAGAGAAAGATGAGGGAATGATACACACACACACACACACACAACACACACACACACACACACACACACACACACACACACACACACACACACACACACACACACACACACACACACACACACTTGGGTAGCCCAAGGTCTCGGCAGTCCCTGAGCATCTGAACATCCCAAACTCTGAGAAGATGGCACTACTGTCCCCAGACCAAATGTAGACAAATCAAGAGCCTCTCACACATCTGGAATGGCTCATAACACAGCATGGCATTTCCTTATGTATACACCTCTATGAAGAAAACTCATCCACCTTATCTTTGGTTGTAGGTCATGGGGTTTGAACTTTGGCCTTCCCGCAGACCTCAGATTTTCAGCTGAAGGTGTGCACTCTACCACTGGAGCCACAGCACCACTTCCAGTTTTTCTGAAAGTCTCACTGAGTTTCCTGCCCAAGCAGACTTTGAACCATAATCCTCAGATCTTATCCTCCTCAGTAGCTAGGATGACAGTTGTGAATCAATGGCAGCTCCGAGCTTCAGCCACCTTCTTGCACCCAGGGGAAATCAAACTTGTCAGGCCTCAAGGCACATGCAGTCCTTCACTTCAGACTTTGACATCAGCATCCAAAACCATTCTTCCTTGGGTGGAGAGAATATAATTGACACTACCCTCCCACCCCTGCTCCTATTCGCCCACTCCCTGCCTAAGACAGGCCACAACCTCTGGAGTTCTTGGTAAGGTAACGCCCACCATGCTATGACTTCACACTCGGGAAAACCTGAGGAGTTCTTAGAAATGTCTCTACACTGAGGCCAGCACCTGGTCTCCCAACCACAGCAACCCCACTCCTTCACCCTCTCTTGCAAACAAGGTTTGTCTTTCTTGTTTTACTGGTAGAGAGGCTTGAACTCAGGGCTTGGGTACTGTCCCTGATGATAATTTTTTGCTCAAGGCCAGTGGTACCACTTGAGCCATGGTGCCACTTCTGGTTGGAGATTGGAGATGAGACTCTCATGGGAGCTTCCTGCCTGGGCTAGGAAACAAGATTCTCTGGATCTCAGCCTCTCAAGCAGCCTGGATGACAGGAGTGAGCCACCAGCGCAGGGCTTATGGTGTCTCATTTTTTAGAATTTCCACCTAGTCCTCCTCTACAAACTACAACTTAGTCACTCCACTATCTAATTCAGGGACAGGGAGGCTCGGAATCTGGGTAGGGACATGGGCATTAAAGGGCCCCCTTCACATCACTACCCATCTCTAAGTTCCCATCCACCTCCTCTCGATGGCCTGGTCTTCTGTGGCAGATCAGACACACTAGGACTTCTGGGGCCTGTATCCCCTCGCCCCACCCAACCAGTACCTGAGGATTTCTGGGGCTGGCTTCTCCAAGTTTCGGTGGAAGATGTTTGGAGGGTTGCTGATAACCAGTTCCAGGGGTGCCCAGCGCAGAAGGAGGGTCCATCTCCCCTCTGTCAAAGAAGGAGACATGACTCATGGATGGATCTATTAAGAACTACAGGGTATAACAATCCACCTATCACCCATGTCCCTTGGAGTGCTGTTTTATGTTGACAGTCCTTGGGCTTGGCCTGGGGGCCCAGGCACTGTCCCTGAACTTCCTTTTCTTGAGGCAAGCACTCTCCTGGTGCCACTTCTGGCTTTTTCTGTGTATGCGGGACGTAGGAATCGATCCCACAGTTTCCTGTGCTCTAGACAAGCCAACTACTGCTAAGACAAAATCCTAATCCTGGATAGTGTTCTTATGTGACCTCTTGGGCCTGTCTCGGAACAATCTTGTATATCTGTACTGAGTTTCTCACCAGCAGCCGTGGCTGGAAATGAACATGCCCCAATATGTTGTCCTTTATCTACAGCATCTTTACTCTCTATGCTTCCTGTCAGATCCTCCTTGTTAAGAACGACCTCTTTCAAGTGCTGCCTTTAAGAAGCCCACTCTAGTTGCTCTGGTGGGGACAGGGGTGGGAGGATCTTCTCAGCTCCACACAATGCCAACCTTGTCATGCTCTTCCTTCCGGCTGGTGTAGATTGAGAGCGCACAAAGGGGAAAGCCTGGCTTTCACCACCCAATTTCTGAAGGCTCTGATGTACTACCCAGGGACAGGTGCTGTATCACACTCCATGACAGGGCACTCGAGGCCCACGCATTCTGTTGGGAAGAAATGAGGCCATTTCTTTGTGTGGGCTTGAACTGAGGATTTGGGAGCTGTCTCTCTGAGTTTTTCTGTTCAAGGCTGATGCTCCAGCACTTGAGCCACAGCTCCACTTCTAACATTTTGGTGGTTCCATGGAGAGTAGAGTCTCACTTGCTTTCCAGCTTATGGCTGGCTTCAATCTTTGCACCTCAGATCTCTGCCTACTGAGGAGCCAGTATGTCAGGCGTGAGCCTGAGCAAGATATGACAAGCACCAGGTCCTTTCTTTTGAGCTTCTGTTTATTTCGTGTCAACTAGCAAGCCCTAATTAAAATTGTTATTTACAGGAGATCAAGTTCCTCTCCTAGGTCAGTTAATCCAAAGAGATAAAATGTCTTTGGAAAAGGCTTGTCTGAGTTGGCTTGTCTGTGTTTGTGAGAGTATGAGTTTCAGGGATACCTACCCCCATCTCTCCGGTGCTTCATTCTCCCAATGGTAAGTACATCCATGATCTCCACACTAAGGAAGGCGGGTAGGGGAGGGTTCATAAGGTCAAATCAAGTGGGATGATCTGAATTCTATCCTGCAACTGAAGCTGGGAGAGATAATAGAGAGGAGAGGTTTAGAGGAACATCAAGGGAAGCCCCTTACATTTGGCTACAAGTACCAGAGAAAAGAATGAATCCATCCTTTTTGGTAGTAAGATAACAGGTGCCCAATATTCATTTATTTTATTTTTTTTGTGAGTCCCAGGGCTTGGATTCAGGGCCTCGGTGTCATCACTGAGCTTCTTTTACTCAAGGTTGAGTCTCTACAAATTGAGCCACAACACCATATATATCTTTTTTGTGGGGGTGGGAGGTGGTTTATGGGATATAAGAATCTCCCTGCCTGGGCAGTCTCTGAGTCAAGACCTCAGCCTCCCGAATAGCGAGGATGACAGGCTAGAGCCACCAGCACCTGGCCGCCACCATCCATTTATAATTCCCTAGGGCCAGTGCTGGGCCTCCCGCCCTGCATCCCTGATGTTTTGAGTTGGAAGCAGACATGAGTGGGTTTGATACTTCAACAGCCTACCTACCTTTGAGCATCGTTCCGGGTCAGTCTGATGGCGGCTTCCTCTTTATCCACAGGAATGACTTGGCTCTGTCACCAGAAGAAATATCCCCCAGGAGGTATCAGGTCTGAGGTCTTTCCTCTGCACACCACATCCCCTCCCTGAAACGATACACCCCAACAAGGCAAAGTAGACATAGAGTGAATTCATTTTCTTATAATCAGAGTCTGGCCAGATAGGTGGCAGTGAGGATCAGAGGCCCCTGATTCGGTTGTGCAGTTGGATAACATGATGCCTCCTCATCCACTTTCCTTTAACTGTCTTAGAAGAGGGTAGTGAGGAAGGACTCACCAGATGAACTGACAATGAATAACTATCACGGTCTAGCCCAGGCACAGAGGGGCTTACCTGCAGGAGTGAGTTCAACAGCCTGAGCAAGAAAGCTCCAGACCCACAGCCTACCTCCAGAATGAGAGGGCTATCTTGGGTCTGAGCCACACATGATGATGCTAGGACACCTCCTCCAGCACCCATTCAACAAGTTCCTGTGTATGAGACAGAGAAAGAGTTCCTATGAGAGAGAGAGAGAGAGAGAGAGAGAGAGAGAGAGAGAGAGAGAGAGAGAGAGAGAGAGAGAGAGTTAGAATTACACTTAAGCCCTATAATGGTAACTACAAAGGAGGCTGAGATATGAGGATCATGGTTCATAGCCAGCCCAGGCAGGAAGGTCTGTGAGACTCTTATCTCCAAAAATCACCAGAAAACCGGAAGTGGTGCTGTGGCTCAAGTTGTAGAGTGCTAGCCTTGATCTGAGGAGCTCGGGAACAGCGTTCAGGCCCAGAGTTCAAGTCCCATGACTGAGAAGAAGTGGACTTCCCACCACAAGAAGTGGACTGAATAGCACCCATTGTCCTAGGGAGCATGGCAGTGAAGTCAGGTCAGGCTTTCTTTCAGCTGGGGGTCATGAGTAGGTCCCCCCGCTTCTCCATGCCTCATTTTCCTCAGCTGCAACATTGAACAGTGAAGGATCCCCTTCCTCACGTGGATAGGGTAAGGATGAAAGAAAGCCATACCTGTGGCATGATAAATAACAGGCCCCATTTGAGCTCTTTCCAGGAATCTTCCTGTCATATGCTCACAGAATTGCCAAGAATCTTATCTGATGACCACTCCCTCTATGCCTGTCCCTGCCCCAGAGATCCCACTGTATTGACCCCTTGTTTTCTCACAACTGTCCTGTGAGGATACTGAGGTCCGAAGGTTCCATGCCCAACCCAGAACTTCAACTCTGGTCAAGAATCAGCTGCTATCTCTGTCCCCCTAGGGAGCCACCCCCTGCAGGCCTCACCCCCAGGATCTCCTAAGCTCCCTCTGCCACCAACCAGGCCCAAGGGAGTAGACAGTTCCAGGGCACAAAGATCCATTGGTATTATAATTTAACAGTGCTGAGTCCCCTTCAAGCACCTCACCCTTCCAGGCCCCCAGACCTCAGTCACAAAGCCCATTCACCCCCCAAAGATTGCAGTTAGAAGTTACCAAAGGGTCCAGTGCTCCTTGTTACAACCAACTTCTACACACACACACAGACACACACACACAGACACACACACACACACACACACACACACACACACACACACACACACACACACAAAGCTGGCACAGGTGGTTCCTGTCTGTCATCCTCAATACTCAGGAGGCTGAAGTCTGAGGATCACTGTTCAAAGCCAGCCTGCACAGGAAAGTCTCTGAGGCTGTCATCTACAGTGAACCACGAAATAGCCAGAGGTGGAACTGTGGCTCAAGTGTCAGAGCACTAGCTGTGAGCACAAAAGCTCAGAAACAGCACCTAGGCCCTGAGTTCAAGGCCCAGTTCTTCTACCTCCAAACAGACACAGACACAGACACAGACACACACAGACACAGACACAGACACAGACACACAGACACACAGACACACAGACACACACACACACACACACACACACACACACACACACACACACATGAAAAGCCCAAGGCTTCAGCAGTCCCTGAGAACAGAACCGTAAACTCCCTCCATTAGGTCGAGCCTCTCACATATCTGGAAGGTCTCATAGACCAGCATGGCATATCCTACCATACGCAGTGGTATGCAGAAAACTTACTCACCTCTTTTTTTGTGGTTGGTCATGGGGTTTGAACTCTGGGCCACGGTGTTGTCCCTCAGCTCTTCAGATGAAGGTGAGCACTCTCCCATTTGAACCACAGCACCACGTCCTGTTCTGTGGTTGATCCATTGGACATCAAGTCTCACAGACTTTTCTACCCATGTTCGCTTGGAATCACGTTCTTCGCATCTCACCCTTCTGAGTATCTAGGATGATAGTTGTGAGGCACCAGTGGCTTCCGTCTTCAGCCACCTTCATATACCCAGAGGAAACCCATCTCCTCAGGCCACAAACTTCTTGCAAACCTTCATTTGAGACTTTGACACCCAGCACTCAAATCCATCCTTCAATGGAGGGAATAAAAACACAACAATCTCACCCCTGCACACATTTGCTCACTCCCTGCCTGCCACAGTCCATGTCCTCTTGAAGCTGTGGCTTCAAACTGGAGCAAACTTGGGGAGTTCTTAGAAATGTCTGTACAGTGAGTCTAGAACCTGGTCTCTCACCACAGCACACACTCCACTCTCCCCCACACCTCCACCATCCTTTGCAGGCAAAGATGTCTTACTTTCTTTTTTCTGTTATGGTGCTTGAATCTGAGCCTGGGTGCTATCCATGATCTCTTAAGCTAAGGTGAGCACTCAACTAATTGAGCCACAGAACCCCTTCCAGTTTTCTGGTGGTTTGTTGGAAAAAAATGTCTCAGGGTCTTTCCTGAGCATGCTGTCCTTGACCTGTGATCTTCAGATCTCATCTCCTGAGTACCTATGATGACAGCCATGAGCTACTGGCAACAGGCCAAACATATTTTTCCATGCCTGTCATCCAATACCCTAAGGAGACTGAGATCTGAGGACTGCACTTGGATGCCACCTTTGGCAGCAAAGTCCATGAGAACTCTTTATCTCCAATTAAACATCCAAAAGAGTTGCAAGTGGAGCTGCGGCTCAAATGATAGAGTGATAGCTTTGAGCATAAGAGACAAGAGATAGGACCCAGTCACTAGGTTCAAGCTTTTTCTAGTAAAGACCCACCCAAGAAAGGGAAGCAGGTGGGTATATGGGAGTTGAAAGCTCACACATAATACTCAAGGCTCCCAGAACAGATCCCATCCGGCTCTGATTCTCTAGATTCTATGTCCTATGTCATGGCACTATTAGATGTGACTGACCATGCGCCAAGTTAGGACATTCAAGTACAATTTCATACTGAGGATCCCCTGACCTTATGAAAGACTCAGGATATCTCACTGTCCTGCCTCAACACTGGGCAGTGAGGTGAGTTCTAGTTATCCAACCACAGGATGTGGGAACAAAAGCATTTCTTGGCCAAGAGATGCAGACTGGAAGGCTCTAGGTCCGTCTCTCTCGGGAAGGGGAAAAGGCTTGATCCATCACAGGCATGTTCCTAGGTTGTGAGTATCCTCAAAGAAACAACCCTGCTCAGAGCCCAGTGCCCCTTGTTTTCCCACCAGCCTCCCCAAGCCTGCCCCACCACCAGACTGCCCTCTCTGAATCCCAGATCTGCCATTTAGACTAAAGGCTGAGCCAGCAAAGAGACCCACCCCTGCCTCTGAGAATGGCAGTCACAGGTTCCTAGAGTCCCCTAGAGGAAGTCTCCGGGTAACACAGGTCCTGACTCCCACCCTCATTCCCTGGCTGTCCTATGCCAGTGGCACACTTACCTCTGTCTCTGGTCTTGAACACTGGAGGTGTGATCTTCAGATTGAGCCCTGGAAATCCCAGTCCCCAAAGTTGTACTGCAGAGGCATCCTGCGGTGGACGACAGCCAGGTGCTCAATGGTGAACCCAAGACCCCAAGACTTTTAATAACCCTATGGTTGGTCAAAGGCTCTATCACTGATGGTCTAGATTGTCGTGCGAGATCATGGCTCCAATGTCCTGACACACCTGACCTGGGATCATCCTCCCATTTCATCTTCCTTCTTATCCCTTGCCCCCCACCTTGACACTGCGTCACCCCAACACCTACCTAGCTGTTGGAGCTTTTCTTCTTATCTGACCAGAAAATAAATTTGGTGGGGCCAGGAGAGATTAAAACCTCGTGACCCACCCTGAGCCCTAGGGTCTACATCCTTCTGCAGTCAGCGACCACACAACACCTGGATTTCATGAAGTTGCTGATAGGTCAGCGGCTTGGTCCTACATACTGTCTTTAGACTCTGAAACTTTGCCCACAGAGATTGTGAATGGTTGGCTCACTTGATCCAGGGCCTCCAAACCAAGGCATGCCTGTTCCCCCTTCTTCCGTTCCACTTTTTCTCACTCCATCCTTCCCTCCTGTCACTCTCTTTTCCTTTCTTCTCTCACTCATGGGCCTTGACCTCGGACCCTGGATGCTGTCGCTGAGCTTTTTTACTCAAGGCCAACAGACTACAACTTGAGCCACACATCCACTTCTGGTGTTTTCTTTTTGGTAGTTAGTTGGAAATAAGAGTCTTACAGGATTTCCTGCCCCGGCCTTAAGCCTCAATCCTCCCATCTCAGCCTCCTAAGTAGCTAGGTAACAGGTGTGAAGCACCAGCATCCAGATCAATCTAAGGTTTCTTCATGTGCTATGGAACCAGCAGTGGATCGTTTCATCTATGACTCCCGGAGCCTGTTGCACACTATAACTGTTTTTTTTGGATAAGTATATGAGCATCTGCCTATGACAACACTATAGAAAAGTCCCATTCTATGCAGGTAAAGATCCTGGGGGAGAGGGCAAAGCCTAATGAAGCTCTCCCACAATTCTCCCTCCTCCCTCTTCCCATCCTCCTGGTGCCACCACACTTAACTCTTTTGGCTCCTAGGATGTGAGCCATGATGTACTAGCTGGATTCTTGGGCCTGTGGAATGCCTATCTTCTCAAAGATCTCTGTCCAGCAGCTGACCAGCTCTGTGGCACGCAATTCCCCACTCAGGTGTGAATGAGGTTGCCAGTGAACTGAGGCCTGGCTCAAGGGGCCTCCTCTCCTCCCCCCTGGGGCCAGGAAGGATGGTCTACCACATCCTGTCCCCAAGTTTCATGTTGCAGAGAAAGGATCCTCGAGGTATCCCGGGTTTCTGAATCTCCCAGAGTCCCATGAAGGTGCTGGGAATCATCTTTGCTCACAGCTGAAGCTTGAACTCAGGGTCCCTGAGATTTGTTGCATTTTTAAACAATTTACCATTTGAGTCGTGCCTCACTTCTGGCATTTTGCTGATTAATCAGTGATAAAATTCTCAGGGACTTTATTTTGTGGGCTGCCTTCAAATAGGAATACTCAAATCACAGCCTCCCAAGGAGCTAAGATGAGATACATGAGCCAACTGCTCCCAACTTCTATTTACTACTTGTATATGAGCTTTCACAGACTAAATTGTTTTACACTTTTATTGAGCTCAACTATATCGTTTTCCTTTCCTATAATTTTAATGCCAAATTTAAGAATGCTTCATCTCCAAAATGGTCAAGATGTCTTGACAATTGGAGTCATTGGACTAGAAGGCTGCTGGTATCTAAGATAGTACTAAAATGTTAGACTTGATCCTATCTATATGACTGCTTAATACTATTGCTTTTTCAGTCAGTATTCTTTTTATTATTGGTGTTGGTGGTTGTGCTGGTTGTGGGCCTTGAACTCTGGGCCTGGATGCTGTCCCTCAGCTCTTCAGCACAAGGCTAGAATTCTACCACTTGAGCCATAGCACCACTTCTGGTAAGCAAATTTCTTTGCTTTAATTCACATCACTTTTTTGTTTTATATGCCACGTTTTAATCCAGCTTGAACTTAACATTTGAATAAATTGTTATGTTTAAGTCAATGTTCACTTTTTAATTCTCCCAAATACTGTCTAACCTATCACCACTTATTAAAGCGAATATCATTCCTCAAATGTTTGGATTTACCCCTTACTAAATATTCTTTGATAACATTTACGTGGATATAATCTGGTGCCCTACAGACCCATTGAGCTGTATAATCTTTCCTCCACAAATATAACAATTTTACACTAAGAGTTTTACTATTGGACAGAGAAATATATTCCAGCTTATTTTGCTTTGTCAATGACTAAAATAGTGCTACACAGATGCTTTTACAAATTGTCATAAACATAAATAAAACTGTGAAACTGAGCTCTGTTTTCTCATGCTTGTAATCATAGCTGCATAGGAGGCTGAGATCTGAGGACTGCGGTTCAAAGCCACCTGGAATGGAAATGTCCATAAGACACTTATGTCCAATTAACCACCAGAAAACCAGAAGTGGCACAGTTACTAAATGAGTGGAGCATTCACTTTGAACTGAAGAGCAGAGGGACAGTGACCAGGACCAGATTTCAAGCCCCATGAATGATCAAAAAAAAAAAAAAAGGGAGGAGACAATTTATATTATTGCTCAATTGTATCCTCCAATACACAAAAATTATGTCTCCATTTATTTAGATTTTTCTTTTATATTCAGCATTGTATAATTTTCAATAAAGATGGATGAACAGCACTTTAATACATTTTGTCAATATTTGAAGACAGCACAAAGAAATTCACAGAAAACAGTTGAAAAATGAAAGGCAATGGGAATGGAGAAAGAAAGAAACCAGAAACAGGTTAATCAGACCCTTCATTAATATGTGAAAGTGTAAAATATTTCAATAAGTTTTCTCTGTACAATTAATATACACCAATTAATAAATATCTTCCAAAGACTTTTGTACTCAAGTATGGCATAAAGGATAAATACAGATTCTGTGGTGAAATGAAAGAAAGAGATGAGAAAATCCATAATTATAGTGATTGTGTAAATAAACTAAGAAATTCGATCAACATTCTGAGGACTCAGTTCATTGGACTAGAAGGCTGCTGGAATCTAGGATTATACTAAAATGTTAGAATTCAGCCTATCTTTAAGACTGCTTACTACTACTGAATTTCGGTCAGTACTCTTTTTGTTGTTGGTCGTGGTGTTTGTGGGGGTTATGGGCCTTGAATTCTGGGCCTGGGTGCTGTCACTCAGCTCTTCAACTCAAGGCTAGAATTCTACCACTTGAACCATAGTGCCACTTCTGGTTTTCTGGTGGTTTATTGGAGATAAGAGTCTCATGGACTTTTCCTGTACAAGCTGGCTTTGAAACACGATAATCAGATCTCAGCCTGCTGAGTAGCTAGGATTACAGGGGTGAGCCACAGGCAACTGGCTCCTCTGTACAACATCAACCATAATATAAAATGTAGTAAAATCAATAAAGGACGTGTTTAACAAATGAAGTAAAATGATAACTTACAGACAAATGAATATAATAATATGCATACATGTCTATATACATGTATATACACATCTGTATATTCTTATATATATATAGGTATTAGTATATATACACATATAAGTATGAATATACACATATATTCATATAGTGTGTATATATATAAATTTATTTAAAGAGACTTGAATCAGAAATATATTAATAGTATATGAATGCCAATGAAAAACTTTAACCATCCTAAATAAGTTATAAAAAATCCAAATACATATCTCTATAGTAATATAATAACAACCAAGGAACATATGGAAAGATCATAACATACCTAGACATTGCATACATATAGAGATTAGTGGAAATAGAAACAATAAGATACCCCTGTACAATCATTATGTAGAAATTAGAATCCTTATACATTGGTATTTGACATTTAAAATTATATAGTCAGTTTTTTGAACATACTGACAATCTTTAAGATATTATATATAGAATTGCGTCTATGATCCAGCATTTTGAATCATAATGTTATATACAAAATAGATTGCAACATATGTCCAATGAGACACATGTACAAGAATATACATAGCAAAACCTTTTATAATAACATATCATAAAGTATTTAAATGTCCATTCAGGATGTTATTCCATTATACACATGCTCTATCCATGAGAAAAGTTTACATGGACTTACTTTAGAAACATAATATTGCATGGGAAAAATGGATAAAATAGACTACATTTTCTAATCATATGAGCTTTTTAAAATTGGCTCATCTGTAGAGGAAGAATATGAAATAATAGCTGCTCAAGGGAGGTAGGTTGGAATGTTGACAGGAAGTGACTAATAATAAATATGGGAGTATGGGGCTGGGAAGGTGGCTCAGTGGTAGAGCGCTTGCCTTGCATGCCTGAGGCCCTGGGTTCGATTCCCCAGCACCACATAAGCAAAAAGGAAAAAACCGGAAGTAGCGCTATGGCTCAAGTGGTAGAGTGCTAGCCTTGAGCTGAAGAGCTGAGGGACAGTGCCCAGGCCCAGAGTTTAGGCCCCACGACCGGACCCCAAAAAAAAAATAAAAATAAAAAATAAGTATGGGAGTATTTTGAGAGGGTAGTAAGGATAAAATGATCTAGAACTGAAGGTAATATTCTTATTCCAACACTTTAACATTCTAAGAATCATTTTACTTTATCGAAGAATTACAAATTGCATTTACATTAACCTTAGGAAAAATTTTAGAATGGTAGTGGGTGAATATAAGTGATAATTTAGAGTTTAAAATCACAGAATTCTATAATGCATAACATTAGTATGTTGCTGAATAAGACTATCAAGAAAATATGAGCCGTGGTATATCTTCTGAGTGACTAAACATACAATTGCGAATATTCTACAAAATTATGTAAATTGAGGGATGAGATAGGATTGAGAAGAATGAGGGATAATGTATAGGGGCATTGTATAGGGCTGGGAATGTGGCTTAGTTGTAGACTGCTTGCCTTGCATGTGTGAAGCACTGGGTTTGATTCCTCATTACTACATAAACAAAAAATCTGGAATTGGCACTATGACACATGTCATAGAGTACTAGCATGAGGAAAATAAGCTCAAGGACATTGCCAGGGCCCTGAGTTGAAGCCCCAGGACTAGTGAAAAAAAAGGTGTATTGTATTAAGCCGGGCACTAGCGGCTCCCACCTTTAATCCTATATAATCAGGTGTCTGAGGATTGAGGTTTGAAGCCAGCCCAGGCAAGAAAGTCTGTGAGATTCTTATTTCCAGTTAAATCTCAGAAAGTTCTAGCATTCATCCAAAGGCATTCAGGAACAGCATTCAGACCCAGAGTTCAAACCTCAGGAGAGAAAAAAGAAAAAAAAAAACCTCACTAAACACTATTCTTTAACTGCTTTGTCAAAAAGCAACTCCCATACAACTACTTAAAGTTAATTAAAAATATGATAAAACACAAGTCATTTTGGGATCCAGACATAGATAGAATACACGGGACAAAGTAAATTTTATATCATGCAGTTTAATTTGTAATTTGTTCTACAGTCTTCTTAAGTCATTTATGAAATTGACAATGCTGTCAATTATAGGTCTATTTCCTTGAGAAACAGATTGAATTCTGCTATCTTTTCATAGGAAACCATAGAGGTGATTTTTTGCCTCTTATTGAAGTATATCTGATATTTTAAACTAGATTTGTCCTAATACAATATTAATTTAAACAATCATTTCATTAGGGCGATGTTGGTCAGATTTTTTCCAGTAAATCTTATCCCTTATAATACATGAGAGCATGCTGTGAAGTCTCCTATTAATATGCCAAATTCTTTATAAAATTAACTTAAAAGGGGGAAAGATTAATCTTGGTTTCTGATTTTACACATTTCAGTTTATATTTCTTATCCTCATTGCTTTCGGTTGGTGGTGGCACAGTACCCCATGTCAGGAACATGTGATGGAGTATTTGTATTCATGGAAGACAGGAAGTAAAGAAAAGTAGGAATAAGAGTGGAGAAAAGGAGAAACATGAGGAAGTGAAGAGGGAGAGGGAGAAGGAAAAGCAAAAAGAAACAGAAGTAAAAGAAGGAAGAGGAGGAAAGGACTTTGATCTTAACATTCTCTTTGATCACAAGTTCTCAGTGACCAAATCTCTACAACTATGCCCACGTGAGAGGGTTCACCTTTTTATGGTAACATAGTGAAAGCTAATTATTAATCCCAATCCTGGCTCAAGTGGTAGAGTGCTAGCCTTGAGCTGAAGAGCTGAAGGACAGCACCCAGGCCCAGAGTTGAGGCCCCACGACCGGATCCCCCCCCCCCAAAAAAGATTATTTCATCTAACTCATAATGATTTGAATTTTTCATAATTTTATAAAATTTCTATTCAAGTTTTTGTCATCTGTTGTGAGGTTCTTTCTTTGTAGTTGAAGAAAAAATAGATACTATCACGATCATTTATTTCTTAATTATTCTATAGAGTAGGTATAACATGAATTTCCTACCATTCAAAAACAAGTTATGTTCAATTCTAGGAATAATTGCATGAGTCATGGAATATCTTGCTTTATGTCATATTGAGATTGATTCAATATCTAAAAATCACTGATGGCATAATACATGAAATTCAATGTTTCTCTGAAATGTCTTAGTAATCAAACTTCAGAAATACATGACCAGTAAATAAAATTTTTATATACTCAAAAAACGTATGAATCTATATTTTATGTCAAAAAATCTTAGGTTTAAAGGAAGAAAAAAATCATGTGACCACAGTAGATAATATTTAATTTAATGAAAAATTGCTTCATTAACTCTGTCAGAGCCTATTGCTTTTAGCTTACATGAGAAATTTGATTAAGGATCCTTTTGTCCCTTTTGAATAATAGAGCATTTCAATTAGTGCAAAGATTCTGACATTTAAACCATTGAATGTATATTTTTTTTATAAAAATGAAAACTATTTTTCACAGTGCATGTTCAGGTTTAATAACTAAATAAATATCTAAATGTTAATTTGTTAAATTGAGCCTCTAGAATTAAAATAATAAGAAATATATTTTATTCTTAGATATATCTGTGCTTAATATGGGTTTCTCAAGCTTGTAATCCTCACTACTCAGGAATCTGGGATTCAAAGCCAGCCTTGGCAACAAAGAAATAATCTTATAAATATGTTCGAAACAATTGCAAGAAAGAAAAATAAACATTTAAATACTTATCCTAGGGTTCATTTCACCTAACATCAACTTATCTGACCTATTCTGCTTGTCACAGACATGCCCCTCCCCCACGGTATAACCACTGCTTGCATTGTATTTGATGTTGGTATGATTTGTGGAGGGCAAGGGAAAAATCATATGGTTTAAATAAGGATACAGGTGGACCCATTGCAACAATGAGATGTACAAGTCATTATGTAGAAAAACGAACTTTACAACTTTGACGGGGGGTGGTGGATGGGGCAGGAGGGGCGGAGATGAGAACGGTTGAGAAGTAGAAAAAAAGGATGAGGCAACAAAACTTGATAAGAAATGTACTCATTACCTTGCCCATGTAATTGTAACACCTCTGTACTGTATTTTCACAATAAAAAAATTAAAAAATTTTAAAAAGCCAGCCTTGGAAAGAAAGTTCATGAGTCGAATCTCAATTAAACACACACACATCACGACATACACAAACACACAGACACACAGACACACACACACACACACACACAAAGCCAGAAGTGGAGTTGTGGCTCAAATGTTAAACCAATATCCTTGAGAGTTCAAATCACAAAAACAACACATACGCAATATTATGTCTAAATTCTTATTTTACTTTGAGGAAATAAACAATGTCATGGAAAGTGATATTTGTTACATATCCTGCAACTTTTGTGAAGTTGTTTTTAGTATAATTTTTCCTAAGATATAACATAGGTTATTAAAATTAATATTATTCTAGTATATTCATAATTACTTATAACACCTTAAAGTACAATAGTTGGTATTTTTTCTATAGCCATAAGAAATATTCTGAGTAAAAGATTGGAAGAAAAAAATAAAAGAAAAAGAAAGAAAGAGAGAAAGAGAGAGGTAAGGATGGAGGGAATGAAGGAGGAGGGAAAGAAGGAAGGAAGGAATGAAGGAACGAAGGAACAAAGGAAGGGATGGAGGAAGGAAGGGACAAAAACGATTTAATTTATAAAATCAGGTATTTAGCCCAACATAAACTTCATGTAATTAACCCTTTAGTAAATGCAATTTTGCAATTTTCTTTTGCATGTTCCCCATGCATGAATGAATCCAGCAAATGAAGAATCAGAAATACCAGGTGTATTTGTTTGCATCTGTAGTAAATAGGTATGCAAACCTTTTTCTCAGTTTCTATACATCATCAAATAATTATTTGTAAACAATTCACACTTAGTTATAAATATTTTAAAATCTGAGGTAACCAAAGGTTGCCAATACATTATATACTATGAATACTAGTATTTATAGTGCTATTAATATTACAGTCTTCATTTTTCATTAATTGTAACAATTTTATTTTGTATTTTATCAGACATATTAGCATACTCTGATTTTGGTGACTGTGAGAGTTCTAATAGCAGACCTTAATTAAAATCAAAGGAGATCTGTATTTGTTGGCTCAAACAAATATTTTTGAAAGCAATTAACACATCGGAGATTGTTCAAAGACATCAGAAGGGCTTTAGGCTGTACCACGTTTACATGGTTACCTATGATGTGATTCAAGAGTCACTAAACAATCATACTTCACTTTGCCAACACTATAATTATCCTCATTGTAAGAAGAATCATTCACATAATTCACATGATATAAGATTGTCCTTGTTATTATTTTCTATGAAATAATATCCAAATGATACACCACACTGAGTTAAAAAAAGGTTGCAAAGTGTATTGGACGATGTAACTCCTTCCAGATAAGCATGTTGAAATTCTATTCCTCTGCCTGGTGACATTAGAATGAACGTTTCAGACATTACCCTGCAATATTGATCCTGATAAAAGAAGCCTAATATAATTACTCTGCCACGTGAACGTCCAGAAAATAGATTATAATGAACCAGAAAGTGGACCCCATTAGACAAAGAATTGCTTTGAATTACCATTTTTATAATCAATGTTTAAACTTCTAGAGTATGCATAATATACTCCTGATGTTTTTTAAGCCACTTACTTTGAAATGTACTAACAGCCCAGTGGATGAAAAAAAGCAAAGGAGTTTTGATTTAAATTTCACAAATTGAACTGCGCGCTCACACAGAGAGTCTGGAACAAAGGAGCCAGACGCAGCGGGCGAGCGGATTCTACTCAACACCAGCAAAAACCAACAAGGAGTGGACATCTTCATCCTGCAGTGTGCAGACAAGAGACGACCCAGGATCCAAGAATTGATGTGAGTAGAAGTCTGACGTCCTCACTCCTTCTCAGGGAGCAGAGGAGGGAAGGCTACCCCTCCCCCCCCCAGCACCAGTGATCTCCATCTTGGATACCGACAAAGCTCGTAGGAGCTGCCAGCTCCAACCCAGGCCTTGGAATAAAATGAGTCATTTAGCAGGTCACAAGAACTTAACGGCGAAGTGACCTGCCAGACTCGGCTCCATCCAGGGAAAAGTCACCCAGCTCAGGCACCAGCCATTGGAGTGGCTTTCCTCACTGGGTAACCACAGGCAGAGGCTGCCCCTCCCTCTAGCAGCCTCAACAATCAATTGAAAAACAGAAACCCTGAGAACGGCTCCAGGCTGGGCTCTATGAGTTTTTTTTCACAAAATAGCCCCAGGAAAAAGCTACTGATTGTTGAAAGTCCTCAAATCTACCCAGAATCTAGCCTCACCACTGCATCCCCCTCTTTTTTGATTCTCAAAGCAGATCACCCTCCCAGTAAACTAATCTGGGAGGGGTATCTCAAAATCTTGGGTAAAGCAGAGCATTTTTCTGACTGTTCGAAGAAACTGACTTAAGAAACCAATCAAGCCACGGCACCTCAAGCTGACCAGAGACTCCAACAAGCGGCTGTTTACACACAAAAGGGAGATACAGGATTCTTCCCACCCCTCCCAAAAAAATCAAAAAAAAAAATCAAAGAACTTTTTTTTTTCTTCTTCGTCTTCTTTTCTTTTTTTTTTCTCTTTTTTTTTTCTTTTTTTGTTTGGTACCTTATGTATAAATAATTTTTTTCCTTTTCTAAAAATTTTATTAATCTTTAATTTTTGCCTTTTTTGAAAAATAATTGTTTTCCAGTAACTTTTTTTCCCTCTTATAATTTTTATTTTAGGAATGCATGAATGTGCGTTTTCCTTTCTTTTCTTGTCTTCTTTATCTTTTTCTTTCTTTCTTAACTATCATTTTGTTTTTTTGTCTAGCTCTACTGAACTTCTGAACTTTTTTTCTCCCTTTCTAATCCTTTTCACCTTTTCCTCTCTTTTGATCTTCTTTATGTGACTTAACTCTTGTCCTGCACATCCTCAGATAAACCTGTAGTTAACTAGTAGACCCTATCCCCCATTGTGTACACACTTAATCCACAAATTTATTACTCAATTCAAAACCTCCAAGACTTAAATTCCTTAATAGCAGTACTACCTCTTTATACCTATATAATATTTTAAGCATTTTCTTAAGTTTTTCACTTCTCCTCTATGTCCCTACACTTCTATTAATATACTCACATTCCTCTCTAAATAGATGGTCTTTTAATCTCCATAATAATATTAATTTTTTTCTGTTCTCTTTTCATTTCCCTTTCCCTTTCTTCTTTTTCTCTCTCTCTCTACATGCATCCTACCCAACCTATTTCCTGCATTGAGATTAGGACATAGTTAACTCTCCCTGTGCCTCCCCACACCAATCTGTTCCTATTTTTTACCCACATCTCTCCCTAACCCTAAAAATTTCTGTTTTCCAAATTCTTCTCTGCGGTTCGAAGTCCATTAACATATAGTTGTTTGATGTTGAATATATGTATCTGTTGAACTAGATTGTATCTGTAGACTATTGACTGTATAAATGCAAACGTTGGTTGATGGTTGCCTTAAAATAGTGTTCTAGCACAAAACTGGTGCTATTATCATCTCAAATGGGCAGAGTAAGCCGGAAAAACACAAGAAAAATGGCAAATCCGAGTATCTCAATTCCCAATCTTGATAATCAGGGGTCAGATCAGATAATGAACAACCCAGAGGAGAGTTCCCAAATAGCTCTAAAAACACTGGTGGCAAACATGATAAATGAGAAGTTTGACAACTTACAAAGGACTCTGTATGAGCGTGATAGGGAGAGAGAGGAGGCATCCCAAAAGTTTATACAGGAATATCAAAAGCGTGAGGAAGCTACTCAAAAACAGGATTTGCGTGAACAACTTGAGAATAATCAAAGAGAAAAGGAGGAATGGTATGAGCAGGCTGAGAACTCTCAAAGAGAACTGCAGGAATCCCACGAAACGGGAAGAAAGAGAACTGCAGGAATCCCAGAAACGGGAGGAGGCTAATCAAAGAATAATTCAGGAACTGAGAGACCAGGTAGAGAATACACAAAGATCACTAAAGGCATTCATGGAATCTATTAACAAAGAGCTGAAGGAAGTCAGGGAGACCACAAAGGGAATGCTGAATGGAAGCCAACAGAAGGAATGGGAGTCCAAAGAAACCATAACCACTCAACTAAGTGATTTGAGAACAAACACTGAACACCAAATTAAGGAAGTAAAGAAATTCATACAAGACCTAAAATAGAGCTTCAACAAAGAACTTGAAGCCATCAAAGCTGACCAATTAGAAGGAAAAGAGATAAAAAACAAAGTAGAGAGTCTTGACAGCAGGTTAGACCATGCAGAAGATCGAATCTCAGGGATTGAAGACAGCCTAGATATTATAGAGAAAGAACATACAACCATCCAAGACAAGCCCAAGAAATATGATAGATCTATCCAACACCTGGAAGACACCATCAGAAGGCCTCATCTAAGGATAATGGGTGTAGAGGAGCACCTAGAAACAGAAGTTAATGGTCTAGGAAATTTGTTTAACAGGATCCTAGCAGAGAACTTCCCAAACATAGAAAAAGATAGGCCTATTCAGACACAAGAAGCTTTTAGAACTCCAAATAGACCAGACCAGAATAGGACATTCCACCGTCAAATTATAATCCACACAGGATCAACTCAGACAAAGGAAAAAATCTTTAAAGCTGTCAAGGAGAAAAGGTTGATCATTATAAAGGGAAACCAATTAGAATCACCTCAGATTTCTCAGCAGAGACAATCAAAGCAAGAAGAGCCTGGAATGACGTATGCCATGCCATAAAAACAAGCAACTATCAACAAATAATACTGTACCCAGCTAAACTCTCCTTCATAACTGAAGGCCAAATAAAAACCTTCCATAGCAAATAAAAATTGAAACAATACATCTCCACAAAACCAGCCCTACAAAGATTCTTAAAGATGTCCTACACAGAGAAAACCAACAAGACCACAATAAAGGCCAAGAAACTGTACCCAAACTGAGAATCCAAGAACCATAGGAAGAACCCAGTTTTCGCAGCCCCCAAGAAGGTGGATAACATGGCGGGAACTCCCAAGTACCTCTCAGTCAGATCTCTTATCGTTAACGGACTGAACTCTCCAATTAAACGACATAGACTGTCTAGATGGATTAAAAAACAAGACCCTTCTATCTGCTGCCTGCAGGAGTCACATCTTGCCCGTAAAAACTAACACATTTTCAATGTTAAAGGCTGGAACAAAATCTACCAAGCAAACGGCCCCCATAAACAGGCTGGAGTTGCAATCCTAATATCAAATAAAATAGACTTCATATTAAAATTCCTGAGAAGAGATAAACAAGGTCGCTACATACTAATTAAAGGATCTCTCCTTCAGGAGGATATTACAATTCTGAATATCTATTCGCCAAACAATGGAGCACCCAAATTTATCCAAGAAACACTACTTTCCCTCAAATCCCATATAGATCCAAAGACATTAATTGTTGGGGATTTTAACAGACCACTCTCCCCACTAGATAGATCAACTTGGCAAAAACTCAACAGAGAAACCGCAGATCTAAACAGATGCATAGATCAACTAGACTTAGCAGACATCTACCGAACATTTCACCCAGCAGCATCAGAATACACGTTTTTCTCAGCACCACATGGAACGTTTTCTAAAATAGACCACATTTTAGGCCACAAAGCAAACTTGTCTAAGTTCAGAAACATTGAAGTTATACCTTGCATCCTCTCTGACCACAAGGGAATATAATTAGGACTCAACACCAAAAGCCACCAAAGAAAGTCCGGTATCACATGGAGGCTGAACAACACACTGCTGAATCAAGAGTGGGTCATGGAAGAGATTAGAAAGGAAATTCAAATGTTCATGCTTTTCAACAAAAATGAACACACAAATTACCAGCTCCTCTGGGACACAGCAAAGGCAGTACTCAGAGGCAAGTTTATAGCTCTGAGCTCCTACATCAACAAATTGGAGAGATCTGAAACTAGCAATTTAATGACACATCTAAACCTCCTTGAAAAAGAGCAGCAAGATAAACCCCAATCCAATAGACAGTAAGAAATAATCAAAATTAAATCAGAATTAAATGAATTAGAATCCAAAAAAACTATAGAAAGAATCAACAAAACAAAGAGTTGGTTCTTCGAAAAACTTAACAAAATTGACAGACCCTTAGCAAATCTTATCAGAAAAAGGAGAGAACACACCCAAATTAATAAACTCAGTGATGAGAATGGAAACATCACCACGGAAAAAACCAAGATTCAGAACATTATAAGGGAATACTTCTCAAAACTTTATGCTAATAATTTTGAGAACTTGACAGAAATGGACCTTTTCCTAGCAAATATTGACATGCCAAAACTAAACCAAGAGGAGTTAAACCAGCTCAACCGGCCCATATCAAGCATTGAAATAGAAACAGCAATAAGAGCCCTCCCAGCTAAGAAAAGTCCAGAACCAGATGTTTTTACAGCGGAATTTTACAAGGCCTTCAAAGCAGAGCTCACACCAATACTCCTCCAACTCTTCAATGAAATTGAAAGAGAAAGCTCACTACCGAACACATTCTATGAAGCCATCATAACCTTCATCCCAAAACCAGGCAGGGACTCATCAAAGAAAGAGAACTATAGACCCATTTCTTTGATGAATATTGATGCAAAACTTCTCAACAAAATTTTGGCCAATCGACTTCAACAATTCATCCAAAAAATCATGCACCATGATCAAACATGATTAATTTCAGGGATGCAAAACTGGTTCAATATACACAAATCAATTAATATTATTTATCACATCAACAGGAGCAAGAATAAGAACCACATGGTTATCTCAATAGATGCAGAAAAAGCATTCAACAAGATACAACACCCCTTTATGATGAAGGTTTTGGAAAAATTAGAAATCCATGGAACATTCCTCAATACAATAAAGGCTGTATATGACAAACCTACAGCCAGCATTATACTCAATTGTGAAAAACTAAAGCCATTTCCTCTTAACTCAGCAACAAGACAAGGATGCCCACTCTCTCCACTCCTCTTCAATCTAGTATTAGAATGCCTAGTTACAGCAATAAGACAAGATGCAGACATAAAGGGGGTCCAAATAGGTTAAGAAGAAATAAAACTCTCTCTCTTTGCAGATGACATGATCTTGTATTTAAAGAATCCCGTAGACTCCACTCCCAAATTATTCAAGCTGATTCAAAACTTTGGCAAAGTAGCAGGTTATAAAATTAATCCCCAAATATCAATGGCTTTTCTGTATGCCAACAATGAGAAAAGTGTGGCTGAAATTAGGAAAGCAACTCCATTTGTAATATCCCCACACAAAAAAAAAATACCTAGGAATTAACTTAACCAAAGAAGTGAAGGACCTCTATGATGAAAACTTTAAAATCTTGAAAAAGGAAATCAACACAGAACTTAAAAAATGGCAAAACTTCCCATTCTCCTGGATTGGAAAGATTAACATCGTGAAAATGGCAATACTTCCCAAGGCTATCTACAAATTCAATGCAATACCTATCAAAATTCCAACCTCATTCATCAAGGAAATAGAAGAGGCAATCCAAAAATTCATATGGAACAAAAAAATACCCAGAATAGCAAAAACGCTCCTCAACAGAAAGAACACTGCTGGAGGAATATCAATACCAAATTTCAAACTCAACTATAAAGCCATAGTAATCAAAACGGCTTGGTATTGGCATAAGAACAGACCTCAGGACCAATCGAATAGAATTGAAAAGCCAGAAATGATCCTACAGACCTATAGCCATCTAATCTTCGATAAGGAAGCTAAAACAATAGAATGGAAGAAAGACAGCCTCTTCAGTAAATGGTGCTGGCAAAATTGGTTAACTACATGTAGAAAACTAAACCTAGATCCTTATATATCACCCTGCACCAGAATCAACTCCACATGGATCAAAGACCTTGAACTCAAAGCAGACACTCTGAAAACATTACAGGATGGAATAGGAGAAACCCTATGTCTCCTAGGCTCAGGCCGAAATTTTCTGAATAGAGACCCGGAAACACAACAAATCAAAGAATGGTTGGAAAAATGGGATTGCATAAAGTTGCAGAGATTCTGCATGGCAAAGGACATAGCTAGCAAGATCAATAGAAAGCCTATGGATTGGGAGAAGATCTTTAGTAGCCATACAACGGACAAGGGTCTCATACTTAAAATATACTTGGAACTCAAAAATTCAACCCCCCAACAACAAATCCTCAAAGAAACAACTGCCCAATAAATAAGTGGGCGAAAGACTTAAAGAGAAATTTCTCTGACGAAGAAAGAAGGATGGCCAATAGACACATGAAGAAATGTTCAACATCCCTAGCCCTAAAAGAAATGCAAATCAAAACAACATTGAGATATCACCTCACTGCAGTTAGAACGGCAAAAATCCAGAACTCTAACAACAACAGATGCTGGAGGGGATGTGGACAGAAAGGAACTTTACTTCATTGTTGGTGGGAATGTAATCTTGTTCAACCACTTTGGAAAGCAGTATGGAGGTTCCTCAAAAGATTTCACATAGAACTCCCCTATGACCCGGCAATCCCACTTTTGGGCATTTCCCCAAATGTTTACAAACAAGACCACACTAAAGCTACCATCACAACTATGTTTGTTGCAGCATTATTTACCATAGGTAAGATATGGAACCAACCCCGATGACCCTCAGTAGATGAATGGATCAAGAAAATGTGGTATATATACACAGTGGGATTCTATGCCACCATCAGAAAGAATGACATTGCCCCATTTGTTAGGAAATGGAAAACCCTGGAAAATTACATTAAGTGAAGTAAGCCAGGCCCAAAGAAACATAAGTCCCATGGTTTCCCTTATTTGCAATATCTAGTATATGTATGAGTCAAGCAGAAAAGGTCAGATATTGTGATGTCAGGAAAATGAACCCTTAGATACGTATTTTAATGTTTTTTCTTTCACACATGTGTTTCTAATGCATTTATAAGATTATCTCTTTGTTGCTTTGTATGTCCCTCCCCCACACTATAACCCCTGCTTTCACTATATTTGATGTCAGTATAACTTGTGGAGGAGATGGAAAAAAACCAGTTGTTTAAGGATACAGGTAGACCTGTTGCAACAATGAGAAGAACAAGCTGTCATGTCCAAAATGAGCTTTACAACGTCGGTGCGGGGGCGGAGGGGAAGGGGGAAAGGAGAAGGACTGCGATGGAGGGGGGAGGGGGGAGGCTGGGAAGTGATGTGAAGGGTAAACAAAGGAGGAGGCTGCAGTGCTTGGTAAGAAATATACGCATTATCCTGCCCATTCAATTGTAACCCCTCTGTACAGTATGTTCACAAATAAAATAAAATTAAATTAAAAAAAAAAGATGTGGGAATGCAACAGTACCAGTCCCAATCACTAGTTTTAGTTTTACAGGTTCAGATATCTGTTATGACTGAGGATATCACACAGGCACTGGCAGCCCTGGGCCAAGGAACCCCAAGGCCATTGGGTAAGGGGACTTGTTTTAAATGTGGGCAAGAGGGGCACTTTAAGAGGGACTGTTCACAACAATTCCTCAACACCCAGCCCAGGGGGTCCAAACTGCCCCCTACACCCTGCCCCAGGTGCAGGAATGGGTACCATGGGAAAAAGGATTGTCGATCCAAATATGATTTAGATGGGATGCTTTAAACTAGAGGAGGGGCATCTTCCAGCCCCGTTAAGTCAAGGAGGAACCCCCTCTCATCTAAAGCCCTGGCAGCCTCATGGCAAGACAACCCAGGCCCGTTGGACTGTCCCACTGGTAAAAAGACTCAGCCCTAAACTGAGTATTTTTATAGGCAGGAAGTGGATTCACTGCCTAATTGACACGGGAGCAGACAGAACTGTACTCAGGGAGGAGGAAGTGCCCTTGGAGTGGAAGCTTGCACCCGGGTCCACAATATTGGGGGTAGGGGAAAACTCCTAGTCCAAAGAGATGGTTGCCCTTATGAAATGGACTAGCCCAGATAGAAAGCAGGGAAAGATATGCACTTTAGTATCAAAAAAAAAAAAAAACTCACCACCAATTTACTAGGGCAAGACATGCTAGGACAAATGGATGTTATGGTCACTACAGACAATCGAGCATTCTATGATGATATCCTGGATGGAGAAGAAGCACAAAGGTTTAAATGGGATCTAGAGGGACTTAAGGAAAAAGATTTTTTTAACTTTCATAATTATAGAGAGGAACATATGGTATCCACTTGGGTGCACCCCCAATCCTAAAGGCCACTGCCCACAAATACCTCCCGTCAGGTGGAAGACGGGAATCCCTATTTGGGTGGAGCAGTGGCCATTGACAAAACCTAAACTTGTGGCCCTCCAACTTTTGGTGGAGGAACGGATAAACCTTGGGCACATACACCCTTCTATGAGTCCTTGGAACACCCGTATTTGTTATCCAAAAAGCATCCAGGGCCTGGCACATGCTCCAAGATCTATGTAAGGTAAATGAAAAGATGGAGCTAGTAGGAACGCTCCTAAAGGCTATGCCATGGATTCCTACTATACCTTCAGAATATGCCTTGGTTGTGATTGATGTTAAAGATGGTTTTTTTCTCTATCCCACTGCATCTGGAGGACTGAGAGAAGTTTGCCTTCTTCATCCCTTCTCTTAATTTTTTCCAGCCTGATTGGAGTTTCAAATGGACGGTGTTGCAACAGGGAATGGACAATAGCCCACTCTTTTTCCAACATTACTTAGCCACACTTTTAGGAACTGTGCTGGGTTCAGATACCTCCCTTGCCTATGCCTACATGGATGATATAATTCTGGGGCACCAAGACCCGGGCCACCTGGAGGGCCTTGTGGCCCAGGTTCTTGTCATATTAAAAAAGGAGGTTTTACTATAGCCCTCAATAAAATTCAAAAGTACCTCCTTTTAAGGTGCTTGGATCCCACATTATCTTGTCTTAAGTCTGCCCCCATAAATCTTTGCTGGATATTCCAGCCTCTCTGACACTAACCCAACTTCAAAGTCTTTTAGGGGAAATCAACTAGCTGTTGCCATGGGTTCCCATCCCTAAATATTGTCTTGTGCCCTTATTTGCCTTACTAAAAGACATGACGCCCCAAGAATATTTTTACAGTTTCAAAAATACATGGATGAAGTTTCCTTGAAGAGGTATTCTATTCTTGAGCCCATTTCCCTCTGGTTGCTTGTGGGTGACACATTGATTCCTGCAGTTTTAACTCAAAGGGGGGAGCCATTAGAGTGGGTTCAAACTCCCCTGGGGGACACACTTTGGTTATACTCTCAGGCAGAACAAATTACCGATGCTATCATCAAGGGAAGGACCCAAGCCCAAAGGAAATATGGCCTTGACCATCACTCCATTGTTTTTCTTTTTCAGATGACAGACGTTGAGGGCTCACTCGAGCTAATGCTCATCTTGCTCTCTCCCTAGAGGGCTTTCTAAGCCATATTGACTGCCATTACAGGCCATCCAAATGGACCGTCATGTTATGGTGAGTTCCCCTCAAAATGCCTTCTCTATTTTCTCCTACACCTATTCCTGGCACCCGTCATGTTTTTACTGACAGAGGTAAAGCCGGCTCTGCCTATGCAGCCTTTGATGTGCAACAAAAGACCCCCAGCCAACAAAGATTTCAACCTTGTCAAGGATCGGCACAATATAAAGAAATGTTCACTGTAATAATGGCCCTTCAGGATATTCAAAAACCCTTTAATTTCTATTCTGATGGCCTATATGTAATTAACTTGCTCCCTCATATTCTGCAGGAACATATTAAGCTGGATGGAAACTCTATTTTCCCCCTTATGGTTACCTTTAAGGGCCTATTAGAAGGATGGGGAGACCCTATTCATATTCAACATTGAGAGGGCATTCAAAACTTCCTGGATTTTTATCCATGGGCAATAATTGGGCAGACCAGTTAGCTACTGGCCCACAAATATTACAAGGCGCCACCCATTTACATGATTTAATCCACATCAATTGGAGAGGTTTTCAACATAAATTCCCTCAGTTTCCTGTAAAGGACCTCAAAAGGATAGGACATACCTGCAAAACATACCAGCCCTTCTTAAAAGTACTCCCTTTACAACCACCAGGATTAAATCCCAGAGGCCTTAACCACAACATCCTCTGGCAAACTGATGTTACTCATTTCTCAGGCTTTGGTAAGCTTAAATATATTTTTGTTTCTATAAATACCTATTCATGAACATGTTGGGCCACACACATAGAGGAGAAAAACACTAAACATTCACAAACACATTTTCTTCAATGCTTTGCCACCTTGGGTCTATAACCACAAATTTAAACCGATAATGAACCCTGTTTTGTTTGTATAGCAATGTCAGTTTTTTTACAGATTGCATATTAATCATACTACAGGACAGATTGCATATTAATCATACTACAGGAATTCCCTATAATCACCCAGACCAATCAATTATAGAAAGAAAACACCAATGTCTTAAGGAACAATTATTAAACAAAAAGGGGGAGTTATCACCCATATACAGTTACAGATAGCTTTATTTACCGTTAACATTTTTAAATTTTTCAAAGATGCAACTGAATCCAGATTTCAGAAGCACTGGGGACAATTAACCCCTAAGCCCCAAGTGAAAGTCAGGTGGAAGGACCCTCTGACACAACAATGAAGAGGACCTGACCCGCTAGTTACCATGGGCAAGGGATTTGGATGCATTTTTCCCATAAAGGACACAGCCCCCATTTGGATCCCAGCCAGGAACCTTAAGTTTTTACCCATTATCTCTATACACAAGGATGCCCAAGGATAAACTAAACAACAAGGAAAGAATACGGCTCTGGTGGCCGTGGCTTGTGTTTAAAACAGGGAAAACTAAAAAGATAACTACTAACCATCCCCAATGGCAACCAGCCCTGGAGAAACTCTTATGTTAGCTAACAATTGCAGATAGTGATACTGCAGCTGTTGCCTGTCTTGACACTCCCAGTCCCAGCAATGTCCCTATGGAATCCACATCAACCTCAACAGGTAACCTGGGCAGTGATCAGCAATGGCAATGGAGAAATCATCAATAGCACCACGCATGATAGGGTGAACTCTACAATGATGGGTTGGTTCCTTTTCTTCCCTTTCCATGCTGCATTGTTTTTTTGCTTGCTGTGTGGTAATAAACAAATTCTTGCTTGATTTGACTCCCTGCTGTGTCTGTCTCCGAGGCTAAGAGAGGCTAGGGAATGGGTGAGTCGTGCACTTACCTTTCCTCTCAACCCGTCCGTCTTCTGCAGGACAGACGAAGACCCAACACTTTTGCTTCTCTTGTAGGAGTCTTCAACTTACTTGCTACCTTTGAGATTCTGTTTCCATAGGCAGTCACTTTCTAAGACAATGGGTTTTTGTTCTCTAGCATGATTTCAGTGGGACAGTAACCAACACATAATATATTACTTAATGGATAGAAGAAAATATCATAGGAAATTGTTTTGGACATGGAAGTTATGGTTATACTTTTAAAAAATAGCAAAAGAGGTACAGGTTTCTTTAGAGCTTGTAAAATGAGTATGAAGTCTTGACCTTAGACATGCCAAATTCTTACCCTGGCACACACTAAATTCCTAGCAGTACTGGAGGATTGAACCCAAAAACCTGTACTTGTGAAAAAGCATCTCTATTACTACCAAACTTGCAGATTATAATTGGATTGTTTATTTTGAGGTAGTATCACTATGCCTTGGCCTTTTGAACTGTAGTCCTCCTAACACAAGCATAAAACATTGCACCCAGCAAATGGTTAGAGTTTCTGAAACTTCTTTTTGTGTCTGGGCTTGCCTGGAACTGGAATTCTCTAATATCTGTTTTCCAAGTAGATAATATTATAGCTTTGAGCCACTTTATTCCGTAAAAGTATACAATTTCAAAATATCTTGATATTACCTATATCTGTGCTTAACATATATAGCTAACCTTAATTTTCTCCCTCTTTTTTTTTTTAGTACTCTGAGTTGAAAACGTTGGCTTTCTTTATATACATGGCTTTGTTTTGGATGGAAACCCATCACAATCAAAAGAATCTCCCAAACGTTTATGTCAAAAATCATGGAAAAGAAGGTTCCAGGTTGGAAAAAAAGCACTGATCCCAAGTTATAAATGAAGTATATTCATAATGTTAGTCAATGCTTTCTTAAATATGAGGAAGAAGGCAGAAATGTGAAAGATGTCAGGTCTCTGTAGAAATTCTCTGTCACTTCTCGTTAATTTCCTTCCTAAGGCTTGCTTTATTAAAAACCCTCTGGGTGAATATTGGTTGGACTGATTGGTAATATTCTCCAGGAAATGAAGCTGATTTTAGAAGGCTGATGGTGTGTGAAATAAAGGAATGATGAGAATGAGCAGAGATATTGTTACAGAATGAGCCAACTACATTAATTGCTGCACAGCAAAAAAAGTTTCAAGTCTGATGATCCATATTGGAACATACATAGATAGATATATATACAGATACAGGTAAATATACATATACATATAAATACATACATGAAAAATTAAATCTCCAGTAAAATATAGAGAACCTTGGCGTGGCAAATATTAAACTAAATCAAACTGGTTTAAGGAAAAGTAGAGTAAAATATCAATAGTTTAGCATAGATTTTTGTAAAGGATGAAAATTCTTCCTTCATTATGTACTTTACAAATATCCTTAGTATGTTTTAAGGTGATTTTTGGGAAAATACCATACAGAGGGGTTACAATTACATGGGTAAGGTAATGAGTACATTTCTTATCAAGCATTGTTACCTCCTCCTTTGTTTCCCCTTACTATCCCTTCCCATCTCCCCCTCTTGACCCTCCCCCCCACCTGGAGCCAAATTTGTAAATTTTGTTTTTCTACTTAACATCTTCTATATCTCATTGTTGCAATGGGTCCACCTGTCCTAGCTGCTGAAAATAGAATGATTAGGTATCTTTTGTCAAAAGGTTCATATTTGTGGAAACAAATACCAGCAGTGGTAACTTTTTTTCCAGTCCTTGAACTCTGGTTCTGGGCCCTGAACATGGTTTTGCTGGTATATTTAATGTGAGTTAGTTTTTATTTATTGGATTACTGTCCATGTGGGTAATTACTGGGTCTTAAGGGAGTTCTATATTTAGAATATTGAGGAATCTGCATACTGCATTCCAGAGGGGTTGAACATGTGTAATTTCCCACCAACAGTGTAATAGAGTTCCCATTTGGCTACATCCACGTCAGCATTTGCTATTGTTAATTTTCTTGATAATGGCCATTTAACTGGGACAAGGTAGAATCTATCTTGTTTACTTGTAGATATATAGGCACTTTTGAGCTACCATAAATGATTGAATCTATGAAACCTATATTGCTCTGAGTGTGCATTCCTTTCTCTTATTATAATTTTCCCAAGCTTTTCATTGTCCTTAAGACTGGTGAAAAGTCATCCTTTCTGATGGGTGAATAGAGTTCCATTGTGTGTGTGTGTAACATGATTATATGCCCATGAGTTCATTTCTAAGCCTTCTGTATCAACTGAAATTTTGCAATTCCATATTAAATTTGGATTACTTTCTCTACTGCATTGAAGAATATTGTTGGGATTTTGATGGGTATTGCATTGCCAATTGTTTGGGGACAGCATTGCAAATTTCACAATGTTAATTCTTCCAACTAGGAGGATTGAAATATTTTCCATTTCCTTGAATCTCCCTCAATTTTTCATTTTTAGATTTTTAAAGTTTTCACTGTAGAGGTCCTTCACATTTTTAATTAAATTAATTAATTCCTAGTTTTGTTGTTATTTTCTTTTGCTTAAATTTGATTTGATTTTGAGGCTAATACATATGTGTTTGTTTTTTGGATTTCAGCCTGGATCTTCCCATTGTTGGAAACACAGAAAAACTACTGATTCTTGGGGGTTTTATACCCTGCTTCATTGCTGAAGGTTAGCATCACCTTTACTAACTTGACTGAGAAGCTATAGGGGTCCTTTAAATACAAGATCATTTCATCTGTGAAAAGGAATAGGTTTACTTCTTCCCTATTTGGATCCTCTTTTTGTTTTGCTCTTGCCCATTGCACTTGCTAGAAAGTCCAGTACTATATTGAACAGTACTAGAGAGAGTGGACATCTTTTGCTCATTCCTGATTTTAATGTCTTCATGCCTCCACTGTTAGGTCCGTGCTTATTATCTCTTAGTCATATACATACTCTATTATACTGAGGACAATTCCATGTGTTCCTAGCTTCTCAGACCTTTTAATCATAAAGGAGTATTGGATAATTTTAAAAGCTATTTCTACATCAATATAGACGATCATGTGGTTCTTTTCCCTGCTTCTCCTGATGGTGTCTGTTATGTTTATTGACAAGTATATTGAATCCAATTGTATCCTAGGATGAATAATGTTCGATCATAGCATACGATTTTTTTGTTAGTTGTGAAATTGGTTGGTGAGAATTTTATTGAGAAGTTCTCTATCAATGTTTATCAAAGAGTTGGGTTCATAGTTCTCTTTCTTTTATGAGTCCTTATCAGATTAGGGGAAGAGTCTAATTCCAGCTTCATAGAATATGTTTGATAATTCCATTTCCCTTTCTATTCCATTGAAGAGATATATCTGAGTATTGTAAGTTCTTTGCAGGCCTTAATTTCATGATAAATTCATTGAGTCCTACATTTTTCTGTTATGAGAAATTGTTTATTGAAATTTCATTTTCATTACTTCTTATGTATCACTTCTTGGTTCAGTTAGAGTACAGGAAAGCATAAATTTCTCCAGGATTCTCCAGTTTATTGGCATATGGTTTTCAAATACTCTCATATAACAGTCTCAATTTTGCTAATTTATGTGTAGTCTCATTTTTTTTCTCTAATTTTATCTATTTGGGTGAGTCCTCTTAGCAGCTCTTAGGAGCTGTGAATCATCTACTGAATATATTTAACTTGTTCTCTGGTAGGAAGCATGTCATATAACCACGTCCTGCTCTTCTTGATCTTTTCTGTGGAGGATATCTTTGATTAACTTCCATCCTGCTGATTTGGTGGAGCTACATTGTTTCTAGTATTCTTTGTCATGAAATATTTTTATATATCCTTTAATTGTAAAGGAATATTTGGCTTGGGACCATATTCATGGTTCATAGTTGTTTGCCCTTAATGTTTGTTATATATCATGCTGGCCTCTTATTTTTTTTTAACCATATCAACTAAGAAATCTGTAGTTATTCTGAATGCATATCCTTTATAAATAATCTATCTTTTCTCTTTGGCAGCTTTAAGAATCCTTTCCTTGATTTCTAATGATCATCTAATGGATTATGATGTGGTGGTGTGTTGTTCTTTTCTAGAATTCTCTGCTTGGTGTTCTAAAGGCTTCTCTTCTCTGAATGAATCTATCTCTTTGGATGTTTGCAATGTTCTTTGCTAGAATTCTGTAATATGTCTCCCATCAATTTAGTGTCCTGCTCTTCTTGATACCAATCTTCCCTAAATTTGATCTTCTCAGTCTTGAAGTTCTGGCAAGATCATTTCTTATTCTTTGGATTTGTTCTAAATTATTACTTCCTCTTTCCTATTAGGTCTTTGACCCCTGAGATTATCTTCTATGTCATCTGTTTGCTGTGGTTATATTCTACTTTGTTTTTTGATTTCCCTGCCTTCTAATTGGTCATTTTTATGGCTTCTATCTCTTTATTAAAGCTTTGTTTTAGGTCTGGTATGGACTTTCCTTACATCTTTTCTTTGGGCGGGGGGTGGGGCGCGGTTGGAAGGGTTGTTTTTATAGCTGTGTCTTCTCTTATAACTTTTAACTAGGCATCCATTTTTTCCTTGTACTCCCTTGCATTTTCAGAATTTATTTCGGTTTGTAGTCTCCATGAGTTAGCTAATCTATAGTTGGTCTTATCTTGTTCACAAATTTCCTTGTAGAGGTTTTGTATCTTTTCATTAATCACATTTTTCAGCAGTATTTGTAATGAATTTTGAAAACTGTCTTCTACATCCTTAATTGTCTGTTCTAATGCGTGGTTATTTACTGTGTGAATTATACTACTTTGACATCCTTTTCTTCTATTTTTCTGATTTGTTTTGTTCACTCGGGGGATTTCTTTTGGGGCATCTATGATCTTAATAGATGACTCTTTATGTTCTTGGTTGAATTGCTAGGTGTTGGTTTGATCTTCTGTTTTGTTTGTTTTTCTGGAATTAGGTTTTTGTCTAGACCATTAAGTGTAGGAGTAGAAATCAATTGTGGGAAGATGTTGTGATGTTAATACTTGTGGTTCCAGTTACATTTCGGGTTGTACAGTGATATCTTCAATTGTCTCTGAGTATAGATTTGGCTGTCTCCGTTGTACACTTCTGTTCCTCCTTTTTTCCCATGTAGACCATTTATTTCCACACTGCAACTGTATTTTGAATATGTTGGCCACCACCTTCACAGCAGGCACCTGCCTGGCTGGGCACCTTTTCAAAGATTTCTGTTTGCTTGGAAGACATATAAAATATTCTTTTGAATTGTATATCTATATGTAATTATAGTTGACTTGGTGTGACCCTCTAGAAGTGGAGTACCCTGTAGGACTCTAAAGATCTGTTTCATTAGAGAGAGCTAGGGTAATTTTCTGTTGTTATTGTGCCATTGGTTTTCCTCTTCCTCAGATTTATTTTATTCATTGCTGATTTTTTCCACATAATTTAGGATTCATGATGGTGGTATCAGGTTATTTTTGTTTTTTTGTTTATGTTAATTTGATATAGTGATTTCAGGCTTGTATGAAGAGACAGTAATAATATTAAATGTATTTTATTACATGGAAAGAAAGATAGCAGACACTTTAGCGTATTTACTACAAGTAAATTAATATTAAGCAAAGCTAATTAAAATAATTACTTCATTACTCTTCAGAGGATGAATATAGTACTCTTGGATATCTTGGAGGAAAAGACTTTAGACTCATTACAACTGATGCCTTACATTGATATTACTGGCTAAACTATCTTCTTCAGAAAGGCAAAAGCTCTATGTCTTTCATATTAATATAAAATCATAATATCTGCATGTTGAATTGTTTTTCTCTGCTATTTTCAATTCTATTCTTCATCCATTAAGTATCTAGGGCTTTGAATGACCAATTCCTTAAAATAACTATACTGCTTATGATGTGATATAAATCTCAGTAATATTTTTTCCTTATAGATTTTTATTGTGAAAATACCATTTCCCTTATTGCAATAACTAGTATAGGTTTAAATCAAGCAGAAAAGTAATATTAATATGAATTTTCCTCTGAGTCTCGTCTTAAGCTACATTCATATGAAATTTATGCAGTCTCAAGCAAAAAACCTGACAATTTTACCCTTTTCTGTTTTAATCAATAAATTCATTCTTTTTAGAAATATGTTCTCACCTTTTATATTGCTCCAGTACACATCAAGTATTTCTAGTACTTTTACTGAAATAAATATAAAGTATGGAACATGAATACTAGCCCCCCCAATCACTTTAAAGTAAAACCTTGGGGACTATTTTATATATAAAAATAAAAATAAAATTTGTGGAAGAGATGGGGAAAAACAAGTCGTTTAAGGATACAGGTGGATCCGTTGCAACAATGAGAAGTACAAGTTGTCATGTCGAAAACGAACTTTACAACTTTGGTGCGGGAGGTGGGGAGAGAATTGGGTGGGGGATGAGGGGGGAGTCTGGGAAGGGATGTGAAGGGTAAACAAAGGAGTAGGCTGCAATACTTGATAAGAAATGTACTCATTATCTTGCCCATGTAATTGTAACCCCTCTGTACAGTATGTTCACAAAAAATAAAAATTAAAGTTAAAAATAAAAAATAAAAATAAAACAGTGCAATGCACATGTTTATACATGAATCATCTAATTGTTGAGTCAATTAGAAACAAGAACTACCATACCACATCAAGTCTCAATTTACTTAAAGGCACCAAAAATCTTAGTGTTCATGAATATCACTGATTTTTTAAAAAATGACTAGTCACAACAAAGTTTATATTACATTTCAAACTTAAAAAGTGAAAATTACCACCAGATTTGTTGTCAATATCCTGTTTCCAGGAATACATTTTTTCAGTAGAGAAACAAAAAATAAGGATTTTTCACTTAGAAAGACAGATGTAGAAACAGACTGTCTTTCCTTAATATGATAAATATTTGCATTCGAAGATACTATAGCAATTCATAAGAGAATTTGTGATCAGAAGTGACAAGTAAGCAAAGCAACAGGAAAACTGTATATGTAGATTGAAACTTCACTATAAGATCACAAGTTTATAATAAATGAGTCTACAGAAGATGATTTGTATCTCTAAAACACATCCAGTGTTCTACATTTTCCCTCATACTCCTCTTCTCTTACCTCAGTTCCTGATCAATATTCTTCTACTTTCATGATGTCAATTCTTAATAATATAACAAGGTGGGTATATTTTGGTTTGTAGATCCAATAAATTTTAGTATTTTGGAATAGTAGGATGAATTCATGGAGTTTGACTTGAATGTCAAGTTTGAAGATACTGTATTCAGGATACTGTTAATTGGCCTGAAGCAGCCAGGAACAAACTATGAATATATAGAAACAGTATACTAAGAGCAAGGGACTTGATTTCAGAGAAACGTTTAGGTCCAGGCAAGATCTTCAAGAAAAGAAAAACCAATGGAACAAACATCAATCAACTATCTTTACAAAGGAACTGAACTGATCTCTGATGTGTCTTGGTGGCAGCTGGGTGTGTGTGTGTTTGTGTGTGTGTGTGTGTGTGTGTGTGTGTGTGTGTGTGTGTGTGTGTCTGTGTCTGTGTCTGTGTGTGTAGAGAGAAAATTTTAGTATGGCTTCCATATTTATAGCCCATAGAGCATTACTTGTTAAAGAGAAGGTGCTCATATCAGAGCTCTGATACCATTCATCCCTTTTTACTGAGAAAAACATTTGCTTAATCTGTACTTAAAAAGAGAAAAATAAACTAACATCTTAAATGATTGCTTTGAGAATTAATTGGTATATTGAAGGCCAAAGAGAGGAATTGGAGATTAATATAATCTTTTTCCTCTCTCTTGCATATTACCCAGCAATAACTGTGATTTCAGGAGTCTCCTACTATGTATGTACAGCTGAATTATTAATATTAATATGCTTAATAACATGAAATATATGATAGAGAATTATATCAGCCAGCAAATACAAAGAACTAGTGATGAGACCGAACTTTTGAGCAGGGTTGTCAAATCTTTTAGGAATGTAATTCCTTCATATGAACTTCAAATTTTGTGGATTACCGTGTGTGACTAATTGGTTAGAAGTTACTGTAGAAATGAGAATTCCTGTTAGCCAAGTAGAACGAGCTCATGATCCCATCTTCACGTTACAAATTTCCATTTCATAAAGAATCTCTTTTAGAATGCTTTTATTTAATATATTTCAGCACCTCACCCTTCCCTTTTGGAGACAGGAAAAAGATGATTTTTTAAAATATTATCTTACATAAGTTAGTGTGTACAGGCATGATTTGTATGCTTACAGAAGTTAGTATTAAGTGTAAATAGGAATCATGTCAGAACTAAAAATATACTTAAAATTATATAACAAAACTAGAAGTCACAGCATTTTGTTCATGAAAACGTATATTAGATTAGTTGCAGAATTTCTATTTTGAGATAAACTTTATATTAAAGAATAATGCACTTTACCTAAGGATTAAAACATCTTATAAAAATATATTTAACACATATAATATATTTAATATATATTTAAGATATTTTAAGATGTTTTTGCTGCATAATTTTAAGAAGAAAATGCTCCCAAAGTAATCATTTTTCTTATTATTTTCCTGTTTCTATGTGATTAACCTCCAAATTAGAAATCCAGATAAATGATTTGATTTAAGTTAAACAAAAATATTTTTGAGTATAAGGACCTTCTACTCTCCATAATCTTCACATGAAGATCATCAAATATGGTGAGATTGAAATAATTAGACTCTGTGTGAACTATGTTAATATTATTTACAATGTGAGCTAAAGGTTTAAAAAGTAGTATTTATTTTAGTTTAATTGCTTTGAAGAGACAATGAATAACATAATCAAAACCAAAAAAGGATTAGATTTAAAATTTACAATTCAGGAAATGTTTTTGACCACACTGTTTACTGGAGCCTTCACAACAACTTTATTAGATAATTTATGTTACTGATGCAAAAATTCCAGAGGTTAGACATTTACGAATAGAAAAAGCATGTCATTCTGAATATGTAGGGTTACATAACAAACATAGAAAATTTAGCTTTTAAATACCTGAATATAGTAATACATTTAATTGCAGGGAGATAAAAGGAGATACAATTGCATTTACTTTGAAAAGTAAATATAAGTATTCATTTGGGTAAAAGAAAATGTTTCAAACATCACCCATTCAAGAAAGAAGATGTACATTTAGCTGATTTTTATGCCAATCATGTTCTCTAAACTTACTAGAAATACTAGATTAGTAAACCTAAATCATTGCTTTGTAGGGAACTCGAAATTCAGTTTATTAAAAGTCATGACTACTTTTTCTTTTTTTAATTATAATTTTTATTTTTTGTCAACATAATCTACAGAGGGGTTACAATTACACGGGCAAGATAATGAGTACATTTCTTATCAAGCATTAAAGCCTCCTCCTTTGTTTACACTTCACATCCCTTCACGGCCTCCCCCCCCCAATCCCCCGCCTGCACCAAAGTGGTAGAGTGCGTTTTCGACATGACAACTTGTACTTGTCATAGTTGCAACGGGTCCACCTGTATCCTTAAACGGCTTGTTTTTCCCCATCTCCTCCAAAAATTATACCGACAACAAAGAGAGTGAAAGCAGGGGTTATACTGTGTGGGAGGGTCATACAAAGCAACAAAGAAATAATCTTATTAATGCATTAGAAACAAATGCATGAAAGAAAAAACATTTAAATACATATCTAAGGGTTCATTTTCCTAACATCACATTATCGGACCTTTTCTGCTTTACTCATACATGTACTAGATATTGCAAATAAGGGAAACCATGGGACCTATGTTTCTTTGGGCTTAGCTTACTTCACTTAATATAATTTTTTCCAAGACTTTCCATTTCCTAACAAATGGGGAAATGTCATTCATTTTGATGGAGGCATAGAATTCCATTGTGTATATATATCACATTTTCTTGATCCATTAATCTACTGAGAGGCATCTGGGTTGGTTCCATATCTTAGCTATGGTAAATAATGCTGCAATAAACATGGTTGTGCTGGTAGCTTTAGTGTGGTCTTGTTTGTAAACATTTGGGTAAATGCCCAAAAGTGGGATTGCTGGGTTATAGGGGAGTTCTATGTGAAGTCTTTTCAGGAACTTCCATACTGCTTTTCAAAGTGGTTGAACAAGTTGACACTCCCACTAACAATGAAGTAAGGTTCCCTTCTGTCCACATCCCTTCCAGCATCTGTTGTTGTTAGAGTTCTTGATTATAGCCATTCTAACTGGGGTGAGGTGGTATCTCAATGTTGGTTTGATTTGTATTTCTTTTATGGCTAGGGAGGTTGAGCATTTCTTCATGTGTTTATTGGCCATCCTTCCTTCTTCTACAGAGAAGTTTCTCTTCAAATATTTACCCCACTTATTTATTGGGCAGTTGTTTCTTTGAGGATTTGTTGTTGAGGGATTTAATTTTTTGTGTTCCAAGTATATTTTAGATATGAGACCCTTGTCCGTTGTATGGCTAGTGAAGATCATCTCCCAATCAATCGGCTTTCTGTTGATCTTGCTAGCTATGTCCTTTGCCATGCAGAAGCTCTGCAACTTCATGCAATCACATTTGTCCAACTTTTCTTTGATTTGTTGTGTTTCTGGGTCTCTATTAAGAAAATTTCGGCCTGAGCCTAGGAGACATAGGATTTCTCCTATTCCAACCTGTAATGTGTTCAGAGTGTCTGCTTTGTCTTCGAGGTCTTTGATCCACTAGGAGTTGATTCTGGTGCAGGGTGATATATAAGGATCTAGCTTTCGTTTTCTACAAGTAGTTAACCGATTTTGCCAGCACCATTTACTGAAGATGCTGTCTTTCTTCCATTCTATTATTTTAGCTCCCTTATCAAAGATTAGTTGGCTATAGGTCTGTAGGTTCATTTCTGGGTTTTCAATTCTATCCCATTGGTCCTGAGGTCTGTTCTTATGCCAGTACCCAGCTGTTTTGATTACTATGGCTTTATAGTAGAGTTAGAAATTTGGTATTGATATTCCACCAACAGTGTTCTTTCCGTTGAGGAGCGTTTTGCTTTTCAGGGTCTTTTTTTGTTCCATATAAATTTTTGGATTGCCTCTTGATTTCCTTGAAGAATGAAGTTGGAATTTTGATAGTTATCGCATTGAACTTGTAGATAGCCTTAGGAAATATTACCATTTTCACGATGTTTTTCTTTCAAATCCAGGAGCATGGGAGGTTTTGCCATTTTCTAAGTTCTGTTTTGATTTCCTTTTTCAAGATTTTAAAGTTTTCATCATAGAGGTCCTTCACTTCTGTGGTTAAGTTGATTCCTAAGTATTTTATTTTTTGAGGGGCTATTACAAATGGAGTTACTTTCCTAATTTCAGCCACACTTTTCTCATTGTTGGCATACAGAAAAGCCATAGATTTTTGAGGGTTAATTTTTTACCCTGCTACTTTGCCAAAGTTTTGAATCACCATGAGTATTTTGGGAGTGGAGTCTATGGGATTATTTCAATACAAGATCATGTCATCTGCAAAAATGGAGAGTTTTATTTTTTCCCTATTTGGATCCCCTTCATGTTTGCTTCTTGTCTTATTGCTGTAGCTAGGCATTCTAATACTAGATTGAAGAGAAGTGGAGAGAGTGGACATCCTTGTCTTGTTTCTGAGTTAAGAGGAAATGGCTTTAGTTTTTCACCATTAAATATAATGCTGGCTGTAGGTTTGTCATATACAGCCTTTATTGTATTGAGGAATATTTCATGGATTCCTAATTTTTCCGAAACCTTCATCATAAAAGGGTGTTGGATCTTGTCGAATGCTTTTTCTGCATCTATTGAGATAACCATGTGGTTCTTATCCTTGCTCCTGTTGATATGATGAATAATATTAATTGATTTGCGTATATTGACCCAGCTTTGCATCACTGAAATGAATCATGCTTGATCTGGGTGTATGATTTTTTGGATGAATTGTTGAAGTCGATTGGCCAAAATTTTGTTGAGAAGTTTTGCATCAATGTTCATCAAAGAAATGGATCCATAGTTCTCTTTCTTTGATGAGTCTGGGCCTGGTTTTGGGATGAGGGTTATGATGGTTTCATAGAATGTGTTCAGTAGTGAATTTCTCTTAGGGATTGAATACAGCCTAGATATTATAGAGAAAGACCATACAAGCATCCAAGACAAGTCCAAGAAATATGATAGATCTATCCAACACTTGGAAGACACCATCAGAAGGCTTAATCTAAGGAAAATGGGTGTAGAGGTGCACCTAGAAACAGAAGGTAATGGTCTAGGAAATCTTTTTAACAGGATCCTAACAGAGAACTTCCCAAACATTCAAAAAGATAAGCCTATTCAGATACAAGAAGCTTTTAGAACTCCAAATAAACCAGATCAGAATAGGACATCCCACCATCACATTATAATCCACACAGGATCAACTCAGACAAAGGAAAAAATCCTTAAAGCTGTCAAGGAGAAAAGATTAATCATCTATAAAGCGAAACAAATTAGAATCAACTCAGATTTCCCAGCAGAGACAATCAAAGCAAGAAGAGCCTGGAATGATATATGCCAAGCCGTAAAAAACAAACAACTATCAACCAAGAAGACTGTACCCAGCTAAACTCTCCTTCATAACTGAAGGCCAAATAAAAACCTTCCATAGCAAAGAAAAATTGAAACAGTACATCTCCACCAAGCCAGCCCTACAAAAGATTCTTAAAGATGCCCTACAAAGAGAAAGTCAACAAGACCACAATAAAGGACAAGAAACTGCACCCAAACTGAGAATCCAAGAACCATAGAAAGAACCCAGTTTTTGCAGCCCCCAAGAAGGTGGATAAAATGGCAGGAACTCCCAAATACCTCTCAGTCGTATCTCTTATCATTAACGGACTGAACTCTCCAATTAAGCGGCATAGAATGTCTAGTTGGATTAAAAAACAAGATCCTTCTATCTGCTGCCTTCGGGAGTCACATCTTGCCCATAAAAACAAACACATTTTCGATGTTAAAGGCTGGAGCAAAATCTACCAAGCAAACGGCCCCCCAAAACAGACGGGAGTTGCAATCATAATATCAGATAAAATAGACTTCAAATTAAAATTGGTGAGAAGAGATAACGCTACATACTAATTAAGGGATCTCTCCTTCAGGAGGATATTACAATTCTAAATATCTATTCGCCAAACAATGGAGCACCCAAATTTATCCAAGAAACACTACTTTCCTTCAAATCCCACATAGATCCAAAGACATTAATTGTTGGGGATTTTAACACACCACTCTCCCCACTAGATAGATCAACTCTGCAAAAACTCAACAGAGAAACTGCAAATCTAAACAGCTGCATAGATCAACTAGATTAAAGAGACATCTACCGAATATTTCACCCACCAGCATAAGAATACACGTTTTTCTCAGTAGCACATGACTACATTTTCTCAAACAATGACTAACTGATTTATATTTTTTATCATGGAATTTTATTTGATATATATTTATTGATTAATTTAAATAATTGGCCAATGGCAATATGAATTATGCATGAACAAAGTTTATTTAACACAAATATTTTATTCACAAGACATATTATGGCTCTCTTAAAGAACACTAGATGGCAGTGTGTTATTTATTTATTAATATTTAGTTATTTTGTTAATGGTTATTAATTATCAAAAGTGGCAGTTTCCTTATGCTCTTTCCAATATATATTTAAAGCATTTGATTATACTCCCTCTATTTCCTTTTCATTACTCCTTCCTCCAAAGATTTCTGTTTTTCACATAGAATTACATCTTTAAATATGCACATATAATCTAATTTGGAAGATTTAAGGTGAACTGCAGCTTAATTCAATATGTACAGTGAATCAACAGGATGAATAAAAACTTTAATATTTTTCTTATCTTTTGAATTGGGCTATTGTTATTATTATGGTTAGGGTTAGGATCCCAGACAGAATTAAAATTAGGGTTAGAGAAAAAGAAAATTTAGGTTCAACACAAGATGACCCATTGCAACAATGATACTCACAACACACTATATTGAAAATGAACTTTACACCATTGGGAAAGAAGAGTGAGAGAGGTGGGAGAGGAAGTTATAGTGGGAGAACAACAAAGAAGAGGGTAACAATGTTCATCAAGAAGTGTACTCATTACTTTACACATATAACCATAATCCCTCTGTCAGCCTATTTTACAATAACTAAAATTTTAAAAAATGCAAAATAAAACCTGACAGGAAATAGGAAAACACTTTAAAAATTTTAGGTTCAAAATGCAAGTAAAATTTAGACCTACATACCTAGCAAGAGTTGGGATAAATGTGAAATAGAGGCTTGCTATTAACATTTTGATTCAGTTATCTGTAGGTTTAGGATTCAACAAGGTGTTCCAGGTAGAGCTGAGGTTTGGATGAGAAGAAGATGTAAGGTATTGTGTAAAACTGCAATATGTTTTAAGAAGAATGAATGATATAAAAGTTAGAATGAATGAAAACCAACGTCTGTGTTACTTTTAACATTCAGATATTATTTGGTTTAAATTGTGAATTGCTGTTTTAGTTCTTGTTAGGGTTAGCGAAGGATAGGATTAGGGTAAAATTTAGTTTTTCACTAAGAAGCAGAAGCAATAAAATGTGTGATTGAATAGAATCCAGACAATTTTCCTTACATTAACCATTTGGTGTTAATTTAGATTGTGATTAAGATTAGGTTTCTGGTTAAAGGGGGTTGAGGAAAGAGTAAAGAACTTGGTTAAACTGGTGGCTTGCACCTATTATCACAGCTGCTCAGGAATCTGATTTCTGAGGAATGCAGTTCAAAGCCAGCCCTGGCAGGAAAGTCTGTGAGACTCTTATGTCCAATTAACCACCAGAAAACCTGAAAGTGGTGCTGTGGCTCAAGTGGTAAAGTGCACACCTTGAGCTAAAGAACTCGGGGATCTTGCCCATGCCTAGTGCTCAGGGATCCTGCCCAGGCCCAGAGACCAATCTGCACGCCCAACAAAAAGAAAAAAAAAAAAGGAATGGGTTAAATGTTAAGTAAATCTGAACTTATTTTAGGTTCTAGGAATTCAGGAATAGCTGGGATAATGGAAGTACAATGTATTTCATAATATTCGGATTTGAGATCAATGGGTATAATGATTCCTCTTATGGAACAAGATAGGTTCAAAGTTAAGAATGAGAAAATCTATAGGGCTTAGGAAAACCTGCAATTTATTTTAAGAATTACAAGTGGAATTTCAGTTAGAATGACACAAACAAGCATTTTTCAAAAATTTTAGATTTGAGATACCATTAGTGTCAAGGTTATGGTTACGATTCTAGCCATGGTTAGGGGTAGAATGTAAGAGAAAAAAATGAGGGTCAAATTGAAGGTAAATTTCTTTTTTTTTTTTTTTTGGGTCCGGTCATGGGGCCTGAACTCTGGGCCTGGGTGCTGTCCCTCAGCTCTTTAGCTCAAGGCTAGCACTCTACCACTTGAGCCACAGCACCACTTCTGGCTTTTTTCTTTTTACTTATGTAGTGCTGAGGAATCAAACCCAGGGCCTCGAGCATGCAAGGCAAGCGCTCTACCACTGAGCAACATTCCCAGCCCCTGATGGTAAATTTCATATTAAGCCAGGAAAGAATTAGAATGAATGTGAACTAGAGTATTGCTATTAATTTTAGAATCTACTTACACTTAAGCTTATGGTTATGCTCAATGTTCCAGTTAAGATTAAATAATGGTTAGTAACCAGTGTGGTCAAAAACATTTCCTGAATTCTAAATTTTAAATCTACTCAGTTTTAGCCTTTGATTATATCATTTGTTGTCTCTTCAGAGCAATTAAGCTAAACTAAATACTACTTTTTAAGCATTTTGCTTACATTGTAAATAATATTAACACAGGTCACAAAGAGACTGATTATTTCAGACTCATCATATTTGGTAAAGTTAGTGTGAAGAATGTAGAGAGCAGAAGGTTCTTATACTCAATAAATATTTTTGGCTAATTTGAATTAAATATCTGGATTTCTAATTTGGAGGTTAATCACATGGAAACGGGAAAAAATTTAAAAAATAATTACTTTGAGACGATTTTTCTTCTTAAAATATGAAGCAAAATATCTCTAAGAAATATATATTTTTCAATAAAATGTTTCAACCCTTAGTAAAGTGCTTTATACTTTAATATAAACTCTGTCTCAAAATAGAAATTCTGCAACTAATCTAATGTATTTTTTCATGCACAAAATTCTGTGACTTCTAGACTTATGTGATTTTAATTATATTTTATAGTTGTGACATGATCCCTACTTATATTTATTACAAACTTCTGTAATTATACAAATCATGTCGGTACACACTAACTTATGTGAGATAATTTTCAAACAAAATTATCTTTTTTTCCTGTCTCCAACAGGGAAGGATGATGTGCTAAAGTATATTAAATGAAAGCATTCTAACAAAGACTCTTTATGGAATTGAAATTTGCCACATGAGGATGGGAACATAAGCACTTTCTACTTGGCTGAACAGGAATTTTGTTTCTATAGTACTTTCTTGCCATTTATTCACACAGGGAAAGCCATGAAATTTGAAATTCATATGAAGGAACTGCATTCCTAAAAGATGTGGCAACCCTGCTCAAAAGCTCAATCTTATCACTAGTTTTTTCTGCTTGCTGGCTGATCTATTTCTCTATCATGTGTTTCATATTATTAAACATACTAATAATTCAGCAGTAAGCACATTACAGGAGATTCCTGAAAATCACAGCTATTGTGGTTTAATAATCAGAAGAGAGGAAAAAGATTATATTAATCTCCAATTTCTCCCTTTGGCCTTCAATTTGCCAATTAATTTTCAAAACAATCATCAAAGATGTTAGTTTATTTTTCCCTTTTTAATTAGAGATTAAGCAATTGGTTTTTTTGCAGTAAAAAGTGAAGACAGTCGTATCGGAGCTCTGGTAAAGGCACCTTCTCCTTAACAAGTAATGCTCTATGGACTGTAAATATAGAAGCCACACTAAAATTCTCTACACACACACACACATACACACACACACACACACACACACACACACACACACACAAACACGCACACACACACACAGCTACCAACCAGACATATCAGAGATAAGTTCCATTTCCTTGTAATGATAGTTGATTGATGTTTGCTGCATTGCTTTATCTCAGCTTCAAGATCTTGCCTGGACCTTTATCTTTCCCCAAGATCAAGTCCCTAATTCTTAGTATCCCGTGTGTCTGTGTATTCACAATAAGTTCCTGGCTGCTACAGGCCAATTAATACCCTAAATACAGTATCCTCAAACTTCACATCCAAGTCAAACTCCATGACTTTAGACACCGTTGCAAAATACTAAAATTTATTGGATGTGGAAACCAAGAGAACACCCACCTTTTTACCTTAGTAGCAATTGACATCATGAAAGTAGAATAATATTGATCAAGAACTTAGGGAAGACAATGGGAGTATGTCTAAAATGTAGAATACTGGATGTGTGTTACAGATACAAAATCATCATCTATAGGCTTATTTATTGAAAACGTCATCATATATTGAAAGCACTATTTACAAATACAGTTTTCCAGTTACTTTGCTTACTTATCACTTCTTATCACAAATCCGCTCATGAATTTCTATAGTATCTTTGAATAAATGACACGATTTTCATGTATGTATCATCTTAAGGAAAGACATTATGCTTTACATCTTTCTTTCTATATGACAAACCCTTATATTTTTGTTTCCCTGTTTGCTGAATAAATGTATTCCTGGAAACAGGATATTCACATCAAATCTGGGTGTAATTTTTATTTTTTTTATTTGAAATATAAACTTTCTTGTGACTAGTCATTTTCTAAAAATGAGTGATATTCATGAACAATGTGTCTTTAAGTAAATTGAGACTTGATGTGGTATGATAGTTTTTGTGTCTAATTGACTTAACCATTAGATGATTAATGTATAAACATGTGCATTGCACTTATTTATTTTTATATATAAAATAGTCCCCAAGGATATACTTTAAAGTGATAAGGGGGGGTTGTCTCCATGTGACATACTTTATATTTATTTCAGTAAAAGTACTAGAAATAAATGATGTTTAATGTAACAATATAAAAGAACATATTTTCTTTAAAATATATTTCTAAAGATAATAGATTTATTGTTTAAAGAACAGAAAAGAGTAAAATAGGTTTCTTGCTTGAAACTGCGTAAATTACATATGAATATAGCTCAAGATGAGACTCAGAGATAAATTCATATTAATATTACTGAGATTTATATCACAATATAAGCAATATAGGTATTTTAAGGAACGGGTCATACCAAGTCCTAGATACCTAATGGATGAAGAATGGTATTGAAAATAGCAGAGGAAAACAATTCAACATGCAGATGTTATGATTTTATGATACTAATATGAAAAAATGGAGCATTTGCCTTTCTGAAGAAGAATGTTTAGCCAGTAATTTCTGTGAAAGGCATCAATTGTAATCAGTCTACAGTCTTTTCCTCCAAGTTATCCAAGAGTACTATACTCAACCTCTGAAGAGTAAATAAGAGTTAATTAGCTTTGTTTAATATTAATTTAATTGTAGCAAATAGGTTAAAATATCTGCTCTCTTTCTTTCAATGTAATAACTTACATTTGTCTTACCTAGACTCAAGACCACCCGAAGACCACCAGAGACCTCGACCAATGCAAATAACAAAGGAGTCTTTTATTTGCAAGCTCCAGGCTGGTACTCTGTGCAATCGGTAACCCATGACACAAAGAGACCCAAAATATAGAATCAGCACAGTTTTAGAGTATTGAACAAACTACTTTGAGGAAGATTTACATGAGAAATTACTTGGTTGATTAACATTTTAAGCAAACTAAGCTATACATTTGTGATTGGCTAATATTATTGAGGTGTGATTGACAGGAAGTGTCTGGCCACTGGGTCACCGTGTCCTGCATGGCTAACCAATGTTTGGTAAATGCATTTGTAGAAAATTCCTGTGGCTTTACCAAGGATTGTTTATGTCTCAGTTGTCCAGGAATTGATTTCCTTTTTGTGTCATTTCTGGGTTCAACCCATGGTTATTTTCATAATTCATACCTCACAAGATGGTTGCTAGCCTGTAATGAAGTTACTTAGGCCTTCATTGTGCCTCTTTAAGCTTTAAGCTCTTCACATTTCATATTATTACTGTCTCTTCATACAAGCCAGAAATCACTATTTCAAAGTAACACAAACAGAAAAACAAAAATAACTTGATACAACCATCACAAATCCTAAATTGTGTCACAAAAATCCACAATATCATAAATAAACCAGAGGAAGAGGATAAACAGTGGCAGAATAACAACAGAAAATTACCCTAGATTTCTCTAATGAAACAGAGATTTAGAATCCTAGAAGGTACTCCATTTCTAGAGTGTCACACTAAGTTCGGTATAATTATATATAGATACACAATTCAAAAGAATATTTTATACTGTCTTCACAAGAAAACAGAAATCTATGAAAAGTTACCCAGCCAGGAAGGTGACTGCTGTGACTGTATTGACCAACATATTCAAAAACACAACTGCAGTGTGGAACTGAAAGGGCCACGTGAGAAAAAAATTCATGAACAGAGACACTCACATATAAACACACATAATTCACCTTACCAATGGATAGTCGGAACTTTCGTTGGAAGCATAAGTATTCATTTGACAACATCTCTCACTACTGATCTCTTCTCCTACACTTAATGGTCTAGACAAAAACCTAATTCCAGAAAAGCAAATCACAACAGAAGAACAAAGCAACACTTGGCATATCAACCAAGAACATAGATAGTCACCTATTAAGATCATAGATCCCCCAAATTGAAGCCAAGAAATACTTCAAATGGACAGAACAAATCAGAAAAATATGACAAAAGTTATGCCAAGGTAACAAAATTCACACAGTAAATAAACAGGCATTAGAACAATCAATTACCTAGAAGATAGTTTTCAAAATACATTAAAAATACTGCTGGAAATTGTGATTAATGAAAAGATACAAAACCTCTACAAGGAAATTTGTGAACAAGATGAGACCAAGCAAAGATCAGCAAAATAATTCATGGAGACTCCAAACACAAAGAAAAATAAATTCTGAGAAGGCAAGAGAGTCCAAGGGAAAAATTGATGCCTAGTTAAAAGATATGAGAGAAGACATCGCTAAAACACATACCTCCCAAGTCCCCACCCAATAAAAAGTTGTAAAGAAAATCCATACAAGACCTAAAATAAAGCTTTAATAAAGAGATAGAAGCCCTAAAACAATAACCAATTGTAAGACAGAGAAATCAAAGAGATAGGCTCATTCAGATAAGAGAAGCCTTTAGAACACCAGAGTGTACCAGAACAGAACAAACCACCATCACATCATAATCCATTAGAGGATCATTAGACATCAATGAATGGACTCTTAAATCTGTCAGGAGAAAAGACCGATTATTGATAAAGGATATACAGTCAGAATAAACACAAATTTCTTAGCTGATATGGTAAAAAGGGGAGCCTCGCATGATATATGACAAACATTAAAGGCAAACAATACCAACCGTGAATATGGTCCCAAGCCAAACTCTCCTTTACATTAAAAGGATATATAAAAATATTTCATGACAAAGAAAACTTTAAACAATGTATCTCCACCAAAGCAGCAGGATAGAAGTTAATCAAATATATCCTACATAGAGAAGATCATGAAGAACAGAAATTGGTTATATAAAATGCTCCCTACCAGTGAACAAGGTAAATGTATTAAGAGTAGATTAGACACAGAGCCTAACAACAGGTGAATAACATGGCAGGACTTATGAGATATTTCACAGTCTCAACTCTCAATATCAATGGAATTAACTTTCCAAATAAAAAACAGACTAAATAGTAGTATAATAAAACAAGACACATGCATGTAGTATCTACAAGAGACACATTTTATTGACAAAAACAAACACTTACTCAAACTGAAAGGCTGGAAGGAAAATTTTCAAGCAAATGAACACCATAAACAGGCCATAGTACAAACATAAGATGAAATAGAATTCAAAAAAATATTACTAGGAAGAGACATTATATATTGATAAAGGCACATCTCCATTAGGTGGATATATCATGTCTAAGTATCAATATCCTGAATCCTGGAGCACCCCATTTCATCAACCAAATACTACTTAACCTAAAAACACATCGCAACACATCATTGAAATGCATGGATAGGTTATCCAGGAAAAACACAACCAAGAAACTGAAGACCTAAATAACTACATTGAACGCTTCTCCTTAACAGACATAGACAGAATATACATTCAGCACCAGTATACAAATTCTTCCCAGCAGCTCATGGAAGAATCTCCAAAATAGAACATATCCTATGTCACATAGAAATTCTATCAGAATTGAAAGAAAAATTATTTGAATTCCCATATCTTGTCAGACCACAACAGAATAAACTTAGAATTAAAAAGCTAAAGCAAAAAAAAAAAAACCCTAACCCATGAAGAGTGAACAACACATTGCTGAATGACCAGTGAGGCACTGAATACATTAGAATGAAAATCTGAAAGTTTCTGAAAATTAACAAATTGAACACACAAAATACTAACTCCTCTTCGAAACAGTAAGTGCAGTACTTAGAGGAAAATTTATAGCTCTAAGTGCCTACATCAAGCAATTGGGGAAATCTGAAGTCTGTATTTTAATTATATAACTCAAAATTCTTGAAAACAGGAACAAGCCCAAACCCAAAGCAGAAGACAGAAACAAATAAAAAAAATCAGAAATAACTAAATAAAGATGAACTAAAACATAAAAAGATCAACAAAACAGAATTGGTTGTTTCAATAAATTAACAGACTTGACGGACACCAAATCTAAGAAGAGAACTTACATAGATAGAAAGATAAATAGAAAGCCCACAGATTGGGAAAAGTTCGTTACTTGCTCTGCAACAGGCAATGGCCTTACATGTCAAATATATTTAGAGCCCCACATGTTAACTCCCCACCAAAAACAAATCTTCAAAGAAACAACCCTCTTAATAAGTTGGCTAAAGATTTAAAGAGAGACCTCTCTGAAGAAGAAATATGAATGGTGAATTGAAACATGAAGAAATATGCCACATTTCTGGCCATAGAAATACAAATAAAAGCAACATTGAGATTCCACCTTCCCCCAGTTTGATGACCATTATGAAGAAAACTAATAATAACAGATGCTGGTCTGGTGGGAATATAGCCAAAAGGGAATGTTACTGCACTATTGGTTGAAAAGTATACTTGTTCAAATACTCCATAAAGAAGTATACAGGTTCCTCAGAAGATCTCCCCTTTGACCCAGCAATCCCACTCCTGGGCATTTACCCAAATGACCACAGACAAGGCCACACTAAAGTTACTATCACAACTATGTCAATTGTAGCATTATTTACCATAGTTAAGATATGGAACCAACACAGATGCCCCTCAGTAGATGAATCAATCAAGAAAATGTCATATATATTCACAACAAAATTCTATGCTTCCATCAGAAGAATGACATTGCCCCATTTGTAAGGAAATGGAAAAACTTGGAAAACATAATGCATCAAACAAGCCACACCTAAAGAATCATAGGCTACATGTTTTCACTCATTAAAAAAAAATTAGAATATGTCTAGGATATTCTTATAAAAGATCACAACAGCTCTATAGCTATAAGCATGTCACCATAGAAAATGATGCTTATTGAAATGAGCTCCAAGAAATGGATACAAGATGATTATATAGTGAACTGCTTTTATGTATTTCTATTTACTGTTTCCATTTTGGTTTATTCCCTGTAGTCACCGTTTTTTATTGCTGTACCCTTTGTCTTATTTACAAGTTTATCTGATTTGGGGAAGGGAAGGGAAATCACAGAAATGTTGGGACAAAGATTAACCAAAGCAATAGTGATATACACTAAACACTATGTTAGAAATGAACTTTACAACTTTCGGGAAATGGGATATCAGGGTTGGGGGAAGCAGGAAAAAATGAGGAAGTGGTAACACTGTAAAAAAATACTTATTACTTATATAACTGTGACCCACCCCTTGGAATATCACCTTCATAATAAAATAAAAAGAGAGAGCTGACAGGAAGCTCGGCCTGAACTCTCTGCCATGCTCCCTAGGACAATGGGTGCTATTCAGTCCACTTCTTGTGGTGGGAAGTCCACTTCTTGTCAGTCGTGGGGTTTGAACTCTGGGCCTGTGCACTGTCCCCGAGCTCCTCAGCTCAAGGCTAGTTCTCTACTACGTGAGTCATAGCACCACTTCCGGTTTTCTGGTGGTTCTTTGGAGATAAGAGTCTCACAGATGTTCCTGCCCAGGCTGTCTATAAACCATGGTCCTCATATCTCAGTCCCCTGTGTACTTAGGATTATAGGCCTGTGCCCCCAGCACCTGACTTAAGTGTAATTCTGACTCTCTCTCTCACTCTCTCTCTCTCTCTCTCTCTCTCTCTCTCTCTCTCTCTCTCTCTCTCTCTCTCTCTCTCTCTCTCTCTCTCTCTCTCTCTCTCTCTCTCTCTCAAGAACTTATTGAATGGGTGCTGGAGGAGGTGGCCCAGCATCCCCATGTGGCTGGAACCAATGTGGCCCTCTCATTCTGGTGGTGGGCTGTGGGTCAAGAGTTGTCTCACTAAGTCTGTTGTTCCAGCTCCATGAGGCAAGCCCCTCTGTGCTCTGGCTAGACCGTGAAGGTTATTCATTGTCCATCTAGCCTTACTGGACTCAGTATTGTGTTCAATGACCTTTTCTAGCAAAAATTTCTGGCTAAATTTTTGATACATAGTTACGGAATGAAAAAGTAATGCCATCTTAAGAAAGTCATTTAGGGCTCTGGGAATGTGGCTTCACAGTATGGTGATTGATTAGCATGCATGAAAACTTCGGTTCAATTCATCAGTACTACATAAACAGAAAAAGAATCACTGGAAATGGTGCTGTGTCTCAAGTGGTAGAGGGTTAGCCTTGAACAACAACAACAACTAAAAAAAAAGCTGAGGAATAATTCCCTATCACTGAGTTTAAGCCCCAGGACTGGCAAAACAACAACAACAACAAACATTTAGTTAGTAAATGCAAAATAAACAACTCATACTTGGAATATACCATTGCTCCTTCCATACTGATACCTGACATTAGTCCCTAATTCATATACTTTACCTATATTAGTATACAATTTTGAAAAAAAAACCTAAAACTTTTGTTCATTAAGTCACGGCAATTAATGCCAGGAATGTGCTTAGATGTCAGGTGAAGATTAATTCTGGAAATTCAAAGATTCCAGGCTTTTGGGTGGTCATTGCTAATCACAATCAGAAGCGTAGTATAAGTGATATTTGGAAATCTTTTTGGTAAGTCATGGCACCAAAAAGGCAGAGGCTAATTAATAGTTTTTACAGAAGAGAAGGAATAACTCCAGATGGAAGGAATAAATGATAATAACTAAGTTATACCACAAAGTGTTCTAGTGAACCATTTTTGGTTATTAAAGAACTAGTCATAAACTAGGATTATTCCTCATTGCCTTTAGCATTCCAGTAATTAGGCTAATTCTTAATTTCTGTGTGATAGGTTGTATATCCTTCTAGGCTGTACTTTCATACCTGAACTCCTTTGCTTTCTAAAAATCTCAGTCTTTTATATTTCTCTATGAACAATTTCTGATACTAAGTTGACAAATGCAGACAGCAGAGGATGCTAATGTAAGAGTCCCATGACATATGAATCATTAATGTAACAACATGGAAAAGGAGGATAAATTTATTGCTACCTCAATTTTTCTGAAAACTTGCAATGTCATCATTTGATTCAAATTTCCATTCTTTGTCTACATAGTGTCAATAAGTGCTCATAAATGCAAATATAAGATGGATGCTCGTGGCTCACACCTGTAATCCTAGCTACTCAGAAATTTGAGACCAACGGATTGAGGTTCAAAACCAGCCTGGTCAGGAAAGTCCATGAGACTCTTATCTTTAATTAACCACATGAAACCCAGAAGTGGTGCTGTACCAAAAGTGGCAGAGTGTTCAACTTGAGCTGAAGAACTGAGCGACAGGGCCCAGTATCAGAGTAAAAGACCCACGACCAACAAAAAAAGTGCAAATTTGACTTTAAGTTTCCCCCAAAGGAACCACAAAGTCAATAGTAATCTTTCCAAGTAGAAAAAATAATTCCAAAATGATTCAGTGCACCTATTTTTGTTGAGTTATTTAAGTTATGGTTTCTTTGCTGGACATATTCTCTTCTTTTAAAAATTGTCAAATATTAGCTTTATAATAAACTTCACCTAATATTTCTTGGTTCAAAAGAGAAGTCCATACAGTTGAAATCAATTGGATTTATTACTATTTCAGTTCAAAGCCAACCCAGGCAGGAGAGTCTGTCTAACTCTTATCTGTAATTAAATACTAAAAAAGCCAGAAGTGGATTTTAGGCTCAAGCAATAGAGTACTAGCTATGGGGGCAGGTGGACAGGAAAGGCAACTGTACAGGGACAGGGTCCACCCTCTGGGTTCAAGCCCCCAAACCAGCACAAACTAAACAAACAAACAAGCAAATGATAAAAACCACATATTTCTTTGAGACTATCCTTAAAGCACTGCTTTGAGAAGAGGCTCCTTTTGCTGATCGTACTCACTGGATCCTGCTTTTTGGAATCCTTATTGCTATGGAGAACTCAGGACCAGACTAAAGAATTGGGTAACTGACTCCTGCAACAGGAGAATCATCTCAGGAATGAAATATCCGTGCATAAGTCTCTTTAAAACCCCCAAATCTTTGTTTCTTTGCAGGAGAACACTTTTAAAACAAATTTATTTCCTTTTATTCTATGCTGGCCTTCAAATGGCATATTGTTTCCTTTTGTTATACTCTCAACTAGAAGTTTACAGACAAGTTTTATGTAAGTAAAGACACACTTGACAAACTCAGGGAGAGAGTTTCTTTCAGGCCTTGGATTCTTTTCTTGTACCATAAAAGGACAGCACAAATTACCTTGAAATTTGTCATTTCTTTATGTTCAATTCCTCTCTTGGGATCAATTTCCACTTGCAATAACAGTTCCTTCCACTTAGTTCCAGTAACAATCTATGGTGCTGCTCCAGGTAAAATGAATATTTTCTGGCTTCATTGAAATAGCACAAGTTATATCTTTGGACATGAGGTAACATGTGTTTCAGAGATAACTTCATAACGAGAAAATATGGAATTTGCATGGCTTATAAAACCTTATTCATGTACATATGGCCATATAAGATGATGTTAAGCGAAATGGAACCCAAGATATGGACACAACTTGCTTTTTCTTGCTTGTCATTTTTTTAATGTATCTAACAAGTAGCATGTGATTTTTTTTGTTTCTCTTCTATTTTCTTCCTCCATGGTATAACCCCTGTTTTCACTATATTTATTGTCAGAGACCTGCATCTTTAATATACATTTTTCTAATGTGGGGAGGGGAAGGGAAATAACAAAATGCTTAAAGAAGTATACAGTATGACATATTGTAACAATGAGTTGTACATGGCACTATGTAGAAAATTAGCTTTACAACTTGAGGAGGGGAGAACGGAGTTAGTTTGGTGGGGAGGAAAAGGATTGTAGGAGAAAAACAAAAGGGGAGGTAACAATGCTTGATAGATAATGTACTCATTAACTTTCTTATGTAACTCTAGCCCTCTTTAAACCATTTTTACAAAAATAAACATGAAAAAAACATCCTGGACTTCTTTCAGTTCAAATTTTCTAAGTGCTCTGTAATTAAGACCAATTTTATGTGGGAAGAATGTTCTCAGAAACATTTTTGTGAGTGTGTTTTGTGCATTATTTCCCAAGTGTACATAAGTTAGCAGTAGGAGAAACAATAGGAATAATTGGAGAAAAAGAAGTTTTGTGCTTAAGTATAATGGTTCAATACACTATAGAACACTCTTCAAGTAAGACAACATTGAAACAATAAATCCAAGGCCAGTATGTAGATCTATGGGAGTGATATAGGGAAAGCATTACTACCAAGTGGAACATGAAGGATGAGGCCACTCTTGTTTTCTACTAGATCTAAATCATGGTAGCTAATCATGCAAATTTGTAAAAAGTAGAACAGAAGAGTAATTCTGGTTCCAAAATGAGTCAGATATAAGAGCATGGACTTAACTGGAAAAAAAGGCAATGTTGAGAGAGCAGGAAATATAGTAGCAATGAGCTAGTGGATAAGATCACATTTGTTTTTCTTTTTCAGTTTATTTTTATGGTTATGGGTCTTCAACTCTGGGCCTGGGCGATGTCCCTCCCCTCTTCAGCTCAAGGCTAGAACTCTACCACTTGAGCCACAGTGCCAATTCCAGTTTTCTAGTGGTTAATTGGAGTTAAGTGCCTCAGAAAACTTTCATACTGGTGTTTGATCTGAACTGCAATCCTCAGATCTCAACCTCCTGAGTAACTAGGATTAAAATTTTGAGACACCAGTACCAGGATTAAGATCACATTTGTAGCAGTGTACACTCAGGATGTGTAATGTGTATGTTCATCTATCTTTGTATGAATTCTTGAGTTAAAAATCTAGGCTACAGGTTAGACTTTACATTCACAAAAATGTTTGTAGTTTAAAACCATACTCCTGGAAAAAATAAAAACTAAGAATATAAAAGAGTCTGGAAAGTTCAGTTTGCATCCAGCCTCGGCAGAACAGTCTTTGCAACACTACCTATAATTAACCAGCCAAAAGCTGCATTGGATGAATGGCTCAAGTGATGGGATACTAGTTATGAACAAGAGTGCTGAATAATAGCCTGAGGATTTTGCATACATACATATTAACATTTACATGCACACAGAAGCACTTATATGTGCAAACACACATATGAAACAATTCTCAAAATGTGTAGAAAAGTTAGAAAACAATAGAAAATATGTCCTGAGTAAGACTAGAATCAAGTGATAATTTTTAATATTAGAAAGTCGTCAAGTGAACTTTCCCCCCAAAAGCATGAGACTATTACATAAGTAGTGACCAGAGATAGTAAAAGAGCCAAGTAATAATTATTAAAGGGATCGGATCCATGGAAGAATGAATCAGAGACCCCTGCAGGTGCATCTGAAAATGTTCATATTCTGTGTCAAATGTTAGAACATCTTTGAAAATTGTACAGAAACAGTTTGAACAGTCAGTTGTGGATAAGATCATCAGAGAAGTTCAGAATTACTAGTAGGTTTCTCGATCAAATAAACAAACAAACTATGGCAGGGGAATGCGATTCAAGTCTGGAATTCTAGCACTCAGACTAATACAGGAGATTAGAGAGTGGATTAAATAGTAATACGTTCCCTGGACTAGGTAGTATAATTTTGCCTCAATAAAACAAACCAAAGTACAAGAAAGGAATTCATAGTTGGAATTTTGGGCAAATTTTTTCATGTTTTGAGAAGTCAAGTTTCCTATTGAAATACAACTCATATATCATCCTCAGTCATGTTTTAAATGATCTCTTCATTACAGAATACTTCTAGATGCAAAATCGGTCATGATTCCGAACCAAAAAATTTAAAAATTTAGCATCATTCTGTTGGATTCCAAAGAAATAATGAAGGAATACAAAAGCTTAAGCCAGGAGAAAAAGCAAAGTTATCTAATGTAGGACTTTGTAGACCTTACTAAATTAGAATTTAGATTTAAAATAAATATCTTTTGCTTGTAATTTCATATTCTATAGGATACTACAAAATACTTTTTAAGTAGAAGTTTTAGTTTACCAATTCACAAATGATTCTGGCATTCTATTTGTCTAGAATATTCTTTCAAAAGAGTTGTAATTAGGACTTAGATTATAGATAATTCCAACAGTAGATGTATAACATGATAATGTGAATAATCTAGAAAAAGTTGACAATAAATGGATGCTATTAATTTATAAATTTAGAAAAAGAGCCATGTTTTGTGACTTTTGTGTAACATGGTATGAAGAGAATTATTATTTGAAATCTTTTTTCTTCTACCTGTACATAACATAGGAAGAAATTTCCTTAATTATATACCTCTGTATACAATGAGAAAAATGCTAGGTTTGGAGTTTGTCTTCATTTTGTTTTTGTTGTTTTGTTTGTCCTAGGGCTTGACGTCTGGGCCTGGGCACTGTCCCTGAGCCTGTTTTTTGCTCAAGGATAATGCTCTACCACTAGAACCTCAGTACTACTTGTGTCTGGCTTTTCCTGAGCAATTTATTGGAGATAAGAATCTAAGGAAACTTCCTGGCTGGGTGGGCTTTGAACCATAATATACAGATCTTTCCCTCTTGAATATTTATGGTAGACGAAAAGATAAGTATAAATAATATGTTCAAGTTTTCTGATCTCAAGAATACCACTTGAGGGAAAACGATGCAGCAAAGTTTAGTGTAGTGTTCTTTCAACAATAAAAAGGGCATAACATTAGCAGAATTGTAGAATTTTTTCACAATAGTGATAAGCTAGTCATGCTGTGAATTTAGGGAATTTTAAGGTGCAGCTTACAAGGTGGAAACTGTTGGGCTAGAATGACTTTACTGCATAAAATTTTGGTATTGATTTTCATTGAAATAATAGCTTACTATGATGAACAAATGTTTACTCTAGAGGAATTAATTATTATAGATACTTCATAATTTTACCTTCTACCAGAATGTGGCTAGTTTCTCTGTTGACATATAAATATGTAATGTCTCATTGGAAACTGCATCTCTTGCAGAATTACATAAAATGCATACAAGCACTGTTTTAAATGTCTCTGGTATGGCATACTCAGAATTTCAAAATGAGTAGTTAGTAGAACACATATATTCTGTCCTCTTAACAAATATTCAGTTTTAATAATTAGGAGTTTTCAGGGAATTGAACTATTTTCTATTTAATATGAGACAATATTAAAATAATGTTTTAAAAAAAATAATGGCAAGTATATTCTGAAAAGTTTGTATAGTTTGATTGCATTCAAGTTGATGACCATCTGAAAAAGAAAGGGGCAATTAATTCAAATTAGAAGCCAAATATTGTTCATTTTTTTAAAAAATGTAATAGACATAGAATATCATTTACTATAGAAATATAGTGAAATTATATTTTATGTAGCTTATTTTTAAATTTAATTTTATTGTCAAGGTGGTATATACAAGGTGTTGCAGTAATTGTAAGGTAGTGAATATCTAAAAGTTGAACTTTTTATGCCCTCCCTCATTTTTCTCACACTTTTACTTCACCCCAATATCCCTCACAAGTTGTAATGTGAATATCCTACATGTTGTCTTGTGAGTATTGCTATTCCATTTGTTTGCCCTTTGTCCTAAAAGAAATCACATAGCACTGTAAAAACAATAACCACAAAGAAAAACCTCTGTTTCCTTGTCTAGGAGTTCATTTTGCTCAGCATCCTCTTATATGGTTATATATACATAGCCATTCTGCTCATCTGCTAGGACTATCTTAGCCATTACCTAATTATTTCACATGAGGAACACCATGGAATCTGTTTCTTTGTGTCTTGCTTATTTTTCTTAGTAGGATTTTTCCAAGTCTTTCCATTTCCTTATTAATTGGAAGCATAGAATTCCACGGTGTGTGTGTTTAATGGATTTGTTCATCTTCTGAGTAGCATATTGGTTTAAATCATGATTGCATGTAAGTATCATTAGGGTCATACAAAAATGACAGATGCCACCTCCCAAGATATACTAAAATCACGATTTCTAAGTAAGATAGTTTTTGGTGGTGGGACAAGTATTGAGATACCTGAATAAGTCTAATGTATTTCTTGCACTGAGTTAGGCAGGAAGACATCATATAGGATAAAAATGGTACTGACAAAATATTCCCTTGAGAAAGATTTAGGAGGCTTCCAGAAATATGAAGAAATTCAGATAATTTTGAAGAATTTAGAAATGCAAGTTCAAGTATGTCTCTTTAAATAAAAATTATGAAAGTGGAAGGGCAAAAGAAGAGGAAGAGAAGAAATAACTGACAGCAGATCATTGTTCCAAGTTAGAGTATAAAAAGAAATAATCTATAACTTCCCAGTTAAAAGGAGACCAATATAATACGTCCCACTTAATTTAGGTACATGCAAAATATTTACTTGGTTTTTTCTACTTTAATGCTCCAAAATAAAGACTTATAAGAAAAGTTATGTGATTGCCATTACTTCAACCAGAACACTAATTGTGATGAGCCCTCTTTTTCTCACATTGCACTTGGAAAATAGTCCATAAGTTGAAGATGTTGTGGCTGATTAGAATCAGAGTTAGGGGCTTCTACTTGTACAAGTATCCCAAAATAGTTTAAAGCAGTCTTTCCCCCAAGATATCCAACTGCATTGTCTGAAGCTGTACTTTGAACACACCCTCAAACGTGAGTACGTAATTTGAAATTATACTTCAGCATTTCCTTGGCACATTCTACTTTGTGCCTTTATCTTTTTTGCACATTCCTTTTGAGTTCATAGTTGCTCTATTTCAATTTCATCTTTATATACTACTAAGAACATTGTTCAACTACCACTTCTTGTTTGCACACACCCAGTGTATGTATCAAGGTACTTTGTCTATGACAAACAATAGGGTAGTACTCACTCTCTCAGGAAAAAATTGCACAGTATAACCCTATGCCCACATTAGAGGGTGTAGAATTTAAAGCAGTTTGAGACAAACAGTGATATTAGAAGTGAAAGCCTCCCTAGGGACATTTGCTTGGAGCTCATTAGTTTTCCCAGGAGAAATATAAATATCCACAAAATTTGGAGCTAATTAGTAAGTAATCAATTTAATACTAGATCCTAGAAGTTGTGTTAATTCAAGTCACCATTGTATTATTGTTATATCAGAATTCTTCCCTATTTGCCAATGTGTATAAGAAAATGAAAGATTTGGATTAAATGGTGAGGCTAATGTCTGAACTCTTCCATTCAATAAAAGTTTGAAGTTTATTATAGCACTTCCTACATATAAGAATTTGTGGCAGGGGCTGGGAATGTGGCTCAGTGGTAGAGTGCTTGCCTTGCATGCATGAGGCCCTGTGTTCGATTCCTCAGCACCACATAAGCAAAAAGAAAAAAGCCAGAAGTGGTGCTGTGGCTCAAGTGATAGCCCTAGCCTTGAGCTGAAGAGCTGAGGGACAGCGCCCAGGCCCACAGTTCAGGCCCCACGACCGGACCCCCCCCAAAAAAAAAGAAAAAAGAATTTGTGGCAGGTTGATTGACAGGGTTACTTAAGCATGGAGATATCCCTAACAAGAATTAGATTTCAATAAGGTATATGGCAGTTATGATTTGTTAATGTTTATTGAGGCATTTTCTGTTATAAAGAAGAATCAATTCAAGGAGTCTTCAGTCACATCAGTAAAGCTGTATGTTTAATCTAATACTTGGTGTTACTTGTCCTACATTTGTGATGACTAGGCTGATAAGATATCCAACAATATTTCAATAAAATCCCAAACTGATGTGGATACATGAATCACTCATTGGAACTGTAGGACAAATTAGGCTTGTCTGTGCCTTGTCAATCTCTAATCTCCTGTCTAAACAGTCTTGAAACATATTCACAAAATACCTCTAAGGAAAGTTCATGAGAGTTATAACTGTATAATTCTTCTAAGGTCAGGATAAAAGCATTTGCTCTCAGCATTTAAAATCAACAGGATCTGTTGAATTCATGGATCCAGAATTTTATAGCTTCACATTCATATCACAAAATTTTATCAATATGACTTTCACCAAAACACTGTTCTTATTGAACTTATCTATGTCCTTTTACTTTTCAAATCCAAATAGAATATTTCCTTCAAAATATTCCTGCAAATTCTTTCCTTCCTTTACTTCTATAAATCTGTGTTTATTGCTTGTTTCCTTATTTATCTCTTTCATCTAATCTTGTCCACACTGGTGCTCACATTGCTCACACTTGTGTCAGAATTTTCCTTTTCCTCATCACTTTAATAATGCCCCCGATTTTATTATTCTTTTGCATATTCAAGGTCGTGGATATTTTGATGATGTCTAAACAGACATATATTTGCATCTCTTTAACATAAACCTTAGAACTGAGAGTTTTTTCCTCTAAGTCCGTATTTTCCATCTGTAGTCCTTTTCACCAAGAATATAACTAACAGTTGCCAGTCAGAGATGTGGATGCATTTTAGATTTCTTCTTACCTTACTTTTTACCTTTCTTACCCTCCCCTTAGATAAGATGAATGATTAAGATTTTCTCAGTTTCTGTCACTAATACAATTTCTATGTACTCTTTTTTATGCCCATGACACCAGCCTGTTACAAGTATTCATCACTGGTAACCTAGTCCTAAAACAACCGCTTACAAATTATGCTTTTTTTCCCCAGAGTCTTTTCATATTGGTCCTCTCCATCATCAGATTACTCTCTTTGTAAGCACACAGAGTGAAGAGCCCAGACAATAATTCTAGTATCATTATTTACTCACTACATTGACTGTTTGCCTTACATTTCTCATCTATAAATGGATGTAATCTACCAGAAATATTGAAGAATATTTGTTGACTTCTAGAACAAGAAAAAAAAGTGAAGAGTCCTTACATTTTCCACTTTAGCTTACAAATAAGGAAAGAGTCAAATTCAGTTTGTTGGTATGAAGTCAAAAGTTGTTTTATGCAGAAATAAAAATAAATTTTAAGTCCTGGCACTATGGCCTATGTCATTTTGTGGTAACTTCAGATATGTAAGTGGTATTATGTAAATTGTGTCACGTGTTTACAGCTGTACTGAAGGACATACTCTTCATAAATTATTGGAAACATTCATTATTGAATATTACCTATAAGAGAATGTTATTTGAATTAATCACACTGAGTTCGAACACTATATCTTAGTCCATCAAAATGTGGAAGTAAATGATTTTATTTATAAGAACACAATACCAGCAAAGAAAGTGAGTATACATTAGAGAGACTGCAGGAATAACACTAGGGTTTTTACTGTCTCTACCTATTAATGTAATTTTATTTCTTGGTATGGAAACTCTTCCTCTTGTTATTATTGAATGTAATCCAATTCAGTTTACAACTATGTATTCAATGTGGGAACACTAGCTATAAATAAGTGTAAAGTTTTTTTCCTTTTCAATCACCTTATCATTGTCAGGCTACACTGTGGTCATCATCATCATCTTCATCAAAATTATTATTAGCATCATAAATACTAATTAATGAAAATCTTATATGTGCCTATGACTTTGCTATTATTTTTAATGTTAACACTGCACGCATCCATATTAAAATTTTGAACAAATAAAGAAACAAAAAAAACTAAACCATATCAGGTAGCTTGACTATGTGTTTATAACAAATTATGGAATAGATTTTTGAAGCATTGCTAATTCCTAATCAGTATGAATTAACTTCCTCTCTTCCCCTCACTACACACAAATATTTAAGAGTTTGGACAGAAATTTTTCAAGTAATATACTGTAAATATTACTACAAAGTCAAATGTGTATCTAAAATTCCCTTGAAATAAAAGCTCTACTTTCTACTGAAACATTAGTTATTTTTTTTAATTTAATTTAATTTTATTTGTGAACATACTGTACAGAGGAGTTATGCAAATCAAAACAACATTGAGATATCACCTCACTCCATTTAGAACGGCAAAAATCAACAACTCTAACAACAAAAGATGCTGGAGGGGATGTGGACAGAAAGGAACCTTACTTCATTGTTGGTGGGAATATTAGTTATTTTATTCTAGGAAACTTTTAGAAAAATAGACTGTATATATTTGAAATGTAAAAGGTCAAAAATATTAGCAAAAAATAGAGAGTCCGTCTTCAGAAATATATGTGTGTGTATATATATATATATATATATATATATTAATGTTATGTATAGAATGACATTTTTAGAGATTGTCATCAGAAATATATACATATCTAAATTTATGGGTAGAATGATGTACACTATGGTGAAACAAAAATCTTAAAACATAATTAAAATAAAAACTACATCAAAAAGTGCCATTGACTCACTGTTATAATTTGACCTATTCTGGGTAATGAGATCTTAGAAATGTGTTTGAAAACTACCCAGACAGAAAAGTACTTGTTAGATTCTTATCCCCATTTAACCATTAAAAAAATGAATTAGCTCTCTGCCTCAAGTTGTAGATTGCTCTCCTTGAAGATAAAAAGGCTTATGGATAATGCCCAGGCCTTTCAAAAAACAACAACAACTACAACAAAATGTATCACATTAATTTCACAAAAGCATCTTTTAACTGCGGTGAACCTTTCTTAGAAACATAAATACAAGTCCCTGGAAAATGTTAAGTAAAAAGTATAGAATATTTACGTTTATATTAAAGACGTAACTATTTAGATTGTTTAAGATATTTAGGTAATGATTAGGAATTAAGAATAATGATGGGTAGGTAATATATTGGGACTGGTTTGTTATTCTATTTTATGATAGTAATAGAATGATATTTATAATGATTATATTAAATTACTCTTGCTTTATATTTGAATTATAATAAATGATAAACATTTTTAAATGTTTCCAATGGAAAGGAATATCAATTCTATGTAATTTCAAAGCAATTGAGAAAATTATTCCATAGCTGGTTTGCTTTAAGACTATATTTCTTTTCTTTTTCTAGTTTTCATATGTACATAGAAATTAAAATTCCAAAAATTCAATGGATGTTGGCATTCAGGAACATCTTCATAGATACTAATATTGGAGTCCCTTAAGTGGAATTGTTTTATTTCATTTGTTACTTTCACTAATAAATCAAGATGATAGTGTATTTTGTTTCTTTTCACTGCCATTGGCTCTTATCTTGAGAATATTTTTTCCCTATCAAAGTAGAGAAAAACAATTGGATTGACCAAGTAACATATTGCTTTCATAAGATGCAGATGCATAGATTTGTGTCTTCTGTCATTTGCCAAAAGTTTCTTCCGGAAAAGGTTATCAATTATTTATAAGTGTTGCTTAATTCCTAGGTATTCCAGTTATCACATACACTTTTTGATTTAGTTATCTCTGAATAAACTTAAAATAAACAATTAAAAATACTTAAAATGAACAGAAATCATATTATTGTTTCAAATGTTGCAGTTTACAAAGTTTATAAGCAAACACAGAAAATATCTTTTTACGTATTCTACATTTTGTGTGAAGTATTTTAACAATAGCTTTTTTTTTTTGCTGACATGTAATTCACCTGAAATATATTATTTCCTTTTATTGTATGCATTTTAGTGATTTGGAAATGAATTGTACAATCATAGGTTTTCCAAGCCTAAAATTTTCACAAATTTGCTTTTCTTCAAATAGAAATGCTGTAAATTTTTGAACAGACATTAAAGTAGATATAAGATTCATTTACAGGAATTTGTCCAGCATACATCCTCGATAGTGATCCTTTTCAAAATTTGGTTTTGGGGATTATTTCCAGGGTCTCACACAAAGTATTCAAGTGCAATCTCAATGAACTACATTCCCTGTCCAAACAAGTTTTTTACTTCTCTTTAATACATACATAGACGTGTAATGGATAGAACCTATTCAATTCTCTTTGACTTTTTGAAAACTTGCTTGCTTTAATGATTGAAGTATTTTACAAATTCATTTGCTATGTGGAGTATATCAATTTCTCCACAAGTGCATTACTATATTTTGTGTCATCTTTCTATATTATAGTCCTACTGGTGAGTTTTCTCTTTATTTTTTGGATACTAAAGAGGAACTTATTTCATATGCTCCTACTATCTACATATATTCTTTAAAGAAATATCCTATTTTGGGAAAAGTTATATAGAATTAGAAGATATAAAAATACTTAGACTCAGAATCATTTTAGCATTTACATTGTAGCATTAACAAATATGTGTCTTCTATCTATTAGATATTTTTTCACTTCTGTTATATTGTCCTTTGAATTATGAAAGAGTATAAGTTGATATTATACAGATTATTCTTGCTTTTCTTTACCCACTAATGCTTTCCATGTCATATTTTAGAAACTTTTACTGATCCAATGCCATGAATTTTTATGTTTATGTTTTATGTTTTTAAATCTCACATTTAGTTTGATAATGATCTTCTATTTAAAAACTTTAAATTTTTGTATAAGGATTGATGTAGTAGTCTAAGAAATTTTTTTAAATAGAGGGAGGCAATAGTGCCACAACAACCATTTAAGATTCTATTTTTATTTCATAAAGTCATGGCATCCTTTTCAAAATCTATTGACCATAAAACTGAGATTTTTATTGTGAAAATACCATACAGAGGGGTTACAATTACACACCAGTATTAACCAAAGCATGCTATTTGCAGAGGAGTATTTAAAAGATGTAATTTCTTATAAAATTGAACTTTTAATCCACAAAATGAATACCAGGAATCTATCACTTGGAAGATGTGAGCGGAAGTCAAAGGGAAGGAATAAAGAGAGTTATGGAGGAAGAGAGTGAAGGCATAATATTCAATGCAGATAGTATGAAACTAGAAAACATGAAAGTGGGGTGAGGTTTGGAATGGTATAAGAAAGTTATTAAAGATCCATTGTACTTATAAACTGATTTGTGGAATGGAAATTCTTTGAAACAACTATTTAACAAAAATATAATTTAAAACAATGGAGACATCTCATCTTCAACTGTATTCTCTTAAACCATGAATCAATATAATAGTTTCCTCCTCAGAAATTTTCTTTGCAGGTATTTTCCTCATAATGTCAGAAAACTGACCAATGCAATGAATATCAATATATCACATTGCCTATTGTAAATAGACACAATATAAAAACAGTAAAATTGTTAGAATTCATCACATGAAAAAATAACAGGTAGAAAGTATCAAATGATGAATTATAGTTTTTCCAAGTACTTTACTTATGGTATCTAACTTAATCCTCACAATAATCCCATAAAGTGGAACTACGTCATTTTTAATTCTCAGATGATGGTATTGACATCTTCAGAATTGGAATTACTAGTACAGCATTGCACACATGGTAAGTTTTACCCTGAGGCCCATCTCTCGCTGTATCAAATAACTGCATTTTATTTTATGACTAAAATACCAGCACTTAGTCTACTAATTCTAGGAAAATTTCCAAGAATTATTGTGTACACTCTAATTATATTTGACTTTATCTTTGTTAGAAAATAGGTAGCTGTAATATGAAAACTCCAAGTTCATAATCAATTTACACATCCCTGGTGAAAGGAACTGCTAAAGTATAACATTCTTGATTTCTAGATCAAAATATTAGAAATCATAATCTATCCCTTCACTCAACACTGCACTGCCTGGGGATCCCATTTCTGTTTAACACAATCATACCGAAAGAGTGTCCTGCCCAATTCCTGATGGAAACAGACTGCAGGTGTTATGGACGAATCTTTTCCACATTGTAGCTCACCTAGGTTGTTTACCATTAGAAGTATTTTGATTGCTTTTTATACCAAACATTCTGAGAGAAATATACTACTTTAAAATGTTATTAAAGCAAGACTGATATAAAAATCACCTTTGACCCCAGATAAATATTTTACCTTTCATATACCCCAAATGCCGTCTGAGCTATCATTAATGTTAGCAACAAGGGGTTAAAAATCATAGACACCAAGACCGAAGCATGAATTAAAGACTCTCCAACTTGTCAATACAATTGGTTTAAAAAGTCATCAATACTACTGCAGTTTTAAATTTTTCTTATGGAGATTCAATTATAAACTATTAACAGTTGAAAATAACTCATTTTCTTGGGAGTAGGACACAAAGCACAAGATTAATCCTAATCATTTTAAAGGACCTTTATTTATACTACAAATTTACTCCCATAACTACAATGATATGAAAAATAACTGAAGTACAAAAACACAAAGGAAGTAATTTAACTGCATCATCTACATTCAATGGACTGTGTTAATAGAAAACAAAGTTAAACTAATAATTAGCTTACCAAATTCACATACATTCTTTTATTTTATTTCATTTAGTTTCATAAAAACTGGATTTTCATAAGATGATGCATAAAATGCCTATATACCCACATACATTTCCAGATCTTAACAATATTTATTTCAGAAATGTCTTTAGCTCCATAGTCAATGAACTGAATTAATACTAAAATATTCAAAGGGTTTTCAGAAATTGCAAGACTTGCTCTGGGATGTTATTCATATTGGAAAAGATATTCTAAAAGCCTTATTTGTTAAGTTGAGATAGTTACTCCCACAGAAGAGCCATTAGCCCTTTGCATGTACAAAACAACTTCAGATACATCCACTATCTAAAGATGACACGTGCTTTTGGTTTGTTTGTTTTTGAAAGGAATAGCTAACAAGCATATCAACAATACTGATTTTCAGTCAATATGATGGGATATTCAAACTTGATAAATATTGGGTTGATTACCTCTTAGTGTGAATAGATATGATCTTACAAAGAAAGTTATTTTCAACAGAAAGCCAGAAAGAGTTTATCCACTTTGTGTTTCACGGGAATAACCAGAGAGCAATACCTATTTGGTCCAGTTGGTCAAACTTACTCCAGGAGCATATGTTAAAAGTATAACAAATTTAAGAAGTCAAATACATATTTTGTACCGACAGTCATCTTCCAGCAATAATTTACTCCCTAAATATGTCTGAATCTTCTCATCTAACATATAATAAGAGCTGAAAGCGTTCTCTTTCATCTAACTTAATATTGTAAATCCTTTGATTCTGATGATATTATTTGACAAATAAAATGTACAAAAGCGTGGTCCAACTGAAATGACATGACAGAATACTGATACATAAAAACATTGCAACAAATTCAGCTCTTTTCAGCCTCACCCTGTCCACATTGGCAAGCAACATTGCTACAGCACATGCACACATATACACATACACAAATATGCACACATGTACACACACCTATACATGCATGTTAAATTCAAAAAAAGTTCAAATAAAAAATTAATGATTAGTACAAATAATAATTTGCCTTACTACAAAAAAATACACAATACAGTCACCACAGATGTTACATTTTACCTGCCTATCCACATGTGACCACTTAATTTATATTTACTTACTTAATTAACTAATTAATTCAATCATTTGTTTGGTGCTAATACTAAGGCTTGAACTCAGGGCCTGTCTCTGTCCCAGAATTTGTTATTTTTTTGTTTTAGTTTTCTCAAGGATATCATTTTACTGCTTGTACCACAGCTCCAGTTCTAGCTTTTGTTAGTTTATTTCAAATCAGAATCTAATGGACTTTTTTTTTGTTTGGTCTGGTTACAAACCACAATCCTCAGACTTCATCTTTCTGATTAGCTAGGATTAATCACATGAGCCAACAGTGTGGCTTCTATTTTTCCTCTATAGTTATCTAATGCAAAAATGAGAGTATAGAAGCAAGATGTACAGTGATGATACTGTTCTGTCAGAAATTCAAGTTAGTAATGTAAATTTCTTCTTAAGAACACACACAAAAAATACCATGATATAGTATAAGAGAACTCACAATTGGACATATGAGCTTTAAGAGATTTCTAATACATCCATTATTTATTGGTACCCAACATTAGAAAAATATATATATATAATGTAGTACTGAAAAAGTAGTCCTTTACATGACTACTTACATTCCTTGTTTTTTTTAAGACACTTGTTTTCATCTAAAAAAGTAGCCCTGTCTATTGTCTTCATGTGGTTTCAATGATTGAAGGTGCTTAATGAGAAATCAAAATGTATTAGTAGTACTTTGCTATCAATTAAATCTCACTTTTTCTTTTTGGAAAATATAATGATCAAAGAAATAGTTGAGAATCAGCAAGCAATTGTTCAGAATCATGCTTCCAGTGCAAGTGGGTCAACAGTAAGTAATCCTCAATACCATTTTCCACAAAGTTTGTCACTGATACAATCGGCCTGCTTTCTCTTGCTGCTTCCATAGCCTGGACCTATTCCTTCATTGTACATGAAAAGTGTGATTCAACTGATTTCATTCAGATCTGTTCCTAGAATTATCAAGGATTTAGATTCTTGTCTGCAATATGATTAAACCTATGTTTCTTCATGTAGGCTGCTAAAAATGTATTTACCAAATTCAAGTAAATACATAAATTCTATTTCCATCTTTTTAAAACATAAAATTCTGCTTGCTCTATATATTGATCAGAGGCATGCATTTGTGGCTATATAGGTCATTGCACATCTGTCTCTCTTCCTCTCTCTTTAATGTTTCTCATAGATAATAGGATTGCTCTATAATTATTGTAATTTACTTTGCTTTTATATTTTTGGTTGCATCATTTTACTTTCTGCTCTGCCATTTCCCAAATCAAATATATAGAAGGCATTGTTTCATCTTTTCTCATTCCTAGAATAAGCTGCACATGAAGACACCACTGGTCCTTATTTTCAGTCTGTATCTTTGAATACGGAGGAAAATCTTTCCTCTGCTTCCATCAATTCCCTACTCTCCAGTTAGAATAATTTCGAATAGTAAAAATGTAAAAAGGGAAAATAAATCATGGTGAAAAAACAGATGCAGAAAATTCACCGGATTTTTCTGAACAGTTCAACTAACTTGAACTATTAGGGAAATACTTGGACACCTCATTCCCACTGTCACTCAAAGTCTCTGGTTAGGCAATTCTGATGAAGACGAGGAACATGATGAAAAAGTGAGGAATGGTATCAATTGCAAGAAAAAATGGAGAAAGATCCATGCAACTTTCTTCTTTTGGCTGCTGAAAATAATCAGGTTATTATAGTGCAGAGACTACTTTCCATAAAGGCCACTCATGTGAATACTAGGGATGATGATGAGTATACCCATATTCATCAAGAAGCCTACAGTGGACACTTAGAAACTGTCTGTGAGTTGGTGGCTGAAGCGGCAGATATTCATGCAATAACTGTAGATGGCTGGACAACCCTGTGCAGTGCTTATATGTGGAATAATAATAGAGTGGCTTTTTTCTTACTTCATCATGATGGAGATACCAATGGCCCCCTTGCATCTTGCTGATGGAAATAGAGTTAGCAAAGACATGTTGGATCTGCTTCTGTTGAACCATTATGTCAAATCAGCTCTGAAGAACAACTTGGAAGAAACTGTATTTGATATTGCCAAAAGGATAAGTATGTATCACTACCTCTTTGAAGTTTTGGAAGGCTGTACAAATTGCTCTCCTAAGTCATAATGGTTCGGTTAAGTTTCTTAAATTTCAAAAATGCCATTTCATTCTGTTTCCATACAAAATATTTTCACAATCCAACTAACAACAATAGCTTACTGCAACAATTCATGGATTCCATGGAAGTCTTCCAAGTCAATTGCCTTACTTTGATGTCAAAATGTATTCAAGAGTTAGTTTTATATATCTATAATGATTTCTGGAGAGTTTTTGCTTTTTATTGTAATTAAGTGGTTACATAATTTCCCTAATTTCACAGTATTGTGGGATAGTGACACTCAGTTAAAATCACAAACACATTCTAACATTTCTGGAGAAAATTGTCTTTCACAGTCTATAACATTTATGAGTTCCATGAGCTTTGCGATACTGTTATTTCTTCCACATTGGTTGGTATGTACATTTCTTTTGTTTTGCATAACATCAGCTGTTCCCTTTTCCCACTTGTTCCCTCCCTTCTATCCCTGCCATTAACTTGCTTAGTTCATTTTGGTCAATGTCCAGTGCAACTAATGAATTTTTCCCTAATTTCCTCTATTTCTATGTCGTCTTCCTGGTTCCTCTTCATTGTACACATATATACCATACATGTGATCAGCAGCATGGGGCTATTTAGTAGAGATTTGACCAGATGAGTGAAAGTCCTTTGTTTCCTAAGTCCTGTTAAATATGTCGTATTACCTAACATTTTGGTTTTAACATCAACTTATCAGGGATACCATGTACTGTTGGTCTCAATGCTCTTGTCTTCTTTGCTCAACATGATCACCTTCTAGCTCCATCCATTTCCCTGCAAATGCCATTATTTTGTCATTTCTAATGGCTGAATAATATTCCATTGTGTATAGATACCACAATTTTGAGATCCATTCATCTGTGATGAGACATCTGGGTTGTTTCCAAATCCTGGCTATTATGAACAGTGCGGCAATAAACATGGAGGTGCATGTGTCCTTGTATACTGATTCCTGTTGTTCAGGATGGATGCCTAGAAGTGGTATGACTGGGTCATAAGGGAGGTCAATATTTCGCTTTCTTAGGATTCTCCAGACTGTTTTCCAAAGTGGTTGTATAAGTGTACATTCCCACCAGCAGTGTAGTAGGGTTCCTCTTTCTCCGCATCCTCTCCAGCATTTGTCATTGGATGACTTGAGGATGTGGGACATTCTGACTGGGGTAAGGTGGTATCTCATGGTTGTCTTTATTTACATTTCCTTTACACCCAGGGATGGTGAACACTTCCTAATGTGTTTCTTTGCCATTTTTATCTCTTCTTCTGAGAAGTCGCTCTTTAGTTCCCTTTCCCATTAAGTAATTGGTTTGTTAGGTTTGGGAGGGCCTGGTTTCTTGAGATCCCTGTATATACTGGATATTAACACGTTGTAGGATGTATTGCTGGTAAGTATTTTTTCGCAATTAATTGATTGTCTTTCTAGCTTGGTTGCAATCGCTATAGCTTTGCAGCTATAGCTTTGTTATAGCTTTTTATTGTAAGGTAGTCCCATGTGTCATGTCTCACTCCAATTTGTTGTGACCCTGAGGCTCTGTTCAGGAAAATCTTTCCTGTGCCTATAAGTGCCTATAAGTTCAAGTGTCTCTCCTACTCTGCTTGCAGTGGTTTCAAAGATTCAGGTTTAATGCTAAGGTCTTTAACCCATTTTGAGCTGATATTGGTATATGGTGATATGCTGCGGTCCACTTTTATTCTTCATGTGGCCATCCAGTTTTCCTAGCACCAGTGGTTGAAGAGGCTGTGTTTCTTCCATTTTATGTCTTTGGTTCCTTTGTCAAATATCAGCTGACTGTAGGCATGTGGATTTATTTCTGGATCTTCTATTCTATTCTATTGGTCTTCGGGTCTGTTTTTGTGCCAGTACCATGCTGTCTTTGTTATTATGGCTCTATAGTAGAGTTTGAAGTGCTGCATGGATATCCCTCCCATGTTTTCTTTATTCTCTAGAATTGTTTTGGCTATTCTAGGTCTTTTGTGGTTCCATACGAATTATTGGACTGTTTTCTGTATTTCAGAGATGTACATCATTGGGATTTTAATAGGAATTGCATTGAATTTGTATATTAATTGAGGCAGTATTGCCATTTTCCTATACTGTTTGCCTATCCAACAGCATGGGAGGTCTTTCCATTTCCTAGTGTCTTCTGTAATTTTTTTCTTTAACGTTTTATAGTTTTCATTAAATAGTTCTTTTAAAGCTTTGGTTAGGTTAATTCCTAAATATTTTATTTTAGGGGAGATTATTGTGAATGGGGTTTCTTCCTTTATTTCCCTTTCTGCTTCTACATTGTCAGTGTACAGGAAGACAACTGATTTTATTGGATGGATTTTTGTATCCTGCTACATTGCCGAAGTGATTTTTGATTTCTAAGAGTTTGGGGATGGGGTTTTTGGGATTGTGAAGGTATAGTATCATGTCATATGCAAAAAGCTATATTTTAATTTCTTCTTTCCCTATGCGGATCCTTTTAATGTCTTTTTCTTGCCTTATTGACCTGGCTAAGGTTTCCAGGGCTATATTGAACAGGAGTAGACACAGTGGGCATCCTTGCCTTGTTCCAGATTTTAAGAGAATTGGTTGTAACTTTTCCCAATTAAGTATAGTATTAGCTATTGGTCTGTCATAAATGGCCTTTTTTAAAATTTAATTTTATTTTATTTGTGAACATACTGTACAGAGGGGTTACAATTACATGGGCAGGATAATGCGTATATTTCTTACCAAGCATTGCAGGCTCCTCCTTTGTTTTCCCTTCACATCCCTTCCCAGCCTCCCCCCACCCCCCCAATCCCAATCCTTCTCCTTCCCCTCCTTCCCCCCCACACCGACGTTGTAAAGCTCGTTTTGGAAATGACAACTTGTACTTCTCATTGTTGCAACAGGTCCACCTGTATCCTTAAACAACTGGTTTTTCTCCATCTCTTCCACAAGTTATACTGACATCAAATATAGTGAAAGCAGCCATTATACTGTGGGGGAGGGACATACAAAGCAACAAAGAGATAATTATATAAATGCGTTAGAAACACACGCATGAAAGAAAAAAACATTAAAATACACATCTAAGGATTCATTTTCCTGAACATCACATTATTTGACCTTTTCTGCTTGATTCATACATATACTAGATATTACAAATAAGGGAAACCATGGGACCTATGTTTCTTTGGGCCTGGCTTACTTCAGTTAATATAATTTTTTCCAAGTTTTTCCATTTCCTAACAAATGGGGCAATGCCATTATTTCTGATGGAGGCATAGAATTCCATTGTGTATATATACCACATTTTCTTGATCCATTAATCTACTGAGGGGCATCTGGTTTGGTTCCATATCTTAGCTTTGGTAAATAATGCTGCAATAAACATAGTTGTGCTGGGAGCTTTAGTGTGGTCTTGTTTGTAAACATTTGGGTAAATGCCCAAAAGTGGGATTGCCGGGTCATAGGGGAGTTCTATGTGAAGTCTTTTGAGGAACCTCCATACTGCTTTCCAAAGTGGTTGAACAAGTTTACATTCCCACCAACAATGAAGTAAGGTTCCTTTCTGTCCACATCCCCTCCAGCATCTGTTGTTGTTAGAGTTCTTGATGTTTGAAATGGCTTTTAATCTTTTAAGAAATGTTCCTTCTATTCCTATTGTCTCCAGAACTTTTAGCATGAATGCATGTTGAATTTTATCAAAACCGTTTTCTGCATCTGTGGAGATAATCATATGATTCTTGACCTTGGCTCTGTTGATGTGTTGGATTATATTTATTGACTTATGTATGATAAACCATCCCTGTATCTCTGTGATGAAGACTACTTGGTTTTAGTGTTTTTTTTTTATGTTTCTTGATTCTGTTAGCTAGAATTTTGTTAAGGAACTTTGCATCTGTGTTCATCAAGGAAATTGACCTGTAGTTCTTTTTTTGTTGGGTCTTTGCCTGGTTTGGGGATGAGTGTGTTATTGGCATCATTGAATGAGTTTGGGATAGCTCCCTCGTTTTCTGTTTCACTGAAGAGCTTGAAGAGTATAGATGTTAGTTCTTCTTTAAAGGTCTTGTACAATTCTGTTGTGAATCCATTTGGTCCTAGGCTTTTTTTTTCTTTTTTTTTAATTTTTTAATTATTTTTTACTGTGAAAATGCTGTACAGAGGGGTTGCAATTACATGGGCAAGATAATGAATATATTTCTTATTAAGCATTGTAGCCTCCTCCTTTGTTTCCCCTTCCCATCTCTTCCCATCCTCCCACCGCCCACTCACCCAATCCTCCCCCCACCACCAAAGTTGTAAAGTTCGTTTTCGGCATGACAACTTGTACTTATTGTGGCAATGGGTCGACATGTATCCTTATTTAAACGACTTGTTTTTCTCCTTCCTCTCTACAAATTATAACGACATGAAAACAGTGAAAGCATGGGTTATACTGTGGGGGAGGGACATACAAAGTAACAAAGAAATGATCTTATTAATGCGTTAGAAAAAATCACGTGAAAGAAATAAACATTTGAATACAAAACTTAGGGTTCATTTTCCTAACATCACCTTATCTGGCATTTTCTGCTTGACTCATACATACACTAGATATTGCAAATAAGGGAAACCATGGGACCTATGATTCCTTGGGCTTGGCTTACTTCACTTAATATATTTTTTCCAAGTCTTTCCATTTCCTAACAAATGGGGCAATGTCATTCTTTCTGATGGAGGCATAGAATTCCATTGTCTATATATACCACATTTTCTTGATCCATTCATCTACTGAGGGGCATCAGGGTGGGTTCCATATCTTAGCTATAGTAAATAATACTGCAATGAATATGGATGTGATGGTGGCTTTAGTGTGGTCTTGTTTGTAAACATTTGGGTAAATGCCCAAACGTGGGATTGCTGGGTCATAGGGGATCTCTATGTGGAGTCTTTTGAGGAACCTCCATACTACTTTCCAAACTGGTTGAACAAGTTTACACTCCCACCAACAATGAAGTAAGGTCCCCTTCTGTCCACATCCCCTCCAGCATTTGTTGTTATTAGAGTTCTTGATTTTTGCCATTCTAACTGGGGTGAGCTGGTATCTTAATGTTGTTTTGATTTTAATTTCCTTTGTGGCTAGGGAGGTTGAACATTTCTTCATGTGTCTATTGGCCAGCCTTCTTTCTTCTTCAGAGAAGTTTCTCTTAAAGTCTTTAGCCCACTTATTTATTGGGCAGTTGTTTCTTTGAGGATTTGTTGTTGGGGAATTTAGTTCTTTGACTTCCAAGTATATTTTAGATATGGGACCCTTGTCCGTTGTATAGCTGGTGAAGATCTTCTCCCAATCCGTGGACTGTCTATTGATCTTTCTAGGTATGTCCTTTGCCATGCAGAAGCTCTGCAACTTCATGCAATCCCATTTGTCCAACCTTTCTTTGATTTGTTGTGTTTCCGGGTCTCTATTTAGAAAATTTCGGCCTGTGCCAAGGAGACCTAGGGTTTCTCCTATTCCATCCTGTAATGTTTTCAGAGTGTCTGCTTTGACTCCGAGGTCTTTGATCCATTTAGAGTTGATTGTGGTACAGGGTGATATATAAGGATCTAGCTTTAGTTTTCTACAAGTAGTTAACCAATTTTGCCAGTACCATTTACTGAAGAGGCTCTCTTTCTTCCATTCTATATTTTTTTATCTCCCTTTTCAAAGATTACATGGCTCTAGGTCTGTAGGTTCATTTCTGGGTTTTCAATTCTATTCCATTGGTCCTGAGGTCTGTTCTTGTGCCAGTACCAAGCTGTTTTGATTACTATGGCTTTATATTTTGAAATTTGGTTTTGATATTCCTCCAGCCGTGGTCTTTCCGTTGAGGAGTGTTTTTGCTATTCGGGTCTTTTATTGTACCATATGAATTTTTGGATTGTCTCTTCTATTTCCTTGAAGAATGAGTTTGGAATTTTGAAAGGAATCACATTAAATTTGTAGATAGCTTGGGAAGTATTGCCATTTTCACAACGTTAATCTTTCCAATCCAGGAGCATGGGAGTTTTTCCCCTTTTCTAAGTTCTGTGTTGATTTCCTTTTTCAAGTTTTTAAAGTTCATCATAGAGGCTTTTCACTTCTTTGGATAAGTTAATTCATAGTTATTTTATTTTCGGCTATTACAAATGGAGTCGCTTTCCTAATTTCAGCCCCACTTTTCTCATTGTTGGCATATAAAAAAGCCATTGATTTTTGAGGGTTAATTTTATACCCTGCTACTTTGCCAAAGTTTTGAATCAGCTTGAGTAATTTGGGAGTGGAGTCTATGGGATTCCTTAAGTACAAGATCATGTCATCTGCAGAGAGTTTTATTTCTTCTTTCCCTATTTGGATCCCCTTTATGTCTGAATCTTGCCTTATTGCTGTAGCTAGGCATTCTAATACTAGGTTGAAGAGAAGTGGAGAGCCTGGACATCCTTGTCTTGTTCCTGAGTTAAGAGGAAATGGCTTTAGTTTTTCAACATTAAGTATAATGCTGGCTGTAGATTTGTCATATACAGCCTTTATTGTATTGAGGAATGTTCCATGGATTCCTAATTTTTCCAAAACCTTCATCATAAAGGGCTGGTTTGGTGGAGATGTATTGTTTAAATTTTTCTTTGCTATGGAAGGGTTTTTTTGGCCTTCAGTTATGAAGGAGAGTTTACCTGGGTACAGTATTCTTGGTTGATAGTTGTTTGTTTTTAGGGCATGGCATACATCATTCCAGGCTCTTCTTGCTTTGATTGTCTCTGCTGAGAAATCTGAGGTGATTCTAATTGGTTTCCCAATATAGGTGATTAATCTTTTCTCCTTGACAGCTTTAAGGATCTTTTCCTTGGTCTGAATTGATCCTGTGCAGTTTACAATGTGATGGTGGGATGTCCTATTCTGGTCTGGTCGATTTGGAGTTCTAAAAGCTTCTTGTATTTGAATAGGCCTATCTTTTTACATGTTTGGGAAGTTCTCTTCTAGGATCCTGTTAAAGAAATTTCCTACACCATTAACTTCTGTTTCTAGGTGCTCCTCTACAACCATTATCCTTAGATTATGCCTTGTGATGGTGTCTTCCAAGTGTTGGATAGATCTATCATATTTCTTGGATTTGTCTTGGATGGTTGTATGTTCTTTCTCTATAATGTCTAGGCTCTCTTCAATTTCCAAGATTCGATCTTCTGCATGGTCTAACCTGCTGTTGAGACTTTCTACTTTGTTTTTTATTTTTTTTCCTTCTAGTTGTTCAGCTCTGATGGCTTCAAATTCTTTGTTGAAGCTTTGTTTTAGATCTTGTATGAACTTCTTTACTTCTTTAATTTGGTGTTCTGTGTTTATTCTCAAATCACTTAATTGATTATTTGTGATTTCCTTGGACTCCCATTCCTTCTGTTGGGTTCCATTCAGCATTCCCTTTGTGGTCTCCTTGACTTCCTTCACATTTTTGTTAATGGATTCCAAGAATGCCTTTAGTGATCTTTGTGTATTCTCATCCTGCTCTTTCAATTCCTGTATTACTCTTTGATTAGCTTCCTCCCATTCGTGAGATTCCTGTAGTTCCCTTTGAGTGTTCTCAGCCTGCTCATGCCATTCCTGCCTTTCTCTTTGAGTATTCTCAAGCTACTCACGCAAATCCTGTATCAGTTTTTGGGTAGCTTCCTCACGCTTATGGTATTCTTGTATAAAGTTTTAGATTGCCTCCTCTCTCTCCCTATCATGCTCATACAGAGTCCTTTCTATGTTTTCAATCTTTTCATTAATCAATGTTTGCCAGCAGTGTTTGTAGGGCTATTTGGGAACTCTCCTCTGGATTATTCATTATCTGTTCTGTCCCCTGGTTATCATGAGTGGGAATTGAGATACCCGGACTTGCCATTTTTCTTGTGTTTTTCCACCTTACTGAGCTCATTTAGGATGCAATTAAAACCAGTTTTGTGCTAGAACACTATGTTACGGCAAGCATCAACCAAAGTCTGTATTTGTACAGTTAATAGTCTGCAGATACAATGTAGTTCAACAGATACATCTATTCAACATCAAACAACTATATATTTATGGGCTATGAACCGCAAACAAGAATTTGGTATACGAGAAATTATTAGGGTTAGGAAGAGATGTGGGTAAAATATAGGAATAGAGTGATGTGGGAAGGTACAGGGAGTGTTAGCTAAGTCCTAACCTTAAAGCAGGCAATAGGTTGGATAGGATGAAAGAAGACAGAGAGAAAAAAAAGAAGAAAGAGAAAGGAAACAAAAAGAGACCAGAAAAAATAGAAAGGTAAAAATTAAAAATATTATACAGAAAGAAAAAAAATATTCAGAGAAGAACATGAATATAATGAAAGAAGGGGAGGGATATAAAGGAGATATGAAAAACTTAAAAATAAAGATACTTAAAATATTATATAGGTATTAAAATGTAGTACTGCTATTAAGGAATTTACTTAAAATATTATATAGGTATAAAGATGTAGTACTGCTATTAAGGAATTTACGTGTAAGAGGTTTTGAACTGAGAAATAAATTTGTGGATTAAGTGTGTACACAATGGGGGATAAGGTCTAATAATCGACTACGGGTTTATCTGAGGATATGCAGAGCAGCAATTAAGTCACATAAAAACGAAATAGAAGAACAGGTGAAAATGATAAGAAAGAAAGAAAAAAAGATCAGAAGTTCAGTAGAGCTAAACAAAAAGCAAAACAAAACAAAACAAAAAAACAAAAACAAAAACAGAAAAGAGAAGAAAAACGCACACACACTTATACCCCTAAAATAAAATTCTAAGAGAAAAAAATTTACTAGAAAATAATTTTTTTCAAAAAAAGTTAAAATTAAAGATTACAAAAATTTTTTAAGAAAAAAAAATTTTTATGAAGGTACAACAAAAAAAAAAGTTCTTTGATTTTTTTGGGAGCGGTGGGAAAAATCCTGTGTCTCCCTTGTGTCCATAACCAGCCTTTTGTTGGAGTCTCTGGTCTTGTGTTCCTGTGGCTTGGTTGGTTACTCAAGTCAGTTTCTTGGAACAGGCAGAAAAATGCTCTGCGATCCTCCTCCCAGGTTCATTCAATGGGAGGAGAGGGCTTTTTCTTCGAGTTTGGAGATGCTGTGATGAGGCTAGGTTCTGGGTAGAGTTGAGGCCTTTCAGCAAACAGTAGCTTTTCCCGGGAGCTGGTTTGTGAGAAACTCACAGAGCCCAGCCTGGAGCCACTCTCAGGGTTTCTGTTTACTGAATTTCAGTTGATTGTCCAGGGAGGGGCAGCCTCTGGGTCTGATTACCCAGTGAAGAAAGCCACTCCTGGCGCTGGCAACCAAGCTGGGTGACTTTTCCCTGAGTGGAGCTGAGTCTGGCAGGTCAGGTTAGGCTCTTGTGATCTGCTAGATGACTCTAGATTTATTCCAGGGCCTGTGTTGGAGCTAGCAGCTCCACCGGGCTTTGTCAGTATCCAAGATGGACATCTCCAGTACTGGTTGGGGGAGGGGTGGCCTTCCCTCCTCTGCTCCCTGAGAAGGAGTGAGAACATCAGGCTTGTACTCATGCCGAGTCTTGCTTCCTGGGTCATCTCTGGTCTGCGAACTGCAGGATGAAGATGTCTGCTCCTTGTCGGTTCTTGCTGGTGTTGAGTGGAATCCGCTCTCAGGCTGTGTCTGGCTCCTTCGTCCTGGACTCTTTGTGATTCAGGTATGGCGGTGGCAGTTGCCGCTGCCACCATGGCCGCCGCCGTGGTGGCTGCTGGAAAGTGCTCAGGACTGTCTCCCTGCCTGTATTTTCTCTCTCTGGCCTAACTCTCTGTCCTGTGAAGGCACACTTGGTGTGGTTCTCTGGCTTAGGACTGTTCACTGGAACTCTAAAACTGCTTTCTATGCGAGAGCTTGTTTAGCCTCCAGCTTCTCCTCCACCATCTTCCTGGAACCTCCCTCAATTTCTCATTTCTTATAATATTTCAGGGCCCCAAATCCTTGAGATACAAGAATTATCAGCAAGCAATTGTTTAATGCAAGGCAACTTAAAATGAAAGATGAGGTCACAAAATCGAAAGAAAGTACTGTATTTCAAACTCAATTTACAGATGACCAGCCCATATGAATGAACAAGATCAGAAAGTATTACAAGATTATTTTTAATACCCCTCCCCTAATGATTAATGTAATATTTCAGTCTAGCTTAAGTGGTCCCAAAAATAGTTCCTGGAAGGATAGATCCGTGATTGATCTATCAAGCCTAGGAAAACTTGACTTAGAGGTCAAATGTAATTCAGCAAAACATTAATTGAGAAGATCGTTTGTGCTTCAATACACTGGTCCTTTAGTACAACTTGGTTCTGTGTTATAAAAATGTCATTCTCAAACCAATGATAACCTACATTTAATCTCCTGAAAGTGTATTCCTTTTCAAATAAACTTTTTGAAATTACACTTGCCAAAATAACATTTGCTAAGTAGATGACACTTAGTGACATTACGAGTTTTTCAAGTGTAGGGAGCAAGTTACAATAGAGTTGATTTCTTTACCCAGCACTAATGCAAAACAGGTTCAACCATTCATTAAAGTGCAGAAATGGTACCATGCACCATTTGTGTTGTTCAGTAGGTGTCTTCCAGAAATTTGTTAAATAGATCATACTCCCATATTTCAACCCCAAACGTTAGCTAATAAAGTAAATTTCATCACTTAATAAGGGACATTTTAAAAAGTCACAAATACTTGCCTTATCATATGTTGTTTTGTTTTCCCTCTGTCTAAGATAGTTAGAAATATGTCTTTAAGTCTTGAATATGGGTACTCATCTGAGATGTGACAAAATCTATCTTCTATTTCTATCATATTCCTTTATAGTAGTAAATGTTAGTTTTCTTTATTCTCCAAAACTTATAGGTAGTATAAATTCTTATCCCATGTAAAATATAATAATCACACACCATTGTACAATGCCATTTATAAAAATTGGTAGTTAAGAATACATTCAAAGCCATTTTAAACTTTCTTGTTGACTAAAGATTAATCTGCAAATGGATGAGAATATAATCATGTCTAGGTGTTCCAAGTCTCCAGTCTTGCAAATTGTTATTGCAGATGAATGAATTATGGAAATATAACCTGACATCAGTTCAAGTATATGCAGGACAGAAACTCCATGGAATGTATATAAACGTTTCAAAGTACTAACAGACAGTTTAGCAGAATGACTATCAGGAACTTGAAACCAAAGAGGAATAATAGTAAATACATAGAAGGAATGAACAATGGAACAAGGGGCAAGTACAGCTAGAATACTCCATGTACACATTTGAGAAAGGAAGTGGTAAACCAGAAATAAATCTTGTAGAAGGGATGGTTGAGAATGATAGAAGGAGTCACTGTGATCCAGGAGCAATGGATAATTAGGAGGACATATTTAGTTGTAAGACACTTGCACAACCTTTGGAAATTCAGTTAAAAAACACAAAAACAAACAAAAACACACAAAATCACCAAACAGCAATCTCTAGAGAGTACGAATATGACCTCTCAAAAATTTTAAGCAGTTAATGAAGGGAAGTCTTGGTAAAAGCAAACAAAACTGTTCAAAGCGGGCAGTTTAGCATAGGGGAGGATTCTGAACAGATTTAAATAGATTATCTAAGGTTATAAATCACCTATATCTGCTGCAAATATTAACTTTCTCCTATGAGTTCTCTTTGTCTGAACTGGATTCTCCAGTCCTGAGCCACAATGGGTAGCTTGTGAAGAAACAAGATGAAGAACCCATTACTCCACTGTAGAGAAAACAATCCTCTATTTTTTCTCTCATCTCTCTTCACTACTTTTTATTCATACTTTTAGGTCAATTCATTTTGAATTACATTTTCCTTCTTTATTCTTGCAAAGTAATTGGTCAAATAATTCACTAAATATTATTTGCCATTTTTTTGATTATGCTCTTTAATTGACTAAGCGAGTCCATTAAACTTTCCTCTTGCATTTGGTTGCCATGAAACAACATCTATGTTAATGTGGACAAATCTAATGTAAAATTTGTGTCCAGAAAACCAGTCCAAGGAGCTGTGATCACAAATACTTGGTTATATTTTTTTCTTTTTTCTTTTACCTTGAAAGTCTTCTTGTGTCTAAATTGCCCAGACAAATAAGTACTCCATCACTTTTTGTTTCAATCAATTCTAACCTCAAGGATATATTTTGCTAACGAGATGCTTAGAGGAAACCAAAAAAATACTCCATTTTTGTCTTCTCTCTTAAGACTCTCCTTAGATACCATATCAGGAGCAGTGAAGTTATTCTTTACAAAATTATTTCAATAGATTATTTTTCTCATGGTCTTGCATTTGATCACTAAGATGTATGGAGAAGAATAGAGTTAAATCACCCATACCTTTGAAGACAGGTCTGTTACAAAAGGACAACGCTTCTGTGTCCTACTTCTATGTCCTCCTCTTAGTTCTTCCCTGATTTTCTTGGCTTCAAGTCTAAGTGAAGCCTCAGCCACTGCTACATCTTCATGTTTTCTCTTTTAACACTCTTTAAGTTGCCTCATTTGGATGTGGAATTTGTTTTCATGTCTTCATTCAATCAGTTCTGCATTGTAGTGAGCCAAATAGGCTCTGTAAAATCACTTTAGGTACCAAAAATATTAAGACAATCTATATCAAAAAGTTTTGGCTTCCATCTACTGCTGAATCCAATACACTTATCTAGGTCTTCTAAGAACACTATTTTCTAAACTTTCCCATTTGCTAAATTCTTTTCTGAACCCAAAACTATTTTTTTTGGGTGGGTCCGGTGATGGGGCCTGAAACTCTGGGCCTGGGCACTGACGAATCGAACCCAGGGCCTCATGCATGCAAGGCAAGCGTTCTATCACTGAGCCACCTTCCCAGTCCCTGAACCCAAAACTTTTTGGCTTTTGAAATTAGAGAATTCTTCACTATCTCTTGTTAATAAGGATATTTTATTTTGTGAGCCACTTAGAAGTATGAAATCATTGGTTTGAAGTACCCAATCAGATTTTTTTCTGTATTTCACTGCTTCACGTGCAAAGACATTGAGGAAAGTATTACAAACAGAAAAGTGTAAACCCAATAATCTCTTTCATTGTAGGGGGCATTTTCTCCCTAAATATTTTGACTCAAATTATTTTTGTATTTTTTTGTTTTTTTGTTTTTTTCGGGGTGGGGGTCCAGTCATGGGACCTGAACTCTGGGTCTGGGTGCTGTCCCTCAGCTCTTCAGCTCAAGGCTAACACTCTACCACTTAAGTCACAGCAACACTTCTGGATTTTTTCTTTTTGCTTATGTGGTGCTGACGAATCGAACCCAGGGCCTCCGGCATGCAAGGCAAGAGCTCTACCACTGAGTCACCTTCCCAGACTGACCCAAATTATCTGCTTGATAATTAAAGTTTAATTCACAAATTTTGATGTCTTATTTTTTAAGAATTTGAATTTAAATTCCACTACAACCTTGTTTCACACAGTGAGTAGTTTTCCTGTGTAATGACAATTCTCAAGGGAACCTACTGGATTTATAGCAAGTTTTCTGAGGTTTGTTTAGTGTGAAAAAGAGCCATCTTTACCCACATTGCTTCCTCTCTACAATGTCTCCATGGATTACTTTGCATGAAAGCCTATTTTCCCAGGCAATTTTAAATTTTCTTAATAGGCTAAGGTGTTAAAAATTTTGAACAATTAAAATTTACCTGTCATAACTTTAAAACTCTTTTGAAATTCCTTTATCAGAATCGCGAATTCACCAAACCTAATACCACCTTTACAATCAAAAAGATAACATGTTGTTTTCATGATTTAGTGTTCATCCAACTATTATTTTCCAGTGTCATTGTTATGTGTGTATATGACCATATAAGCTGATGCTGAGAAAAACGAACTGCAAGATATGGAAACAGATTTTTATTTGTGGTCTTTGTTTTTGATGTACTATGTAATAGCTATTTTCTTTAGGATTTTCCCTATGGTTTCTCCCTGCTGTATTTGATTTTGGTACCCTGTGTATTGTGTACACATTTACCTTAACTAGGGAAGGGAAGAGGGACAACAAAATGGTGAGAGAAAGCAGAAAGGCAAACCAATGCAATAGCAATATTCACAAGACAATATTTTGGAAATGGACATTACAACTTGTGAGGGGTGAAGGGGGAAAGGAAAACTGTGAGAAAAATGAGGAAGAGGTAATAAGTTTGGAAAATTATGCCTTCACTACCTTACAAATACTGTAACCACACTGTACATCACTTTGATAATAAAATTTTAAACATAAGCTGCATAAAATATAATTTCACTGTATTGGTATAGTAAATATTATTCTTTATGTAGTAACTTTTTAAAAATCAAAACTATTTGGCTTCTAATTTGAATTAATTACCCTTTCTTTATCAGGAGGTCATCAATTTGAATGTTATCCATCTAGACAGTATTTTCACAATAAACTTGCCAATATTTTGAAAAAAGAATAAATTTAGTACATTCTCATACTAAAACTGAAAAGAGATTAATTACATGGAAACCCAAAACATTTCAAAGTAAATAAGTTGTTTAAAGGACAGAATATGTGTGTTATTAAAAATTCCTATGACTAATTATTCATTTTTAAATTATCAACATTCCATACCTGAGAGATTCAAAACAGTTCCTGTTTGCATGTTATGATCTTCTGCAGTAAGTACAGCTTCCAATGGGCTGTTACAACTTGAGAAGTCAACAGAAAAATAGCCACATTATTATAGAGAATAAGACTATGAAGAATCTGTAATAATTAATTCTTCAAGAGTAAGCAATTTTTTATCAGAGTAAGCTTTATTTGTATGAACATCAATCCCAAGATTTAAGCCATAAAGTCATCCTAGACCAACAATTTCCATCTTGTAAAAAGTGCACCTTAAAATTCCCTAATTCACATCATGAATAGCTTAACTCTATTGTGAAAAAATACTACACCTCTGCTAATGTGATGCCCTCCTTGTACAGGAAAGAATGCCACAATAAACTGAGCTGCATCATTTTTCCCCCAGTGGCATTCTTGAGATCAGAACACTTGCAAATATTATTCATATTTCACTTTTTAGCTATCATAGATATTCAGGATGCTAAGATCGGAAAATTATGGTTCAAAGCCAACTCAGACAGGAAGGTTTCTTAGATTCTTATCTCCAATAAACTTCTCAGAAAAAGCCAGTCACAAGTGGCACTGAGGTTGAAGTGTTAGGGCACGAGCATTGAGAATAAACAGGCTTAGTGACAGTGTCCAGGCCCAGAGTTCAAGCTTTAGGACAAGCCAATAAAACAAAAACGAAAATGAAAACAAACCCCATACTTAGAATTTTTCTCAATGTATAACGAGGCACGTAATTAAGGAAATGGCTTCCTGTGTTACATATAGGAAGAAGAAAGAAGATGTCACACAATTACTCTCTTCACACCATATTATACCACACCCTCAAAAAATTGCTCTTTTCCCAAATTTATAAATTACTGTCATCCATTTGTTGGCAACTCTGTCTAGATTACTCACATTATCATGTTATACATGAACTGTTGGTATTATTTATTAACTAAGTTCTAATTATAACTCTCTTGAAAGTATATTCTAGGAAAATAGAATGCCGGTATAATTTGTGAATTTGTCAATTAAACCTTCTACTTAAAAAGACTTTTGTTGTATCCTATAAAGTATGAAATTACAAAGAAAACCAAAATATTCATTTTAAATCTGAATTCTAGTTTAGCAAGGTCTAAAAAGTTCTACATTAGACATACTTTGCTATTTCTCCAGGCTTAAGCTTTTGTAATCCTTCATCAGTTCTTTGGAATCTAACAGAATGATACTTACTTTCGCAATTTTGGGGGAGGGAATCATGAGCCATTTTGCATCTAGGTATGTTCTGTAATGAAGAGAGCATTTAAAACAAGTGAGGATTGTATATGTGTTGCATTTCAATAGGAAACTTGATTTCTCAAAACATGGTAATGAAATTAGCCCGAACTTCCAACTGTTTATTCCTTTATTGTTGTTTGGTTTGCTTTTTTGAGACAAAAGTATACTACCTGGTCCAGGGAAGGTATCACTATGTAATTCCACTCCTTAATCTCCTGTCTTAGTCTCCAGGATTGTACCACATTACCCTGCCATAGGTTGTTGGTTTATTTAATCTAGATAAAGACTAGCAATTCTGAACTTCTCCTATGATCTTATCCACTAGACTGACTGCTCAGACTGTTTATGTACTATTTTCAAAGATGTTCTAACATTTGACACAGGATATGAACATTTTCAGATGTACTTGCAGGGGTCTCTGATTCATTCCTCCATGGATCTGATCCCATTAATAATGATTACTTGAATCTCTTACTGTCTCTGGTCCCCAGCTATGTAATATTCTCAACTTTTTTAAAGAAAGTTCACTTGAGGGCTTTCTAATACTAAAAATTATCACTTGATTGTAGTCTTATTCAGGACATATTTTCTATTGTTTTCTATCTTTTCTACATATTCTGAGAATTGTTTCATTGTGTATTTGTTGTGCACATATAAGTGCTTCTCTGTGTATGTGTATGTTTGTATGTATTTATGCAAAAGTCTCAAGCTCTTATTCAGCAATCTTGCTCATGTCTGGGATTCCAGGTTTGCCTGATTAATTATAGGTAGTGTGTCAAAGCCTGTTCTGCCAAGGCTGTATACAAACTAAACTTCCAAGAATCCTTTACATCCTTAGGTTTTATTTTTCTAGGAGTATCAACTTTTAATCTACAAACATTTTTGTGAGTGTAAAGTGTAAGCTGTAGCACAGATTTTTAACTCAAGAATTTATATAAAGATAGATTAACATATACATTACATATCCTGAGTGTACACTGTTAGAAAGGTGATCGCAAGCCTAGTGGTGGTTGGTTATGAGGATTGGGGTTCAAATCCAGCCCGGGTAGGAAAGTCCTGAAGAATCTTTTCTCCAACAACTACCAGAAAACTGGAAGTGGCACTGTGGCTCAAGTGGTAGAGCAGTAGCCTTGAGCTGAATAGCAGAGGGACAGCTCACAGTCTCAGAAGGGAATTGCCATGACCAACAACAGCAAAAAAGAATATAAGAAAATGAAAGAAAATTAATGTGATCTTAGCCACCAGTTTCATTGGTAGTATAATCCCTGTTCTCTCAATATGGACTCTTTTTTTCCAGTTAAGTCCATGATCATATATCTGACTTGCATTGGAAACAGGATTATTCTTGCATTCTACTTTCTACGAATTTACGTGATTAGCAAGCATGATTTAGAAAGGGAGTGGCCTCATGCTTCATGTTCCACTTAGGAGTAATGCTTTCTTTATATCACTCCCATAACTCTACATGCTGGACTTGACTTTATTGTTTCAATGCTGTCTTATTTGTAGAGTCTTCTCTATTGTATTGAACCCTTATACATAAACACAGAACTTCTCTTTCTCCTATTATTGCTATTATGTCTCCTACTGTTAAATCATGTATACTTGGGAAATTAATGCACAGCACAGACACTCAAAACAAATGATCTGAAACCCTTCTTCCCATTTAAAATTCGCCTTAATTTACAGAGCAATTAAGAAGTTTGAACTCAATATACTCATGGATAATGTATTTATAAGCAATTTAAATTTCACATTTTCTCTTTACTAAGTCTCTGAAACACATGTTACCACATGCCCAAAGGTGTCCTTGTAGTATTTCAATGAAGCCAGAAAACTTTCATTTTATCTGGAGCAGCACCATAGATTGTTACTGGAAGTGAGTGGAAGTAACTGTTACTGAAAGTGTAAACTGATCCCAGGAGAGGAATTGAACATAGAGGAATGACAAAATTCAAGTTAAGTTTTGTTTTCCTTTTTACAATACAAGAAAAGAATCCAAGGCTTGAAAGAAACTCTGTTCCTGACTTTTTTTAGTGTGTCCTTTACTCATATAAAACTTGTCTATAAACTTCTAGTCTAGTTGAGAGTATTACAAAAGGAAACAATATGCCATTTGAAGGCCAACATAGGACAAAGGAAATAGCTTCATATTAAAAGTGGTCTCCTGCAAAGGAGCAAAGGCATGGAGGTTTTAAAGTGTCTTATGGATGGATGTTTCACTCCTGAGATGATTCTCTTGTTGCAGGAGTTATCAATTCCTTTAGTGTGGACCTGAGTTTTCCATAGCAATAAGGATTTCAAAAGAGCAGGATCCAGTGAGTATGATCAGTAAAAGGAGTCTCTTCTCAGACCAGTACTCCTATAAGAGGGTCCCAAAGAAATACCTGAGATTTCTTTTGTTTGCTTGTTTTTTTTTTAGTTTGTGCTGGTTCTGGGGCTTGAACTCAGAGGTTGGACCCTGTCCCTGTACAGTTGTCTTTCCTGCCTACCTGCCCCCTACTGACTGACTGACTCTACTGACTGAGCCAATACTCCACTTTTGCATTTTATGGTGTTTAATTACAGATAAGAGTTTGACCAACTCTGCTGCCTGGGTTGGCTTTGAACTGAGATAGTAATAAATCCAAGTGACATCAACTTATGGACTTCTCTTTTGAACCGAGAAATATTAGATTAAGTTTATACTAAAGCTAATATTTGACAATTTTTATAAGAAGAGAATATGTTCAGAAACGAATCCATAACTTAAGTAACTCAGCAAAATTAGGTGCACTGAATCATTTTGGAATTATTTTCTTTGCTTGGGAAGATTACTATTGACTTTGTCGTTCCTTTTGGGGAAACTTAAAGTCATTTTTGCACTTTTTCTGTTGGTCATGGAGCTTGAACTCTGATCCTGGGCAATGTCCCTCAGCTCTTCATCTCAAGTCCAGTGCTCGACCACTTTAGCTACAGCACCACTTCCTGATTTCTAGTGGTTAATTGAAGATAAGTGTTTCATGGACTTCCCTGACCAGGCTGTCTTTGAACCACAATCCTGAGGTCTCAACCTCTTGACTAGCTAGGATTACAGGCATGAGCCACCAGTACCCGGCTCCTATTTGTATTTAGTGCAGTTAATGACACTAAGTAGACAAGAATGGAAATCTTAATCAAATGATTTGACATTGCAGTTTTTAGAATAATTGAGGTAGCAATAAATATGTCTTCCTTTGCCATTTTGTTACATTAATGACTCAGAAGCTATGGGACCCTTACATTAGTAGCCTCTTCCATCTGTGTAGGTATATTTATTATCAGGAAATATTCATAGAGAAATTGAGAAAGACATATTTTTAAAAGCACTGTATTTTTACAATAAAAAATAATACAAAAAAGAAAGCAAAGGAGACCAGGTATGCAAGAACAGCATAGAAAGGGATATATTTATCACACAGAGATTAAGAACTAGCCTAAGAGATTTAGAATGCTAAAGGCAATGAGGAATATGCCTAGTTGACAACTACTTCTTCAATAACCAAAAATGGTTCCCTAGAATGGTTTCTGCTATACCTTACTTACTATCATTTATTCCTTCCATCTGGAGTCATTTCTTCTCTTCTGTCACAACTGTTAATTAGCCTCTGCCATTTTGGTGACATGACTGGCCAAAATGGTTTCCAAATCTCACTTAGACTACCCTTCTCATTGAGATTAGCAGTGAATACTCAAAAGCCTGGAATCTTTGAATTTCCTGAATTAATCTTCACCTGACATCTAAGCACATTCCTGGCATTAATTGCCGTGACCTTATGAAAAAAAGTTTTTTTCAAGAAAGTATCCTAATATAGTTAAAGTGCATGAATTAGGACTATTGTCAGGTATCAGTTTGGAACCAGCAATTATATATTCCAAGTATAGGTTCTTTATTTTCATTTACTAAATGTTTGTTTTTTGTTGTTGTTGTTGTTTGCCAGTCCTAGGACATAAACTCAGGAATAGAGAATTATTCCTCAGCTTTTTTTCCCTTCAAGGCCAACCCTCTACCACTTGAGGCACAGCACCATTTCCAGTGTTTCTTTTTCTGTTTATGTGGTTCTGAGATATTCAACCCAGTTTCATGCATGCTAGGCAATCACCATACCATGAAGCCACTTTCCCACAGCCCTAAATGACTTTCTTAAGATGGCATTACATTTTTATTCTTTAACTATGTATCAATTTTGGCCAGAAATTTTTTTGCTAGAAAAGGACATTGAACCCAATACTGAGTACAGTAAGGCTAGATGGACAATGAATAACCGTCTTGGTCTAGCCAGGCACAGCAGGGCTTACCTCATGGAGCTGGTACAACAGACTGAGCAAGATATCTCCTGACCCACAGTACACCTCCAGGATGAGAGGGCCACAGGTTCCAGCCACATGGGGACGCTGGGCCACCTCCTCCAGCACCCATTCAACAAGATCCTGTGACAGAGAGAGAGAGAGAGAGAGAGAGAGAGAGACAGAGAGACAGAGAGAGACAGAGAGAGACAGAGAGAGACAGAGAGAGACAGAGAGAGACAGAGAGAGACAGAGAGAGACAGAGAGAGACAGAGAGAGACAGAGAGAGAGACAGACAGAGAGAGAGAGAGAGAGATTGAAAGAATGTCAGAATTACACTTAATCCTGGTGCAGGTGGCTCATACCTATAATCTTAAGTACACAGGAGGATGAAATATGAGATCATGGTTCATAGCAAACCCGGGCAGGAATGACTGTGAGACTGTTATCTCCAAAGAACCACTACAAAACCAGAAGTGGTGCTGTGACTCACGTGGTAGAGCCTTAGCCTTGAGCTGAGGAGCTCTGGGACAGGGTCCAGGCCGAGTTCAAGCCCCAAGACTGACAAGAAGTGGACTTCCCACCACAAGAATTGGACTGAATAGCACCCATTGTCCTAGGGCGCATGGCTGAGAAGTCAGGCCGTGCTTCCTCTCAGCTGGGAGTCATGAATAGGTCACTCAGCTACTCTGTGCCTCAGTTTCCCCAGCTGCAAAAGTGAACAAAGTGAAGGATCCCCTTCCTCATGGGGATAGGGAAATAATGAAAGAAAGCCATGTTTTGTTTCATAATCCCATGTCTGTCACACCATTAATAACAGATACCATCTTATCTCTTTCTGGGTATCTTACTGTCATATGCTCAGAGGATTTCTGAGAACTGTATCTGAAGGTCCCTCCCTTTGCCTGGCCCTGCTCCAGATACCCTCTGTATTAATCCCTTGATTCCTAACAACTGTCACATGAGGAGATTGAAGTCCAATGGTCAAGGCGCAAGCCAGAGCTTCACCTATGGTCAAGAATTGGCTGCCATGGACTGAGTTTGGGACAATCCCTCTAAACCAATGACAGAGCATGGCACCACATGTCTACAATTCCAATTACAGGGGACAAGACCTGGTGGCGCATGCCTATCACAGATAGGAAGACCATGATCCAGCCCAGCCTGAGCATATATTAAGTCACCATCTCAGAAATCCCCAAGACATAAAAGCTTGGCTTGAATGATAGAAGACCTGACTGGCAAGCCTAAGGCCTTGAGGTCAAACCCTAATATACAAAAAATAACAAGAGGCCCAGTGCCGGAGGCTCTTGCCTATAATCCTAGCTACTCAGGAGGCTGAGATCTGAAGATCACAGCTCAAGATTTAAAGTAGCTTGGCTTCACCCTTCAGACATCATGATAAGACCTGGAGTCTGAGCTATGCTGTTGTACTCCATACTAGCAGGGCTCATATCCTTACTAAGTGTTGGCCATGCTCTCTTTCCCCCTGGGAAGCCACCAACTTCAAGCCACACTCCCAGGTCCTCCCAAGCTCCCACTGCCACCAACCAGGCCCAAGAGAGTACACAGCTCCAGGGAACAGAGATCCCTTGTTCTTGTAATTTAACAATGCTGAGTCCCCTTCAAGCCTCTCACCCTTCCAGGCCCCCAGACCTCAGCTGTGAAGCCCATGCACCCCCGAAAGAAAGCAGGTAGAAGTTACCAAAAGCATCCAGCCTCCTTGTTACAACCCAATTCTACACACATACACAAACACACACACACACACACACACACACACACACACATATTCAGACGGGTGACAGAACAGAACACTCTTCCTTGTAGCACCTGCAATTTGCCAACAGATCACTCACCTTAGTACAGTCAGGCTGTACAAAGAGAAACATGACCTCTCTTTCTCTGTCTCTCTCTGTCTCTCTATGTATGTCTCTCTGTCTCTCTGATCTCTCTGTCTCTCTTTGTCTCTCCCTGCCTCTGTCTCTGTTTCTGTCTCTGACTCTCTCTGTCTCTGACTCTCTGTCTGTCTGTCTGTCTCTCTCTCTTTCACACATACACACACACACACACACACACACAAACACACACACACACACACACACACACACACACACACACACACACACACACACACACACAGAGCTGTGCATCTCCTGAGTTTGTTGGAGACCTGATGGACCGGGAGCACCAGCAGAAGCTGGTAGACATGGGAAATGTGATCAACTTGTGAGAACTTTAGACAGTTGGGGGCGGGGGATAGGCCGATTGTATGTGTGTGTGGGGGGGAGGGGGTCTTCCCAGATATTCACCTTCTGTTCTGACCCCAGCATTCTTACCTCCCTGCTGGGTTTTCTGGGACCCTCTGCAGTTGAAAAAGTTTACCAAGCACAGAAGACAAGGTCTCACACAGCAAGGGGGGGGGTCTATCTTCTGCATCCAACACTCTCACCCCCAGGAAAAAGGAAAAGACCCCAGAAGGCAGCCATGCAGCTCCCCACCTCTAGCTAAAGCCTCAGGTTCTCACCAGGAAGAAGGGTGCAGATGTGCCGCTGTGTGGCTCCCACTGCTCCAGGCCAGGGGCTCTTTGGTGCCAACTCCTCATCCAAGCCTGCATCTTCCTTTTTCCAGGGGCACTGGCCAGTAGGGATGGGGGTGGGATCCTCAGGTAAACACCCACTGGGGCATATTTGCCGCAGGGCCTGGCCCAGAGTGTGGGGCACGGTAGAGGTAAGGGTCCGGGCCAGGAGGGGGGAAGGAGGAATATGGGGTGTGGCTTCCATTCTTGTATCCCATTGGTCAGAAAGAACCATGAAAGAATGGGGGTGTGGCTGGAATCCTGTGATGCAGAATGAATGGGCAGAGTCAAATAATAGCAGAACCTTTCCCAGGAAACTCTGTCCAATCCAGTTGGGAACAAGAGGGTGACCTGCTTTAGCCAGATGGCTGCACAGATTATTGTATATGGCTGTTTATTGCCAGTCCTGGACCTAGAACTCAGGATCTAGGCACAGTCTGTGAGCTGCTTTTGCTCAAGGCTGCTCCACTACCACTGGAGCCATACACCTCTACTTCTGGATTTGTTGGCACAAGTTGGACAGAAGTTTCAAGGACTTTCCTGCCAAGGGTGACTGAGCATGATCCCCTTATCACAGCCTGGTAAGTATCAAGGAGGACTGGTGAGAGCCACTGGTGCCTGGCTAATCATGGGTCTTGCTGATGTTCTTGGACAGACCAATGAGTTCCCTATCCTCAGGTTAAAGTAGTAGGAGCTGGAGCCCACAATTCAAATCCTGGTCCTGCTACCTCTAAATGGCAGGAGATCCTAAGAATCTCATTTCTATCCATATAATGGAATGTGATGTGTGTCATGATTGAATAGTTCTGGAATGATTCTAGGACAAAATAATATGCAATTATATTATGGTACACTGATCAATTTTAATTAATACTTTATGAAGCATTTAAACAATCACATTCATTTAAATGTGGGCATAATGAAATACCTAAGAATTGGGCATCACATAGTGTAAAGGTGCCAGGACTAGGATGTGGTTGTTCCTTGTACTTTTTGTTTTATTCATTTATTTACTGTTGATTTTAATATGATGACACCCATTCTGTTTATTACATTGATGACATCCTATAACATGGCATCTAGATTTGTAGACATCTACTCCAGCATGCCTGACAACCTGGACTCTCAGAGAACATAAAAAAAGTTGCACACTTGGCTTCGTACTCCATGATCCAATTGTTGGTAGTGTTGGGATCTGAACTCAGGGCTTAGCAGGACCAATTGGTGAATAGTTTACGGTGAACACACGTGCCTGTGAGCAACTAAGGAGTTAGGCCATTCCCAGGATCTGATATTGATCCCCAGGATGGGCCACAGTAGTCATAAAGTCATTGTTTAAACATAGGATCTATATTTACATGTGTGGACAGCATCTTGTATTTGGTTTACTTATTCTCCTTATTTTCTGTCTTATCCATGGAAGTACTGTGTATTTTCCTGAGCATGGTTACAGATATAATAGTGTTTACATGGATGACAATCTATTGCTATAGGATTATAGGATTTCCTATGCATTCTCCATCCTAGTTGAGACCCAGGACTTTCACAGGACAGGAAAACAGGTGAATTGATGGGCTTCACACATCAGGATTCATCTTTGACAGTGTTGGGATTTGAACTCAGAGCCTAGCAGGCCCAATTGGCAAAAGGGTCAAGGTGAGGACACCACCCTGTGAGCAACGAAGGAGATAGGCCATTCCCAGAACCTGACATCGAATCCCAGGGAGGGCCAGGATAGGCAGAAATTCATAATTTAAACATAGGATCTATACTTACATACCAGTGAGGACAGCATCTTGCATTTGGTGCACTTCTCCTTATTTTGTGTCTAATTAATGAAGTTATTGTGTATTTTATTGAGTATAGTGACAGGTATAACTGTGCTGACATGGATGACAACCTGTTCCCCTGGTTATAGGGTTGCCTATGCATTCTCTATCGTAGTTGAGATCCGGGACTTGCACAAGAGAGGAAAACATGTGCAAAGACTGGCTTCTAACAACAGAATGAATTTTTTGTCAGTACTGGGATGTGAACTGAGGAATGGGTAGCTCTGTTGCACTTTGGGGTAAGGAGAATCTCACAATCCTTGAAGACTAGAATGTCAGGCCTGACCCAGAGCCTGATTTGAATCCCCAACACTGGAAAAAATAACAAGCCCACCTTTTTTAAACATAGGGTTTCTCTTTACCTGCAGGTGTGGTATGCTTCAGTGTAATTATTCTTTTAATTGTGTCTTATTCATGGATGTATTGTGTATTTTATTGAGTATGGTGATAGATATAACTGTGCTGACATGGATGACAACCTATTCCCATGGCTATGGAGTTGCCTATATATCATTTCCCATCCTTGCTGAGACCCAGGACTTTCACAGGACAGGAAAACAGGTGGATCTATTGGCTTCTCACATCTAGATGAATCTTTTGGCAGTGCTGGGATTTGAACTCAAGGCCTAGCAGGCCCAATTGGTGAATGAGTCATAATGAATACAACAGCCTGTGAGGCACTAAGGAGCTAGGCCATTCCCAGGACCTGAGATGGAGCCCAGGTGGGGCCAATATAGTCATAAATTCATCATTTAAACAGAGGATCTATATTTCCATAGCTTGATGGCAGCATCTTGCATTCAGTATAGTCATTGTCTTGGTTTTGTGTCTTATTCATTGATGTATTGTGTATTTCCGTGAGTATAGGATGACAGATATAACTGTGGTGACCTGGATGACAAACTATTCCCATGAGTATAGAGTTGCCTATGCATTCTCCATCCTAGCTGAGTACTTGCACAGCACAGGAAACCTTGTGCAATGGCTGGCTTCTTACATCAGAGTGAATTTTTGGCAGTGCTGGGATTTGAACTTTGGGCCTAGGAGGTCCAACTGCCCAATAGGTCCATGTGATCACACTAGACTGTGAGCCACTAAGTTGCTGGGCTCTTCCCAGAAACAGAGATCGAGCACTAGGGAGGCCACAATTGTCCTGAATGCATCATTTCAACATGGGATGTATATTCAAATCCGTGTGGACTGCATTGTGCATTTAGTGTAGTTATTCTATTTTGTATGCTATTCATGGATGTATTGTGTATTTTCTTCAGTAAATGATGACAGGTATAACTGGGCTCATATGATAACAACTTATTCCCATGGCCCCAGGGTGGCCCATGCATTTTCCATCCTACCTGAGACCCAACACTTGCATAGGAAAGGAACACAGGGGCAAAAATTGGCTTTTGACATCAGGATGAATCTTTTTGCACTGCTGGGATCTGAATTCGGGGACCAGCAGACCCAATTGACGAATGGGTCCATGTGAGCACACCAGTCTGTGAGCCACTAAGGAGTAAGGCCGTTCCCAGAACCTGAGATGGACCCCCAGGTGTGGGTATGGGGGGAGGGCACACAGCAGTCATCCATTCATAAGTTGAAGGTAGTATGCGAATAAGTACACATTTGTATAGAGTAGGAGAGATGATAACCTGTGATGGAATCCAATCTACCATGTGTCTACTGATTCTTGGATCTTTCCAGATGCTTTCATTTCATGACTGTGATGATTATTGTCACGCTTCATCTACACTGCTTTACAAATAAGCGATATCCCATGAGTCTTGCCCATCATTTCCTAGTCACATCATGCATGAAGTACTCATTCAAGGATAAGATCGATCGCATTCCATGACTTTTCCTGGTCCAGAAACCAGTATTTCAGGATTTCCCGTCATTCAGACCCAGGATGGTTACCGTGCAAAGAAAAAGTTATAAAACCCTGAGCCCTCTACAGCTCCCTATTTTTTGTGCTGTTCTGTTTTTTTTTTTTCATCCTGCAAGCCATCTGGGTCTAGGGTCCCAGGATAGGTTGTGGGTCCCGAGGCTGCCCCCCATCCTAGGGAGAGTGAAGCTGAGTCAGAGTTGCCATGACCTGAGTTCAAGACCCGTAGTTGGCAAAATTAATGAACTAACTAACTAACTAACTAATTTGATATGATAAAGCTCCCTGGTTTGCAATTTCTACCAGTTTTCTTTCCTAGCCTGGGATTTGAACTCAGAGACTTGATGAATGTGTAGCAATGTGACAGAAGGCACAGAGTTGCCACTACTTGAGTTCAAACCCCATGCCAAGCCAAAATAAATAATTAAGTCACTGACCTCGACAAGGAAAGTTAGTTGTGAAGACTGGCGGGAAGGGAAGGTAGGGTGAAAACAAACAACGAGGCAACAATGCTCAATAGGAAATATACTCATTATTTTGCTCATATAACTGTGACCCCTCTGTACAATATTTTTACAGTAAAAAACGTACAAAAATATGTAGTGCTCAAGAAGCACTTTGGGGGTAAGTGAAGGATGTCTGAGTAGCTGTACAAAATTCTACACTGATATTCTTAAATGTTCATTATGGAACTGAATAAACATAACTGCTTCACTGTCTTGGAACTGGGGCCAGTATTTCTGACATTGCTGGGATTTGAGCTCACTGTCCATGTAACTCTTTTGCACCATGGGTGAAGGCTAAGAGCACTGTTCTTGAGGAAAAGATTTTCAAGCTAGAGTTCACAGGGCATGAATTAAGACCCTGCAATAGAAAAAAATATTTGTATACATGTGTAATATGTGATATATAGGTACATATGTATGTTTATTTCATATTATGATTATATTTATTGATTTTGTATTTAATTTTAATTTATTCATTATATTATTTTATTTAGTATTATTATACACATAATATTAATTATGTTTTGTACATATATTATACACAATAATTTAGTACATTGACTCATGCTCATTTTTCATTAATACTTTATTAAGTACTGAAACATGATACATAATTAAATGGAGGCATTTTTCAAGTCATCACATGGTTAGAGTCTGTCCCCAGTATGAGCTTTGTCTTATTTATCTTTGGACAAATTCCTATAGTGATTTGTTTAGATGATTTATACTCAGAAGCCTTTTCTTGTGGATAGGAAAGTCGAGGGATGAAATCATAAGGTTGGGGCTGGGAATGTGGCTTAGTGGTAGAGAGCTTGCTCAGCATGCATGATTGCCAGGGTTTGAATCCTCACTGCCACATACTCAGAAAAAGCCAGAAGCTGTGGTGTGGCTCAAGTGGTAGAGGGCTAGCCTTGAGAAAAAGAAGCTCAGAGACAGTACCCAGGCCCTAATTTCAAGCCCCAGGTCTGGCAAAAACAATACGCCAGATTCCAGTGGCTCTGGAAACCTACTTTCTCAGAAGGCTGAGATCTGAAGATCACAGTTTGAAGACAGCATCGGGAAGGAAAGCCTGTTAGACTCTTGCCTCCAATGAACCATCAAAAAACCCCATGTGTCACTGTGGGTCAATTGGTACAGTGTTTGCCTTGAGCTGAATGGCTCAGGGACAGTGCCCAGGCTTCAGTTTGAGACACACAACTGGAAAAAGAGTGAGGGATAATCAAAGTACTTTTCCTATTTGCTAATTATGAGAATATTTTTTGGAAAATGAATGCTGTTGTACAACAGATTTGGAGTCAGACCTCAAGGTTCAAGTGTAGAACATACATAAGCCCAGCCTGTCAGTCTCTAGCATTATAAACTTGTGTCCTGCAGGGTTCTGAAAGGCCTATTGTTGAAAGCTTAATGTGCTCCTCAAGTTCTTTGTGATAAGCAGTTGACTTGTATTGTCAATATCATTATAGTTCTGAACCTAGCAGAGAACCAATAACTCACGCCCATCACACTATCTCAGGAGGCCTAGGTCTCAGTATCACAGGGTGAAAACAGCCAAGGCAGGGAAGTCTAGGACACTCTGACTTCCAGTTCTGAAAGGTCAGATGCTCAAGAGGTTTCTGTGTTTCCCTTCGTGATGAGAAGTTACTTACACTCTAAATGTTCTTGGAGTTCTTGAGCTATAGAAGGAAAGAAATATTATTGACCCATCCTGGGTTCAAATGAAGTTCTCAGGATCCAAGCCCTAGCCCTGTTAGCAGGAAGAACTACAGTGTAACATTATTTGAAGGACAGAAAAAAGTTCAAAAGCCAGGCTACTTGGAGAGACCTAGACCTGCGGGATTAAGAGGCATAATGTACACAGTCAACAGGGAAGTGAGCTGCAAAACCACTTCATTCATTCCAGGCACAACCAGTAATGAGGGAAACCTGAAACATTTGTTAGAGTGACAGCAGGGTCAGGCTTTTCTCAGCCTCTTCAAATGATGAAGAATTAACGTTCCTCCTTCAGGTGAAAGGAGCCTCAGGCTATCTTTAGCTTACCAATAGAGAGTCAGTTTAGTGGGGGAGAGGGGTGGAACAGAGTAGAAAAATCCTGCTTCCTGTTCTTAGGGAGTGGATTTTTGACTCTCCATCTGTCCGGTTTGAAGACCCTTCTATCTCTGCCAGTCCATTCTCCTTACTTCATGCTCCAAATCATTAATGCAAATCCCCAGTCCAAGGAGAGGTAGGGCCATTTCTCTTCTGTCTCCAAGCAGCTGAGTTAGAACGTGGCTCTCCCCTCTTGACTCTGGGGTGCTTGGCTGCCTGAGAAGTGGGACAGAGACAGTCATCGGGCTCTGCGGTTGTGTGAAAGTGATGCTGGTGTCCTGGCACACTGCAGAAACCCTCATGACTAGAAAATGTTCCCTTCTTTCCTTCTGATGTGAAAAACAGCTTCATCTATCAACTGCCTTTCTTTCTTTTTTCTTTCTTTCTTTCTTTCTTTCTTTCCTTCCTTCCTTCCTTCCTTCCTTCCTTCCTTCCTTCCTTCCTTCCTTCTTTCTTTCTTTCTTTCTTTCTTTCTTTCTTTCTTTCTTTCTTTCTTTCTTTCTTTCTTTCTTTCTTTCTTTCTTTCTTTCTTTCTTTCTTTCTTTCTTTCTTTCTTTCTTTCTTCCTTCCTTCCTTCCTTTCTTTTTTTCTTTCTGTCTTTCTATCTTTCTCTCTCTCTCTCTCTGTTTCTTTCTTTATACCTACTTACCTACCTAGGTAGCTATCTCTTTGACAGTTGTTGGGTTGAACTCAAGGAATCGAACCCAGGGCTTCTTGCATGCTAGGCAAGCACTTTCTCATTAAATCCATATTCCCAGCCCCTTCATTTTTTCTTAATGGTAGTTTTTACATAAGTATGCTACCATTTTATGTTCTCAAATTTAATTTTCTGAATACCGGTTACTTCTAAAAAACCTGATCTTCTCTTCCCCTGCCTGATTTGTGACTGTTCCTGCATTGGCCTCATAATAAAATGTAAATAAAGGCTGCTGAGAGCTTCAGTGTGCATCATATAAAGACACAGGCCTAGAACCCTGGAAGAGAAAAGCAATGGGCCTGAAATAAACAGAATGATGCAGTATGCGCAACTAGCATATCTGAAAAATAAACCAGTAAATAAAAGCAGAAGCATTGCATAGGTCTGTTTGCACTATGGGAGGTAATATACATACACACATAAGTAGGTAGGACACTGATACATAAACTTGGCTTTCTCTTTTTGAATTTTTTTGTAGCCATCCCGGGGCTTAAACTCAGCGCCTGATGTGTTCCTGAGATGCTTTGCTCAAGGCTGAGGCACTACCACCACGAAAGCTCCACTTACCACCATCTCGTAGTTAACTGGACATAAGCAATTCCCAGGCTTTCCTGCCTGGTCAGGATTGTATCTCCTGCTCAGTTTTCTCTCTCAAAGCAGGAGCTCTACCTTCTGGGCCACTGTTCCCCTTCTGGTTCTCTGGTGGTTTATTGGATAAAATAGTCTCAGAGACTCTCCTGCTTGGCTGGCTTGAATGGCAATCTCCTGAGGACGCTTCAAGTGGTTTCCTCAAGAATTCACCGAGGAACCGCTCCACACAAGCCCTTAGTATAAATCTCGAGGGGTACTAGAGAAAAATTGAAACATTGTTATACCCAAGTCGCAGGACCCCCACCAAAAAGACCACCGAGAGTCAGACTTTACAGCTGTTTTAAGGTTTTACTTAAATGAGCTGCAGCTCGGGCCTAGTCCCACACTCTGACACAGAGGAGCCTAGGTGGAGAGCATCAAGCTGAAGATTTGAAGGGTTTATAAAGGCACACAACCAACCTGGTGTTTGGATTACCACCATGTGTTGCTCTGCTAGAAACAAGCAACAAGTGGTCACTGCCTCAAAACTTTAACCCTGCATTTCCCCCCTTTGACTTATAGTCCCAAGACACCATCTTATGGCTCTGGCCCAAAACTAAACTCCAACAGCTCTTGATTTTGAATGGATTATGGTCCCTCTTTGACCTTAGCTATTCTATTAAACAACAATACCAATAACAAGGAGTTCATTTTTCTTTACTTGAGGCATATGCGGAGTGGTTGGGTAGGATGCTTGGAGACTTCCCTAAGTTTCCCCACAGTCGTCTAGGGCAATGTGGTCAGCAGGTCTGGAGTGGGAGCAGTGGATCCAAGCAGCAATGCCATCCACCTTAAGGGCAGTAGGTGTACCCAGTAGCACTATGTAAGGTCCCTTCTACCAAGGTTCCAGAGATCTCAAGTTGTCCCTTCAAACAAACACCTAGTCCCCTGGTTTAAACAAATTGGGGGCAGGAATAGAAGCAGAATCATATGATGCTCTAAGCTGGGGCCACATCCTCTTATGCACCAGCTCTAAATAGTCAAGCTTACACAGAAATTCAGTATCATCCAAATCAGCAAGCAATTCAGTCTGGAGGCTAGGTTGGGAGTTGTCCATACATTATTTCAAAAGGAGTAAAGCCAAGCTGATAGGATGAATTTCTTACTCTAAACAGGTCAAAAGGAAGCAGAGTTACCCAGTCTGCACCATTCTCCAAGGCCAATTTAGTTAAGGTCTCTTTTAGAGTCCGATTCATTCTTTCTACCTTCCCTGAACTCTGGGGTCTATAAACACAGTGTAATTTCCAATCTGTCTCCAATGCTGCGGCTATTCCCTGACTTACTTTTGAAAAGAAGGCCCAATGGTGGATGGGAAGCCATACCTGGGTAGGATTTTTTCCAGGATCTTCTTAGCCACAACGTTCCTGGTCTCATGCTTTGTTGGGTAGGCTTCAACCCATCCTGAAAAAGTGTCTACAAAAACTAGCAAATATTTATATCCAAATTTTCCAGTTTTAATTTCTGTGAAGTCTACTTTCTGACACACACCTGGTCTATCTCCACAGAGGCGAGCTCCTTTTGTAACCGGTTGATTGGGGGCATTGGTGAGCTAACAGGCTTTAAAATTTTTAACAATGTTTTCAATGAGTTGATTTCCTTGCCTGATTTTTACTTCTGAGTGTCAGCAAGTGCTGCATTCTTCGGGTTCCCATGTGTGAGACCCAATGGATTCTCATAAGAATTCCCTTGCCCAATCTTTGTGGCAAGATAACTTTTCCCTCACCAGTTTTCCATCAGTCTTCATTTCTTTCTTTGTTCAGGGGTTAGGCCATGGAAATTTTCTTTATTCACTGCAAATCTTCTTGGGAGTACTGAGGCTCAAGAGGCATAACTTGTGGCCCTGGGTCTACTTCCACTCTGGGCTGGAGGGCCGCCTTCTTAGCTGCCTGATGGACCAAGTTATTTCCTTTGGTTATTGAATCAGTTACCTTTTGATGGCCAGGACAGTGCATAATGGCAATATTTGCTGGTTCCCATAAGGCCTGGATGAGGCTTAAAATTTCTTGTTTGTTTTTAATTGCCTTTCCCTCAGGTGTCAACAGCCCCTCTCTTGGTAAATGGTTCCATGAACATGCACAGTGGCAAAAGCATACTGACTATCCATGTAAATGTTTAGTCTCTTCCCTTTTCCCATGTGTAGGGCTTTTGTTAGTGTCACTAGTTCTGCTCTTTGTGTAGACGTTCCCTGGGGGAGTGCTTCTGCCCACACTATCTCAGTGTCCATGGTGACTGCTGCACCTGCGTACCTTTTTCCATCTCAAATGAAACTGCTGCCTTCTGTGAACCAGGTATGCTCGGCATGCGATAGTGTCGTGTTCAAGTCTGGACTCTTTTCCTTGGTCTGGTTGCTCTTTTAACACTCAATTTCACATGCTCTGTCCTTCCTTTCCTGTCTTTGCTCCTCTGTCTCTCTCTTATTGTAAACCTTTTCTACCACAGCTAATAGATCCCTAATAGACTTTTCACCAAGTCTGTCTAGAGTCTGCAAATTTTGCTTTATGTCTGGTTCAGCTTGACTTATATAGGCAAACATAATCATCTGAGCCGACTCCTGGGTCTCAAGATATTTGGGGTATATTGACTAAAAGCTTCTACGAGCTACTCAAGATATGTTGATGGACTTTCACTTCCTCCCTGTCTAACATAAAAAACTTTGGCCATATTAGGAGGTTGGCAAGCTGCCGCCTTGAGACCTGCCAACAGAGCCTGGTGATAGATGAGGAGTCACTCCTTACCTTCAACCATATTGTAGTCCCATGTTGGTCGGATCTCAGGAAAATAGGCAGTGATCAGGGCAGGATCCATGATAGGTGCTCCTGTGGGGCCAGGGATGTTTCCGTGCCACCTCTTGGATACAGTCTGTTTCTTCGGTGGTAAAAAAGGCCTGTAAAAGCTGACTAAAATCCCAATGGGCTGATGAATAAAGTGAATAGTTTAAGCAAACTAATTAAATCCTGGTGTTTCTCAGAAAAGGGGGCATTTTGGGTGTATAGGCATTTTTGTATAGGTCACTGGTAGAAAATGACCAATATTGGAGTTGCTGTTGACCATCCACATACACAGGACCTATGGTGCTAAGAGAAAAACAGCTGTATTAGAAGAGGGGTTGATCCCATGGCATCGTTGAGTGACTGGTCCCTCAGAAACTTTAAGGGCAGGTGCCGAGGATTCTATAGCTCCCTCCTCCTCTTGATCATTCTCAGATTCTGCAAAAAGAACCTGGAAAGGAGAGTATGGGGGAGGAAATATTTCTTCTTCCAAGTTATCTCCCTGAAAAACCAGGGGTACCTCTTCTTTACCTCTTCCTCAGTTTCTTTTTGTAAGTCTAGGGGGCTAGATGGAGTGGTCAGTTGTACAGTCCAAAAACCAATAAACAGTACAAACAAAACACATGCAGGCCTGACAGTTACAAAAAAAAAAAGCTTACTAAGAGGAGATTTCCCAAATTGGTCCACTGACTCCTGTCATGGCGAGGTTCCCCACTCACGCCCCACAGCAGAAGGAACAGAGCCACAGTGGGCAAGTTAGGCCTCAGTTAGGAGGCCCTCTTGGTCAGTTCCAGCACAACACCGAAACGACCCCCGTCCCAAAATTCACAAGGCGGTGTTCTAAGAACCCCCCCAGCCCACCCTACACAGTGGGGTTCCAACTCCCTCCCCACACGGCGGGGTTCAAAAGACCCCCTCCCCACAAGAGGATGTGGGACTTCTCCCAGTTCCTCCAGAATTGTTGTACAAGTGCTTCAGCTTCGACAACCCTTTGTACATGGTAGCAGCCATCCTCACAAATGAAAATGAAAGTAAAACAGACAACGACAGGACATGACAAATTAACAAATTAACAAAATTTACCTTTGGAGTCTGAGATCTCAGATGTCTTTCGGGGGATCCCTGAAGGCCTCCACTAATGTTATACCCAGGTTGCAGGATCTCCATCAAGAAGACCATTGAGAGTCAGACTTTACATTTGTTTTAAAGTTTTATTTAAACAGGCTGCAGTCTCATCCTACACTCCAACACAACAGAGCCAAGGAGGAGAACCCCGAGCTAAAGATTTGCATGATTTATAAAGGCACACAACCTTTGAAGAGCCTTTTTGCTACTCGGGGAATTTTATTGTTCCACATGAATTTTTGGATTGCCTCTTCTATTTCCTTGAAGAATGTGGTTGGAATTTTGATAGGTATCGCATTAAATATATAGATAGTCTTGAGAAGTATTGTCATTTTCACGATGTTAATCTTTCCAATCCAGGAGCATGGCAGCTTTTCCCATTTTCTAAGTTCTGTTTTGATTTCCTTTTTCATGTTATTAATGTTTTCATCATTGAGGTCCTTCACTTCTTTGGTTAAGTTAATTCATAGGTATTTTATTTTTCGTGGGGCTATTAAAAATGGAGTTGCTTACATAATTTCAGCCCCTCTTTTCTCAATGTTGGCATACAGAATATCAATACCAAATTTCAAACTCTACTATAAAGCCATAGTAATCAAAACAGCTTGGTAATGGCACAAGAACAGACCTCAGGACCAATGGAATAGAATTGAAAACCCTGAAATGAACCTACAGAACTAGAGCCATCTAAACTTTGATAAGGGAACTAAAAAATAGAATGGAAGAAAGACAGCCTCTTCAGTAAATGGTGCTGGCAAAATTGGTTAACTACTTGTAGAAAACTAAAGCTAGATCCTTATATATCACCCTGCATCAGAATCAACTCCAAATGGATCAAAGACCTTGAACTCAAAGTAGACACTCTGAAAATATTACAGGATGGGATAGGAGAAACCCTAGGTCTCCTTGGCGCAGGCCAAAATTTTCTTAATAGAGACCCGGAGAAACAACAAATCAAACAAAGGTTGGACAAATGGGATTGCATGAAGTTGCAGAGCTTCTGCATGGCAAAGGACATAGCTAGCAAGATCAATAGAAAGCCCACGGATTGGGAGAAGATCTTCACTAGCCATACAATGGACAAGGGTCTCATAACTAAAATATACTTGGAACTCAAAAAATTAAATCCCCCAAAAACAAATCCTCAAAGAAACAACTGCCCAATAAGTAAGTGGACTATTGACTTAAAAAGAATCTTCTCTGAATAATAAAGAAGGATGGCCAATAGACACATGAAGAAATGCTCAACCTCCCTAGCCATAAAAGAAATGCAAATCAAAACAATATTGAGATACCACCTCACCCCAGTTAAAATGTCAAAAATCAAGAACTCTAATAACAACAAATGCTGGAGGGGATGTGGACAGAAGGGAACCTTACTTCATTGTTGGTGGGAGTGTAAACTTGTTCAACCAGTTTGGAAAGTAGTATGGAGGTTCCTCAAAAGACTCCACATAGAGCTCCCCTATGACCCAGCAATCCCACTTTTGGGCATCTACCCAAATATTTACAAACAAGACCACACTAAAGCTACCAGCACAACTATGTTTATTGCAGCATTATTTACCATAGCTAAGATATGGAACCAACCCAGATGCTCCTCAGTAGATGAATGGATCAAGAAAATGTGGTATATATACACAATGGAATTCTATGCCTCCATCAGAAAGACTGACATTGCCCCATTTGTCAGGAAATGGAAAGACTTGGAAAAATTTATATTAAGTGAATAAGCCAAGCCCAAAGAAACATAGGTCACATGATTTCCCTTATTTGCAATATCTAGTATGTGTGTGTGTGTGTGTGTGTGTGTGTGTGTGTGTCTGTGTGTGTGTGAGCACATGACGGTGTGTGTGTGCGCGGGTGTGTGTGTGCCTGCACACACATACATGACTCCTGAAGCTTGACCTCAGGACCTGAGCACCGTACCTAGTTTCTCTTGTATAATGATATCCCTCTCTCACTTGAGCCACAGAGCCTCTTCAGGCTTTGTCCTAGTGATGTGCTCCTGAGAAATGAAGCCCAGGATTTCATATATGGAAAGCACTCTACCACTAGAGCACATTCCCAGCCCTCTACTTCAGCTTTGTTAGTTTAGTTCTGTCTTTTTTTATTGTTGTTGTTGTCGGTTGAATGAGATGAAGTCTTGGCCTGGGTGCTGTCCCTGACCTCTTTAGTTCAAATCTTGTGCTCTACCACTTGAGCCACAGAGCTTCTTCCGGGTTTCTGGTTGTTCATTGGAGCTATGTTTCTCAAGGACTTTCCTGCCTAGGCTAGCTTTGAACCATAATCCTCAGATCTCATCCTCCTGAGTAGCTAAGATGAGATACATGAGCCAAACCACCCAGCTTCCCCTTCAGGTTCTTAGTAGTGAATTGGAGATAATAGTCTTATGGACTTTAGAACTCAGCTTCCTGAGAAGGCAGGATGAGAGACTTCAGCTACTGACCCCTTGGCTGTGGCCTCTGTTGCAAGGGAGTCCATGGCTCCACATGGTAGAGTGCTAGCCATGAGCCCAAGACATAAGGGTCAGCGCTTAAGCCCTGAGTACAAGGTTCATGACCGAGAAAAAACAAAACAAAACCATTGTCTGCTGTAGACAAGTCATTAGTCTTCGGTAACACATAACTTTATCCCTGACATGGGGACCTATCTGAGCCTCAATATTCTTGTCTGTATAATCATCTAAGTTGTGGAGCTCTTACATAGACAAGATGTAAGAATGCACCCGGTTACGGTCACAGCACATGGCACTCTTTGTACCACTCAGCACAGAACATCCTGTTAAAGACTCAGCACCCAGCACCCAATGCAGGACTCAGCACACTGCATCCTATGAAAGACTCAGCACAAAGCACCCTGTGCGGGACTCAGAATAGAGCAGCCTATGGGGGACTCAGCACATAGCTCCATTCCACAAGCTGTCATTAGAATTAGGGTGCTTTCATCAGTATCACCATTCTTTGAGGAAAATTTTACAAACCATACAAGTTCACATCTAATGGTTTAGTGGGGTGTTTTTTTGGGGGAGGGGTTGTTAGCCAAGGGGCTTGAATTCAAAGCATGGGGTACTGTGCCAATAACATTTGCTCAAGGCTAGAGCTCTACCTCTTGGAGCCACATTTTGAGGTGTCACAGACTTCCTGCAAAGACTGGGTTTTAAAGCTCCTGAGCAGCCAGGATGATGGGCATAAGCCAGGATGATATAGGTAACCCGTGGAGCTGGGTTGCAGCGGTTTACATATGGTCAAGTCAGGTTAGGTGGCTGCTGTCAGCACCAGTCTCCTAGCTTGATCTGTAATGAGGTATTTGAAGTTATGTCCTATAATTGCAGTTAGACCATTCTACCTCTTTCTTATCAGACCTGGGGTATGAGTAAGAGCTTAGACACTGTCCCTAAACGTTTGTGCTCAAGGCTAGCACTCAATTGATTGAAAGACAGCAGAACTTCAGGGTTTTCTGTTTTGTAGCACTGAGGAATCGAACCCAGAGCTTCGTGCTTATTAGGGGAGCACTCAACCACTGAGCCACAGGAGTGAATGAGGTACAAATAGATAGAGATTGCTGTATATAAATATTATATATACAAAATGAGATTTCTGCATGTTATTAAATTATAGATAATATTACTACCAATTATTTGGTATTAAATTATATCTCCATTTAATGATGTGTCCCAGTTAACAATTAATAAAGCATTAATTAATTATTACTCAATATCCCATTATTGTTTATCATATATGTACATATATCCATATATATAATTAGATATTTCATAGAATGAGACCAATGTCTATATATTATTAAATTATGCATCATGTGTTACTACCAATTATTAGTTATTTAATTATGTCTCCATGTAATTTTTATTCTGTTAATGCTTAATAAAATAGCAATTAAACATAGTGCACATCCTACACTTATTGCATCTAATTTTATCCTAGAATGATTCACTACTAATTCAATCTGTTTATTATTTACTGTAGTGGCAATTCTTCAACCTATGATGTTTTTTACCTTTATTACATCCTATTACATAGAATATAGATTTGCATCCAAATTATACACCCTACCTGACACAGAGCACATTCACAGAAAAGGAAAACATGTGCCATGCTCAGCTTCTCACTCCAAAATTACATTTTGGCAGTGCTGGGATCTAAACTCAGGCAAAGAAGGCTCAGTTCATGAATGGGTTAATGCCAGCACAGCAGCCACTAGTCAATTCAGCTGCCAGGCAGTTCCCAGGCCCTGAGCTAGAGCCCTGTATGTTGACTCCAAATTGTGCTTAATGAAATTATTCAATTTTTATTCATTTATCATTTATTTTATTGACTGCTACAACACATGGAATATTTACTACATTTATTAAATAAGATATAGAATTGCCTATTCATGAAACTTCACACCTGACACCCAGGACTTTCACAGAAAAAGAAAACATGTGTCACCCTGTGTCTTACTGCACGATTCAATTTTTGTGAGTACTGGCATCTGAACTCACAGGCTACAAGGCCCAATTCATGAATGGGTGAGTGTCAGCATGCCAGCCTGGGGCATATTGAACCGACAAGCAGTTCCCAGCACCTAAGATTGAGCCCCAGGGGTTGACAAAACAAGAACAGGTTGACATGCAGATGGTAGTACACAAATAAATACAGATCTTTATAGAGTGCCAGAGATGTCTGTACATTATTCAGTTATATAGGCTACATTCCTATTAATTCTTGGGTATTTATTATGCCTCCATGTAATTAATATTACTGTTTTCATCCTTAATGAATTATTAATTAAATCGACCACTGTCCCAAAACTATTGTGTCCACATAGTATTCTTTTAATGTGCCAAAAATATTCATTAAAATCCTTCGGACTCCTAAAATCACTCTCTAATTTTATACTAGTATCATTCAGGAAGAACCAATTAAACCTTGACATTCATAATCTTTCATCGGTATTCCTATGAATAAGAACGAGACTCTTAGGATCTCCCTTCACTGGTAGGGGTCAGGACCCAGCTTCGAACACAGGGCCTATGTTGTGGTGTTGGCCCATTACTTCCCTGAAAGCCCAACAGCATTCAGCAATGGCAGGTTACCAACACTTTTAAGCCCTGTCTTTTAGATCCAGGATGGTCACCTTGAAAAGAGAACAAATGTAAAACCGGCAGACATCTGAAGGTTACTGGGTTTTTTTCTGTGTCTTTTTATTTATTTATTTTTTCTGTCAGCCTTTGAGGCCCAGGAACCTAGGTTTGGATGTGGGTCCACTGGCTACAACCCAGCCTAGAGTGATCAAAGCTGAGGCAGAGCTGCCATTGAGCTTGACAAAATAAAAATACATAATACATACATGCATACATACATATATACATAGATACATTAAAAATATTTATATAATTATGAGGCTACTTGGAGTATTTGAGCCATTTTTTCTGCAGAGCCTGGGATTTGAACTCAGGGTCTGGGTACTGCAGTGCTGTGGGGGAAGGGAAAGCTCACAATGCTGGAAGACAAAAAAGACAGGCCTGTTCCCAGGGTCTGAATTCAAGCCCTAGCACTGGCAAAAATAATATTTGTATACATTTTAAAAACATGATTTATATTTACATATGCATGTTTATGACATATTGCATTTAGTGTAGGTATTAATTTTATTTTGTTTTTTATTTATTTATTATATATTTTAGAGAGTATGATTACATGTATAACATTATTTACATCCTATTAAATAGAACACAGATTTGCCTATGTATTATACATCATTCCTGAGACCCAGGACTTTCACTGATAAGGAAAACAAGTGGGACAATTGGCTTCTTCTACAACGATTAAGTTCTTGGCAGTTCTGTGATTTAAACTCTGGCCCTAGAAGGCCCACTTCATGAATGTGTCAATGTTAGCACACCAGTCTGATGCAAGTGAAGTTGTCAGGCAAATTTGAGGACCTGAGATAAAGCCCTAGGAGCGGCCAATATATAAACAGATATGCATATTGCAGGGTGTGTATTTACATATGTATATGAATCTATAAATGAAGTTATAGAGAGAGACAAATAGACATTTATATAGATTCTACTGTATAATGATGTCTATATCTTATTTTTATATACTCTATTATTATGAATTATTTGGTCTAAAATTATGCCTCCATTAATTAATCACAGTGGGAGACAATAAAATATTAAATTAATCAATGACCTATATTTATTGCGTACAATCTTATACTACAATGACTAGCTAATTAGTAGTTCAATTGGTACATTACAAAGATTCTATTATTGTTCCTATAGATAGGAACGAGTAGGTGGAAGTCCCAGGATCAAACTCAGGGCTTTGGTTTCTGGGTTGGGCTGAGGCTTCACTGCCAGCCCGCCAACCTTCAGCCATGCAAGGTCATATACAATTTTCATGCCGTGTCATTGAGATCCAAGATGATCACAGTGCAAAAGAAACAAAGGTAAAACTGTTGTCTAAAACTTCCTGGTTTTTCCTCCTCAATCTTGGTTGGTTTATTTTTTTGTCAGAGCTGGGAGTTGAACACAGGTCCTAGGATCCCTGGATCATCTGTGGGTGTAAAAGCTGCACCCCAGCCTAGGATAATCAAGGCTGAGGAAGAGTTGTGGCGACAGAGTTCAAGCTCCGTGCCTGCCACTCCAAAAAAGTTAAGGTCCTGGATAGGAGTTTGGGCCATTTTATCTGCCATACTTGTAATTTGAACTCAGGGACTGGGTAACTCTATTGTGCTCTGGGTGAAGTGAAAGCTAACCTAGAAGAAAAAAATAATCTGGAGCATTTCCCAGTGTGTGAATTCCAGCCCTAGAACTGGCAAAAATAATATTTATATACATGTATAATATATATCATACATATGTATTTGCATAGATATTACATATTGTACCTAGGGCATAATATTTCCACGGAAAGGAAATTAGGTCAACATTGGCTTCTTACTCCACCAATTGACTTCAGCACTCCTGTGATTTGAACTCAGGTCCTGGAATGTCCAATTCATCAAGGGGTCAGTTTAAGCACAGCAGCCTCAAACAAATTCAATGCCAGGCAGTTCCCAAGACCTGAGTTCTAGCCCCAGGAGTGGTCAATATATAAATAGATAGATGTGTAATTTGCTGCAAATACATGTATATATATATATATATATATATATATATATATATATAGAGAGAGAGAGAGAGAGAGAGAGAGATGTATATGTATATTCCACTGTACATTTAAATATAAATATATTATAGAATGTGAGATGTCTGTATATTATTAAATGACATTTAACATATTACTAATAATTATTAGGTATTAAATTATTCCTCCATTTAATGAAGTATCATGGATTAAGACACAATATAGTATTGCCTTGTGTAAATGGAGCTCAGAGATAATTTCTAGGCTCATAGTTCAAACCTCAGGATCTGCACTAAAAAGAAAGAGTCAGTAATTCCATGTGTCTGTGTATATATGCATGTATTTCTATCAGTGAACATCCATAGTCATTAGGAAAAATAGCACCCAGCTAAGAAATTTGCTTTGAATAGAATGATATCATAGCACAGAGAGTGCTTTCAAGATAGTGCATGTCCCTGGTCAAAAAATTAAGACACTGGCTTGGAATTTGCACCATTTTTCTGGCAGGCCTGGGATTTCAACTCAGGGTCTGATTAACTCTTTGGCACTGTAGGGGAGGAGAAACTCACCATCGTTGAAGACAAGAATTTCAGACCAGTTTCCAGGGCCTGAATTCAAGCACTAGCCCTGGAAAAAATAATATTCATACATGAGATCTATTTACATACATGTGTTTACTCCCTATGACATTTATTACCCTTATTTATTTTTTATTTATTTTATTTTGTATTATTACATATATCACATTTATTTCATTTATTACATATTATCACATGGATTTATTTGCATATGGATTATACATCATCCTGAGACCCACAACTTTCACAGAGAAGGACAAAAATGGGTCAAAATTGGCTTATGACTCCACATATAAACTTTTGGCCATGCTAAGATTTAAACTCACAGCCCACAATGCACAAATCATGAATGGGTCATTTGTAAAACAAAAGCCTTTGGCAAACTGAACTGCCAGCCAGTTCTCAATACCTGTGATCAAGCAATAGTAGTGGCGGATAGATAGATAGATAGATAGATAGATAGATAGATAGATAGATAGATAGATAGATAGATAGATAGATAGATAGATAGATAGATAGATAGATAGATAGACATGTAGTTTGCTATGTATATGAGAGAGAATGTGAGAATATTGAATTATATATATTATGAATTATTAGTTATTAAATTATGCCTCCTTTTAATGAAGTATCATGGTTGAATACTTATTAAAGTATTAATGTAAAAGTAGTCAGTATTCCATAATTGGGAGAATCAAATCATGTTGCTAGAATGGAAGACATTATCCAATACTTTTTGTGTGGCATTCTATAAGAGAATTATTAACAATTGCAAATTTAATTGTTACTTTTATAACATTTCATTAGGCATTCCCACGGATAGGAATGATTTTCTCAAGATCTCCCTCCATTTGTAGGTGGTAGTACTGTCACTTTAACTCCAGGCCTGGATATTTTACTTTGAAATGCAAACCATTGGAATTACACTGTGAAGATTTCAGATTGTCAGGATGAAAGAAAAGAATGAGAAGGAATGAAAGCCAAATGTCAGTGGATCCTCCCTGTAATCCTAGCTCTTCAGGAGGCTGAGAGGTAGAGAATGCCAGTTTGAATTCAGCCAGGACAGGAAAATCCACCACACTCTTATTTCTGAGGGATTACAGGAATAAAAAATCCCCATGAATGGGGCTATGGCTCAAGGCCAGAGCATTAACCTTAAGCACAAGAACTCAGGGACAGTGCCTAGGCTCATAGTAAAACTCCCGAGCCTGGCAATTAAAAGAAAAGCCAGTAACAACATGTCTCCCCATGTATGTACACATGTATTTCTATTGGTGAAGGTCCAGAATCCCTATAATGAAAGGCATCCAGCTAGGATATTTGCTTTGAATAAAATGATTTCATAGCACAGAGAGAGTTTTCAAGACAGTGCATCTTCCGGGGATCCTCTCACTGTTCCCATTGTAGCCTGGGCCTGCTGGAAGAAGACTTCCTCATTATTGGAACAGGCAGACAAAAGGCCTCACTCCTGTAGAGCTGAGTGACAAAAAACTCTTTCTATGCCAATTAGTGAGGAGTGTGGGTGGGCTCTGAAGGCCAGGAGAAAAAGGCCTCTATGTATCTCAAGCTATCTCTCTGCTGAGAGCTCTGTTGTGACAGGAAGACTTCATTTGTGCCACCTCCCATGGCAGGCCAAGTTCCCTGCACTTATCCTGCATTTGTTAGACTATGTTCCAGTGTTGAAACAAACTGCTACAATTAATTCAAGGGTCCTTTTGGCAGACAACTAAGGAGCTGAACCTAATAAAATGATCCATTATTGGCAATGATGCTTCCCTGTGTTTCCAGAAGCTTGCTAAATCAAAGTACATGTGTAATATTATTATGCTTCATGTCATCTATGGCTGGTGAAACTCATCAGGTTTTGAAACTTTGACCTCTCCTAGTTGGGCCCTGGGTGGCTGTGTTTCAGGGTTGAACACAGGACCTGGATACTGACCATGAGCTCAGAGCAGAAGCTCAGTGCTTTATCATTTCTTGTCACAGCTTCACTTCTGTTATCTGTGTGTGTGTGTGTGTGTGTGTGTGTGTGTGTGTGTGTGTGTGCATGTATGTGTGTTCATACACTTGTCCTGGAGCTTCAACTCAGGACCTGAACACTGTACCTGAGTTTCTCCTGTACAAGAATAGCACTCTACCACTTGAGGCACACAGCCACTTCAGGATTTTTTCTAGTGTAGTACTAAGGAATCAAACCCAGGGATTCATACATGCAAAGCACTCTACTCCTAAGACACATTCCCAGCACTCTACTTCAGGTTTCTTTCTTTCTTTTGTTGGAAGTTGGAGGAATTTAAGTCTAGGCCTGGGTGCTGTCTTTGAGCTCTTTAGCTAAAGCCAATCACTGTACCACTTGAGCAACAGCACCCCTTGAGGTTTTTGGTGTGTCACTAGAGAAAAGCATCTCAAGGAATTTCCTGCCCAGCCTGGCTTTGGACCGTGATCCTCAGATCTCAGCATCCGGAGTACCTAGGATGACAGGCACAAGTCAGCAGCAACTAGCTTCCACTTCAAGTTCCTAAGTAGTGAATAGGAGATAAAAGTCTCATGGGACTTTTTGTGTCTGGGATAGTTATGAACCCAGATCTCAGCTTCCTGAGTAGACAGGATGACAGACCTCAGCTAATGCACGCCTAGACTGTAACATTCTGTTGCAAGGGGGTCCTTGCCTCCTTGTGGTAGGGTGCTACCCATGATCCCCAAAGGTAAAAGTCAGTGGCTAGGCCCTGAGTTCAAGGTTCATTATCAAGAAATATAATACAAAACAATTGTCTGCAGGAGACAACTCACTACAGTTAGGTACATACATAATTTTGGCCATGAAATGCTGCCACAAGTTTCTCATCTGCACAATCATCTTACTTGTGGAGCTCTTACAAGAACCAGATGAAAAAATGCACTCCAAGAAGTACTCAGCACACAACACCTCATGAAATTCTCATCACATAGCTGTAGCCCACATAATATCATTAGAATTAGGGTGCTTTCATCAGTATCATCATTCTTTCAGAAACACACCACAAACAGTCCAAATTTAGATTTTGGAGGGGTGAGTTTTTTTGGGGGGAGGAGTCAGCCACGGGGATTGCACTGAAATTTTGGCGGTACTGTCCTAAGGTCTTTTGATCAGGCTAGAACTCTGCGACTTTAAGCCACAGCTCAGAGTTTCACAGACTTCCTGCCAAGCCTAGGTTTTAAACCCACCAGTGTAGGATCTCAGCCCCCTAGTATCTTGGATGACAGGGTGAGCAAGCCAGCAGCATCTAGTCCATGGAACTGGGTTCCAGCAGTTTACCTCTGTCTAATTCAAGTTAGTTGGCAAATGTCAGCACTAGATTCCCAGCTTGCTCTGTGATGAGGTATTTGCAGCCCTATCCGTATGTAGTTGCAGTCAGAACATTCTAACTTTTCCTTTTTTATTTTTTGTTTTGGTGCCAGTCCTGGCTCTTGAGTAAGGGTCTAGACACAGTCCCTAAGCCTTTATGCTCAAAGCTAGTGCTCGAGTGTTTGAGCTACAGCAAAACTTCTGGATTTTTCTATGCAAATGGTAGCGAGGAATTGAACCCACGGCTTCGTACTTACTAGGCGAGCACTCTACCATGGATCCCCAGTAGTCACAAGTGTATAAACAGATAAATGTGTAGATTGGTAGACAGACAGACAGATAGATAGATAGATAGGTAGATAGATAGATAGATAGATAGATAGATAGATAGATAGATAGACAGATAGATAGATGTAGATATATTTAATGAGAGATATCTGTAAATTATGAAATTGCATATATGATATTTCTATCAAATATTGCCAATTAAATTAAATATTTCCAATTAAATTATTCCTTCCTTTTTTAGGTATCATGATTGACTACATAATAAAGTGTTAATTGAAAATTAGTCAATGTAGTATACCTGTTGTGTATAATTTTCTAATATAATTGTACACTAACTACTAATGTAATTGTTACTTTTACAGCATTCCACTTGTACAGATGTCTATTGGAAAGCGTTTCTTAGAATCTCCCGACAGCCATTCATTAGTGGGAGTCCTGGGATTCAAGCTCCAGGCCTAAGTTGCCGATTTCAGCTTGGCTTCACTAATAGCCTGCCAAACATCAGCAATGTAAGGTCATGTACATTGTCTGGGCATTGCTATTTAGACCCAGGATGGTACAATACAAAGGAAAAAACGTGTAATCACCTCATTGAACTTCTCAGTTTTATTTTTTTCCTTTCTATTTTTATTTTTTTGCCAGCCCTGAGATTTGAACTCGGGACCTAGGATCCCAGGATTGGCTTTGGCAGAGATGCCAAGACCTGAGTTCAAGCTCGGTACTTGGCCTAAAACCAAATAATAATAATAATGATAACAACAACAACAATAACAATAATAATATGGCCCTGGCTTGGTATTTGCACCATTATACTGGCAGGCCTGGCATTTAAACTCAGAGTCTGGGTAATTCTGTGGCACTTTGGGTGAAGGGGAAGATTGCCTTCCTTGAAGACTAGTTCAGAAAAGTTCCAAGCGCCTAAATTGAAGCCCTAGTACTGGAAAAAATGATACTCACATATGAGTTCTATTTACATACATGGGTTTACTCCATATGACAGTTATTACCCTTATTTATTTAGTATTATTGCACATAAATCATTTATTTTATTACATCATATCACATATACTGAGACCCAGAACTTTCACAGAGAAGGAAAAAAATGTGTCAAAATTGGCTTCTTACTCCATGCATACATTATTGGCCATGCTGGGATTTCAACGCACGGCCTAAAATGCCCAATCCATAAATGGGGTCACAGATTTAGGACACCAGCCTCCAGAAAACTGAGCTGCCAGGAAGTTCTGAACACCTGTGATCAAGCCACAGTAACGCCAAATATATATATATATATATATATATATATATATATATATATATATATATATACATACATACATACATACATACATACATACATACATACATACATACATACATACATATAGACAGAGGGAATGTGAGGATATTATTAAATTATATATTATTACATATTATTAGTTATTAAATTATGCTTCCATTTAATGAAGTATTGAAGAGTTGAAGTAACTCCATTTTGAGGCAGCAGCCATTCTGTCCTTTATGTTAAATTATGAGTGACCCAGAGCAAACATAAATTCCAGGAACTGACTTGTCCCTGTTGAAGTTAACCAGAGCTCACATGAATCCCAAGGACAGAGTTATCTGTGGCCACAAACTTCCCTTGCTTCACAGATAACCCCCTGCCCTTTATTGCCCTAGCCCAAATGGTATGATAACCCCCTGCCCTTTATTGCCCTAGCCCAAATGGTCTGATAACCCCCTGCCCTTTAATGCCCTAGCCCAAATGGTCTGATCACCCCCTATCACCCCTTATCACACTAGGATGTCCTGTTAACACATCTGGTTACTGTAACTTTGTAGTTTTTGCCTTTATAAGCCCTATGAAATTTCAGCTCGGGGCTTCCTCCTAAGCTCCACTGTGTCGGTGTGTAGGATGAGGCCTGAGCTGCAGCCTGACTGAATAAAGCCTTGCTTTTGTATTTCAGAACATCCAACTCTCGGTGGTCTTCTTGGTGGGGGTCCTGCGACGGGGGCACTTCAGTATCATCATCTAATACTTATAAAATCATTAATAAAAATCAGTCAATATCCTGAATCATACCATGGTGCTAGAATGGAAGATATAAATTCAATAATTTTTGTGTGGCATTCTAAAGTAGAATCATGAATTAACTGCAAATTTAATTATTACTTTCATAACATTCCATTAGCATTCGCATGAATAGGAATGAGTTTGTTAGGATCTCCCTCCATTTGTGGGTGGTAGTCCTAGCATTCGAATTCCAGGCCTGGGAAGTTTACTTCTAATACAAACCAAAGGAATGACACCTTGAAGATTTCAGATTGTCACGAAAAAAAAGAACAACAAGACGAAAAGGAAGCCAAGTGTCAGTGTCTCTTGCCTGTAATCCTAGCTCCTCAGGAGGCTGAGATGCCAAGTTGAATTCAGCCTGGGTAGGACAGACTGCGACACTCATATTTCTTAAGAGATCACAGGAAATCAAAATAAAATAACAACAAAAACACCCTGAGTGGCCCTGTGGCTCAAGTTGCAGAGCACTACCCTTGAGCAAAAGTCTCAGGGACAGGGCCAGGATGATGGGCATTCAGCAGGTTGGCCATGCCCAGCCCCTCAAACTGGGCAAGCTGGAACAGGCCCTCAGAGAGTACTAAGTCTGAGCAGGCAGCTTGAATAAGCATCCTTCACTGCAATTTAAGAACTGAAGCCACAAAGGCTTTGCCTGGGCTGGTGTGTGCAACTGGTGTGTACAATGGGTGCATTATGTCCTGGCACTTCTCAAGGGAAACCACAATTCTTAGGCTGTAGAAGTTGTTGAAGGTTGTGGCTCTAAATCCTCTATCCCTCATTAAGATGTGAGCCTAGGTCTCTGGGGCCTGGTGGCCATCACTCATTCATCATTCTTCATTGTTGAGTCTCAGGCTGGTCCCAAATCCTGGGAAAGATAGGAAATAGCCAGCAATTTCTGTGCCAAAAGGGGTAATCCAATAAATCCCACCATCATAACTCCCATTAGAAGTAAGCTTTGGGCTTCGAATGTGGCTTACTGGTAGAGTGCTTACTTAGCACACATGAAGCCCTGAGTTCGATTCCTTCCTACCACAGAAACAGAAAAAGCCAAAAGTGAAACTGTGGCTTAAACAATAAAAGTGCTAACCTTGAGCAAAAAAAGGTCAGGAACATGCCCAGACCCTGAGTTCAAGCCCTAAGATTGGCAAAAACAACAACAACAACAACAACAGCAACAAAAAACGTGAGCATAGTGAGACATATTCTTCTGGGACTTAGAGGAGGGCCGAGGTTATGGGTAATAGGTGGAAGGCAGATGCTGTTTGCTCACTCCTGTAACCTTAGCTACTCAGGAGGCTGAGATCTGAGGATGCCAAATGCAAGCAGGAAAGTCTATATGAGATTCTTTTCTCCAATTAAACACCCACAAAGCCAGAAGTAGAGCTGTGGTTGAAGTAGTAGAGTGCTAGTCTTGAGCACAAAAGATCAGTTATAGCATCCAGGCCCTGAATTCAAACCCTAGGAGTGGCACAGGCACAGGCACACACACACACACACACACACACTTACACACACACACACACACACACACACGCACACACACACACCCCAAGATAGAGAATTTGACAGTCAACCTGCACAAATTCCACCTCTAGAAACTCAGTATTTTTTTTAAAAAAGATGGAGAAGGATAGGAAAGACTTGCTCCAGGAAGTGATATAACCAGTGCCAAAATTCCATAGGAGTTCTAAGTTGTGGAACAGGACAGAGAGCCTCAGGCACAAGGTACAGCATGGGCAAAGGTCCTGAGGTGTGGTGTAGAGCAGGTTGTGTGGATGGAATGATGATTCTGTGGCTTCAGACAAGTCTTGCAGAACACTGAAGGCTGGGTCTAGATTTGTACTTGAGTCACAAGTAGGGCAGAGGGTGGGGTCCCAGAATGAGGCACAGGGAAATATTAGCTTGACATTTCACCAAAGACCCCAGCCAATTTCTGTGGCTGGAAGCCTATTTTTCACAGCTCCTGACCCTCAGGCCCTCTTTGCATGGAGGAGTCAGGGCAAATGCAGGGAAGAACTCTTCTTAAGAAAAGCTTCTAGCCCAATGCCACCATTGGCTCAACCCCCGTAAATCCTAGCTACTCAGGAGACTGAGATCAGAGATTGTGGGTCAAAGCCATCTCAAGGGAGGAAAGTTAGTGAGACTTTCTTGCCCGTGAACTAACAAAAGCCAGAAATGGAGCTTTGGCTCAAGTGGTAGCATGTCCTCATTGAGAGAAAATGTTAAGAGACTACAGGCCAGACCATGAGTTCAGGCCCCATTACTGGCACCTAAAAACTAAAGAAAAGCTTTCAGGAGCTCCTAGTCCACTGTGGTGAATGGACAGATAGGCCAGGCATGGGTGGCTTATGCTGGTCCTCCTAGCACATCAGGAGGCTGAGATGTGAGGATTGCCGTTCAAAGCCATCCTGGGCAGGAATGTCCGGGAGACTCTGATCTCCAAAGATCCACCAGAAAACCAGAAGTGGCTGAAGTGCTAAGCTGAAGAGCTGAGAGATGGTGCCCAGGCCCAGACTTTGAGCCCCATGACCAATACCTGGCCTGCTTTGACCTCATGTTATGGCTCTAGCAAGTACTTTCCAGTGGGCTCCTGATGGTCTTCCAATGTCTATGTGTCCTACAAGTCTTGAGAGCAGCCTCCTTGAAGGCCTTTGCCTACAGTGCAGGACACAGTACCAGAAAAGGTAATGCCTTGTGGCATTCAGGTCATCCGCCGTTCATCAGAAGGGCATCTGTCATGAGTGCAGTGTGGATCTAAGCACTAAATCAATGTCTCAGACCATGGTTCTGGGCCAGAAGGGGTAGACCAGTTAAGGCCAGCTCACAAGGGAATCACAAGAATGTGAATTTGTCAGGCACACCTTGGGCAGGTTTTGAGTTGGGCTCATGAAAGACTTGTAGGCTGAGGAACAAAAGCAGGTTGGCTGCTGCTTGTAGCAGTCACTATATTCCAGGAGTCCCAGGACTCGGAGCCCTGCTTAACTCACCAGTGTTCAGGGCAGATGAAGGTCTGCAATCATGAGACAACTACAAAGGAGCATCCATATTGGCCTTCCCTTGGTTCTATGTCCCCGTGCTGGGATGGAGGGGCTGGTTCCATGCAATTTACTGCCATAGCCCAGACCCCTCAGCCCAAGAAGGACTTAAGGAGAAAACAACTGATGTGGCTTGAGAGTTTATTATGATTATGCCTCAGGACTGCCCCCAGTTCTAGCTCAGCTTATCATTACTACCTTCCTCTGTGTGTGTGTGTGTGTGTGTGTGTGTGTGTGTGTGTGTGTGTGTGTGCGTGCACATGAGTGCATCTTAGTAGTAGGGCTTGTATCCAGGGCCTGTGCTCTGTCCCTCAGTTTTTTCATTCAAGGATACCACTCTACCACTTAAGCCAGAGCTTTTCTTCCAGCTTTCAGGTGGTTCTTGGGAGAGGAGAGTCTCACAGACAATTCTTGCTGGGCTGCATTTGAACGTTAATCCTCCAATCTCAGCCTGCTGAACGAGCTAGGATTATGAGAGCATGAGCCATTAGCATCTGGGCACGCATTCCTTTTTGGATAAAACAGAGTACCTATTTCCTAGCCGAGCACCCATCTACAGCTATCCCTCGTACCCCTTCCCCTACCCCTCCGGTCTTCAGAGGAGACATACCCTCCCCTGAGGACAAAGAAATAGGATGCACTGACAATTTTTGAACATTATGGTCTCCACACAGTCAGGTGCTGCTGGGAGCTGATGTAGAGGTCAGCAATCTAGGCCAAGGCAAGTAGACAGCTGTTAGAACAGAAAGTATGAAAAGACATCCATGCAGCTGGATGACAGTGGCACATGCCTATAATCCTAGCTACTCAACGCTGACACTGGAAGATCAATCAAGATTCAAACCTAGCCTGGGCATACTCTTATCTCCAAAGAATCACCAAAAAGCTGGGAAGAAGTAATACTATAGTTCAAGTGTTAGAGCACCAAACTTGTGCAAACAAGCTAAAGGTTACCACCTAGGCTCTTCAACCCTTGGTAAACACACACACACACACACACACACACACACACACACACACACAAACACACACACACACATACACACACACACACACACACACACACACACACACACCCATATGCATGCAAAATCAGAGATTTCTACACTGTAACCTTTGGGTATTCTATACCTTTTTCCCACAAAGTCTGGTGGTTGTTGGCCTAGTAATTCGATGCATCCAACATCACCTGACATCTATACTTTTGGGGAACAGAATGGCTAGAATGTCAGCCTTCCCCAGTCCCAGCTCCTTGATTGGGTCTTGGTCTATCCAGGCCCTTTAGGGTTCCATTTACAGACTTGCCAAGATCCTTTAAAAAGGCAGCATATGCTGGGCAGTTGTGGCTCACGCCTGACATCCTTGCTACTCAGGAAGGTGAGATCTGGCTTCCAAGCCAGCTTGGGCAGGAAAGTGTGTGAGAATCTTATCCTCTATGAACCATCAGAAAACAAGAAGTGTCCCTTGGCTAAAGTGGTAGAGTGCAAACCTTGAGAAAAAGAGCTCAGGGACAACACTCATGGACAATAACAAGGAGAGGCATTGCATGTTGGCTTTGGGATTGGCATGGGCCAAATATTGGAAATTTCAATTGCACCAAGATAAAGCAGTACCTCCTCTAGTCCCGTGCTCCTATATCTTCTCCACCCCCTGCCCTTGTCTGGGTTTTGGGTCAGGATGGCTCTGGGAGGACTCCAAGGAGGAATATCCCAGACCAATTGCCCTGGGTCCTTCCTCCCTGCTTACCCTGCTGCATCTGCTCTTTGCCATAGGCCTTCTTCCTGAAATCCATCCATGAGATCATTGACACCAACACAGTGGTGAGTGGTGGGTCCAGCCTAACTCTGGGAAGTCAGAGGTGGAAATCAGTTTGGGACTAGGAGCTTCTACCCTGGGTGTGGGATGAGGCCAGGGCTGACATTTATTTCATTCTGAGCTTTGCAGGAGTAGGGAGACAGTGTAGACACAACATTGAGTCAGGTAAGATGGGAATCTGTAGGACGACTTGTGTGGGGGAAGCTGTGGGGCTCAGGGGGCCACTGTTCATGGTACTCCTCTCTCAGATGTCCCTCTCCCTCCCTCATCCCTCAATAGTAAAAGAGAAACTTTAAATAAGGGTGTCGAAGAGGGGACAGGGGATTGTTTCTGTGTGAACCAAACTTGTGCTTCATATTCATCCTAGCCCCTACTTCCTATTTATCTGAGGAATGGCCATATGGGTTTGGGGGCAGGAGATCATCCTAGCTGAGAATGTGGCTCAGTGATAGAATGGTTGCCTAGCAAGCCTGAAGCCCTAGGTTCGATTCCACAAAGAAAAAGCTGGAAGGGGAGATGGTGCTCAACTTGTAGACCACCAGTCTTGATCAAATAGAGCTCAAGGACAGTGGAGAGGCCCTGAGTTCAAGCCCCATAACTGGAAGAACAAATCTTTGTGGAGGCATTTTTTCCCCTTTGGAAACAATTTATTCTTTTTGTTAAGCATAACACAGGCCTCTTCCCTGGCCACCAATGAGCCATTAAATGTTCCTGGAATTTAGGCCTCCTCCCAGCAGCCTCTGATCTACCAGGCCCATAGTTTACCCTTCCTATCACTAGGCAGATGGAGGCCTAGAGAAGCCCACCTGGCCACCTAGTTCTGGTGGCTGCTGAGGATTTTGGGACTCAGTAAGTCACATAGGGAGTCATCATCCCCATCTGTCTACAGAAAAAAGGTACAGAGCAATGCAAGCCTGAGCACACCAGCTGTGGGCAGTTCTGCATGTGGGGATCTGCAGTAGGACATGCTCTGTGGGGGAGTCCTGTACGGGGCAGGGAAACTTGACCTCTCCTCTTGCAGTTTCCACACTATCCTGAAGTTGCAATTCTTCAAAACCTTTCTGCTTCTCCCTGATTTTGACCACCCAGGACCCTGAGTCCTCTGAATCAGCTGCACTGGTGGGGAGCTCAGCCTGTGTCAGCATCTGGAGACCCGTGTAGGAGCGACAGAAGCTCTGGCAGCTATCTACTCTTCATATTCTCCTGGGATAGCTGGCACATGCACTCGGCTTTCTCCTGACACAGCTGATCCAGAATGAACATCTGTCCTTTACATGTCAGGAGGGACTCCTGGATGGTGCAGATATGTGCCGACAGCTGGTTGCATCGATGGTGGAGCTCATCTGCAGGACTCTGGAAGTCCACCTCATCAGGCAGTTTGTGGATGAAGAAGATTTTCTTCTTGGACGCCCACGTGTCCCACTTCCCATCCTCACACATGCTGTGGTGGCAGCTCATTGGGCGGGGGATCTGTGGCTCCAGCTCTATCTGGCACTGAGCTGTCGGTGGGAGGGGGAGTGCCTGCAGCAGTCTCGCTGCTCCTGTGGCAGGAGTATCCCCCTGTGGATCTCAGCCTCCGAGAGTGCTAACAGCTCCACGTCCCTCTGAGTTTGGGGGACATCTCCATCCTCTGCCATGGGCACATCGAGGAGAGTGGCTTCCTCAGCTTTTGCTTCTCCAGGGTTCACAGCTTCTCCTTCCCCAGGGAAAGCCAGGAAGCTCAGCTGGGCCTGCATGTGCTCCTCCTCTGGACTGGTCACATCCAGGCACTTGAAACTGTCCTGCCACTTTGGGGGCACCATCTTGTCCCTCCAGTTGGTTGGACCCTGCACTTGTTTCAGGTGCTCCAACAGCTGGGTCTGCCTCTGCAGGTGCTACTGCAGGACCTACTACTTGGAGCACAGCTCCTCTTTGGAGGTGATGTGCTCCTCACAGGTGACTCTGAGCTCCTGAAGCTGGGCCAGAGACTGCTCCTGCTGCTCCCGGAGATCCTGAGTCATTTGGCTTTCTCTCTCAGCTACCTCTTTCCCTTTCTCTATCTTCTCCTCTCAGCAGTACAGCTATTCCTGTAGATGTTTCTTCACCTGCTGCTCTGAGTCCACGATGCTGGTGAGATCCTCCTTCTCACTGCTCACCCTGTAGAGAGTGTCCTGCAGCAAGGCCAGCTGTTCCTCCAGCTGTGGGTTCCATACACATGCACACCGTGGGGTCTCGGGGATCTCCTGTGGATCCTTGGTTTTCTCCTCCAATCCTCCCACTTGCTCTCGCTGTTCTGCATAATGGAGACGGAGTTTATAGTTTTCCTGTACCTGGATGTGAAGTTGTTTCTCCTGGTTTTTCAACCCCATCTGCGTGCTGTAGGTCTGGGCCCGCAGGTGCTGCTCCTCCTGAGATGGACCCGCAGAGGGCCATGGCTTTGCCAACTTCCTTCTCAGTTCCCCCAGCTCATTCTCTAGGTGCAGCACCTAGCTTCATCCTCACTCCTTTTCCTCTGTCAGTTGGTTCACCTGCTCGGTCTGCCACCAGGGCTCCTCCTTCTGCTTGGACCTCTCAATGCTCAGGTTCTGCAAGAAGTTGTCTGTCTCCAGATTCGCTGCAGACACCATTCAACTCAGGTTGTCCTGAAGTCTCCTTAGTACCTCACACCCCTCCAGCACTTGTTGGAACTTGCAGATTCTGTTCTTCCTGTTGCTCCTCTATGTCCAGAATGCTTACACCTTCTCCTAAAATTCTGTGTTCACTTGCTGCAGGTCATAGAAGCTTCTCTTCTTTTTCTTGAGCTGAAGTGTTACATCATTTAGCTGTTTGAACATTTTGGTCACCTTCTGTAAGTAGTAACCACAGAAGCCACCATCTCCAGCTCTGCCATGCACTGCTCTGCGGCCTGTAGGCAGCTGGTGAGAGCTTCATGCTCCATTTCGCTGTCATCGGCCATGAGCTGCATGTGGGCTGGTGCTGATTGTAAATCACTTTCTGCCGAAACCAACCTCTATATGGGTGGCTTGTGGATGTCTAGCTCTGTTTTTGGTGCTTTGTGTACTTTGGCTACCTTCTCCTTCTCTTTCTCTCGTCAATCCTGCAGGTCTGTCTTTTCCTGTTTCAGTGGTTGGATCTTGGCATAGAGCACCTGGTTTCTCCTTTTGCTGTGGTCCAGGGCAGGCACCACATGTTGCTAGCACCTCTGCGTATTCTTGGTGGTATCGGGACCCTTGACCATCTGGACCCTGGTGGCTGTGACTGTGTCCAAAGGCAGGGGAGGCCAGTGGTCAGCATCACCTATGGCCAGACCCTTGGTTGAATCACCCTTCCCAGAGGTATTTGTCTTTGGGATCCTTCCATTTTATTTATTCTTTGTTTTCTTGAATGCTGAAGATCTGATGGGAGGATTTTATTTTTTGTTTTGTTCATGTAGTGACCATTTATTTTATTGACTATTATGGCACATATAATATTGATTACATAGGATATAGGTCTGCATATGTATTTCATTTCATACCTGACACACAGGACTTTCACAGAAAAGGAAAACATGTGTCACCATCTGCTTCTTACTCCATGATTTCTTGTTTGGGAGTGCTGGCATTTGAACTCATGGCCTACAGGGCCAAATTCATGAATGATTGTCAGCATGCCATACTGACAGGCATTTCCCAGGACCTGAGATTGAGCCCCAGGGGTTGACAAAATAAAAACAGATTGACACGCAGAAGTTAGTATGCTAATAAATATATATCTTTATAGTGTGCTAGAGATGTCTATCCATTATTCAGTTATATACACTACATTCTTAACAATTCTTGGGTATTTATTATGTCTCCATATAATTAATATTATTGTTTTCATCCTTAATAAACTACTAAGTAAATCAGTGTTCTGAAATTAATGTGTCCCTGTAAGAAATAGTAGTCTTTTCAAAAACATAAACTGTGGGCTTGGCGCTGTCCCTGCACTATTCAGCTCAAAGCGAGCACTCTATCACTTGAGCCACAGAGCCACTTCCAAAAATAGTAGTCTTTTAATGCTTCATATTAAATAAAATTAGTCAGCCTACTGAAATCATAATGTCTAATTTTATACGAGTATCACTCATGAGCAACTCATTCAACCGTGACACTTACAACATTCAATCATTATTCCTATAAATGGGAATGGGTCTCTTAGGATCTCCCACCATCCGGAAGTGACATGACTTAGATTCGACTCTAGGCTTATATTGCCGTGCAGGACTATGTCTTCCCCAGTACCCTGCCAGCTTTCAGCAATACAAAGTGAAGTACCCTTTGGAGCCGTATCATTCAGACCCAAATGGTCATGGTGCAAAATGTTAAAACTTCATCCCACCACTTATTCTCTGTGCATTTTTCCCCTCCAGAAGGCCTGGAGGTCTAGGATCCCAGGATTGCCTGTGGTTCCAGTGGCTGCACCCCAGACTAGAGTGATGGAAGATGAGGCAGAGTTGCCATGACCTGAGTTCGAGAGCTTGCTTCGCACAAAATAAATAAGTAGATAGATAGATAGATAGATAAATAAATAAATAATCTCCCTGGCTTGCAATTGGTGCCGTTTTTTCTGCTAGGCTTTGGATTTGAACTCAGGGTCTGGGTAACTTTGCAGCACTGTGGACAAAGGAGAAGCTCACTGTGCTTGAAGTCAAGAAAGTCAGGCTTGCTCCCTAGGCTTGAATTCAAGCCCCAGCTCTGGGAAACATACTATTTATATATATTGTAATGATAAGATTTATACTTACTTATAGATGTTCAGTACATATCCTGTTTGTTGTGGTTATTTATTGTATTTTTGTTTTATTCATTAACCATTTATTTTATTGACTGTGATAACACTCATTCCATTTATTATTTTGATGACATCCTATCACATAGTATTTAGATTTATAGAAGTGTTCTCAATCATGTCTGACATCCAGAACGCTCAGAGCAAAGGAAAACAGGTGTCACGCTTGGCTTCTTATTCCACGATCCAATTGTTGGCAGTGCTGGAATCTGAACTCAGGGCCTAGCAGAACCAATTCATGAATGGGTGTGTCAAAACGACAACCTCTAGCCCAGGAAACTGCCAGGCAGTTCCCAGACTCTGACATCAAGCCACAGGGGTGGACAAAATAGCCATACATGGATAGGCAGGTGGTAGTATACCAATAAATATATATTTGTATAGAGTGCCAGAGACATCTACCTAGGATTCGATGTCATCAACTACGTTCCTACCAACTCTTAGGTAGTTATTATGTGCCATTGAAGGAATAGGATTCTTTTCATGCTTAATAAACTATTCAATAAGATCAATGTGTCTAATTTTAGACTAGACCTATGCATGCAGAAACTTCTCAATCATAGTTTGTTAATATTCCATCGGTATTCCGATGCATAGGAATAAGTCTCAGGAAATCCCCCGATTCGTAGGTGTCAGGACCAACAGTTAAACTCAGGGCCTACATTGCTGCATGGGACTATGGCTTCCCTGATAGCCCACTAGCCTTCGCCAATGCACGGTGAAGTACCCTTTGTAGACATGTCATTCAGACCCAGGATGGTCACCATAGAAAGGGAAAAAAAATGTAAAAAATCCATCCCGCGGCCTTTCCCTCTCTCTCTCTCTCTCTCTCTCTCTCTCTCTCTGTCTCTGTCTCTGTCTCTGTCTCTGTCTTTCTCTGTCTCTCTGTCTCTCTGTCTCTCTGTCTCTGTCTCTGTCTCTCTGTCTCTCTCTCTCTCTCTCTCTCTCTCTCTCTCTCTCTCTCTCTCTCTCTCTCTCTCTCTCTCTCTGTGTTTTCCTGCAAGCTTCAAAGCCTAGCATCCCAGGATTGGCTATGGGCCCATGGCAGCCTGTCACCCTGAGGTGATTGGAGGTAAGGCAGAGTTACCACGAACTGAGTTCAAATCCCTTCCTTGGCAAATAATAATAGTAATAGTAATAATAATAGTAATAATAATGATAATAATAATGATAATAAACACCCTGGCTCAGAACTCCCACCATTTTTCTACCACTGCTGGGTTTCCAACTCAGGTCTGGGTAAATCTATAGCACTGTGGAGGAAAGGGAAGCTCACCATCCTTGAAGACTACAATATCAGGCTAAGTCACAGGGACTGAATTGAAGCCGCAGTATTGTCAAAAGTAATATACCCACCTATTTTACATATAGGATCTCTATTTACATAGATGTGTGGAATGCCTCATGCATTCAGTATAGTTACTCTTTTTATTGTGTGTCTTAGTCATGTATGCATTTTGTGATTTATTGAGCATGATGACAGACATAACTGTGCCGAAACGGATGACCACCTATCCCATGGCTATCGAGTTGCCTATATAGCATTCTCCATCCTCCCTGAGAACCTGGACTGTCATAGGAAAACAGGAGGATCGATGTGTTTCTCACATGAGAGTTCATCTATTGGCAGTATTGAGATTTTAACTCATAGCCCAGCAGGGCAAATTGGCGAAAAGGTCTAGGTGAGGATACCAGCCTGTGAGCAACTAAGGAGCTAGACCTTTCCCAGGACCTGACATCGATCCCCAGGGAGGGCCAGGATAGTCCTAAATTCATAATTTAAACACAGGATCTATATTGACATACATGTGCGGTCATCATTTTGCATTTGGTGCACTTCTCCTTAATTTGTGTCTAATTCATGGAGGTATGGAGTATTTTACTGAGTATGGTGACAGCTATAACTGTGCTGACATGGATGACAAAGTTTTCCCATGGTTACAGGGTTGCCTATGCATTCATTCTCCAGCCTAGCTGAGACCCAGGACTTTCACAGGAGAGGAAAACAGGTACAACGACTGGCTTCTGACATCAGGATGAATCTTTTGTCAGTGCTGGGATTTGAACTCAGGTATGGGTAACTCTGTTGCACTGTGGGGGAAGGGGAGGCTCACCATCCTTGAAGAATAGAATGTCAGGCCTAGTACTGGGCCTGATCTGAAGTCACAGCACTGGACAAAATAAGAAGCCCAGCTCTTTTAAACATAGGATCTCTATTTACGTACAGGTATGGTATGCATCTTGCATTCAGTGTAGTTATTCTTTTTATTTTGTGTCTTTTTCAAGGATGTATTGTGTATTTTATTGAGCATAGAATGACATATAAAACTGTGCTGACATGGATGACAACCTATTCTCATGGGTGTAGAGTTGCCAATGTTTCTTGATTCTTGCTGAGACCCAGCACTTGCACAGTACAGGAAAACAGGTGCAAGAATTGGCTTCTCACATCAAGATAAACCTTTTGGTAGTGCTGGGATTTGAACTTGGGGTCTAGGAAGCCCAACAGCCAAATAGGTCCACATGAGCCCATCAGCTTCTGAGCTAAGACATAACCAGACCTGAGATCAAGCCCCAGTGTGGGGATGGGGCACAATATTCATCCATTCATAAGCTGAAGCTAGTATGCTAATTACCTATTTGGATAGAGTAGGAGATGTAGCGAGCTGTGTTCAAATCCTATCTACCATTTAAGTACCGATTCTTGGATCTTTCCCAATGCCTCCATTTCCTGAATGTGATTCTTATTGTCACACTTCATGAACTCTTAATTAAAAATAATTGTTGTGTCATACATCTTGCGTATCATTTCCAATGAGAATCATGCATGAACTAAACTCTTCCCTGGGCCTGAATTCAAGCATCTCATAACATTTATAGACATGTTAAATATATGATTTCTACTTACATCAATATATTCAGTCTATATCATGTTTTTTGAGTGATACATTATATTTTATCATTTATTTATTTATTTAGCATTTATTTTATGGACCGTGAGTGCACCTATAACATTTATTACATTTATTCCCATCTATTCCATAGCGTGTAGCTTTGCAGACATATTATGAACTTGTATAGAAAAGGAAAACAGGTGTCACCCTTGAAATATTACACCAGGAAGAAATTTTTGGGAATAATGGGACCTGATGTGAATGCCTGAGAGGCTGAATTCATGAATGGGTGAGTGTCAGCACTGCAGCCTCTAGCCGATTCAGCTGCCAAGTGGATCTCAGGACCTGGGATCAAGCCCCAGGTTTGGCCAAAATAGCAGTAACTTTCTATGACGATGGAGATATATAAATAAATAAAATTTATGTATTTATTTTGGTGTCTGGTCGTGGGGCCTGAACTTTGGGCCTGGTTGCTTGACCTCAGCTCAAGGCTAGCACTCTACCACTTGAGCCACAGCACCACTTCTGGCTTTTTCTTTTTGCTTATGTGGTGCTGAAGAATCGAATGCAGGACCTCAGGCATGCAAGGTAAGAGCTCTACAACGGAGCCACTTTTCCAGCCCAAATATAAATTTAGATATTTAGGTACTGCCAGAGGTGTCTATCTAGTATTCAATGACATATACTACCTTCCTACCGATTCTCATGTATTTAGTGAGAACACCATTTAATCAATAGTATTCTTTTAATACATAATATACTATGAATTAAAGTCAATCCCTGTCCAGTGATTATTGGGTCTAATTTTAAGCAAGACAGATTGACGGACTACTCATCCAACCATGACATTAACCACATTCTTCTGGTATTCCTATGGACAAGAATATTTTCTTAGGCTCTTCAGCCCCTTGTAAGTGGCATGACCGGGATTCAAACTCAGGGCCTAGTGTCCACGTTGGCCTATGGCTTCGCTGATAGAGCCAGCCTTCAGAAATGCCTGATGACCTACAGGTTGCAGCCATGTCATTCACATCCAGGATGGTCAACGTGCAAGGAAGGAAAACAGAAACTGCTGACCGTCCTTGGTTTGTGTCTTTTTTTCGATGCTATTTTCATTTTCTTTTCCTGTGAGCCCCTGAGGTCTAGGACCACAGGATGGGCTGTGGGTCCAAAGGCTGCACTATCCCAGCCTAGGGTGATAGAAAATGACGAGGAGTTGCCAAAACCTGAGTGCAAACTCTGTGCTTGGCAAAAATTAATTAATTAATTAACAACACTATTGAAGCTCCCTGTCTTGGATTTCGTGCCATTTTATTGTCTGCCATGCCAGGGATGTCACCTGGGATCTAGGTAACTCTGATGCACTTGGGGGAGCCGGAGGAAAGGAAGATCTCCTCCCTTGAATGCAAGCAATTCAGGCCTGTACCCTAGGCCTGAATTCAAGCCCCCCCTGGAGAACATAACATTTATAACCATTTTTATTTTATGATTTATACTTACATCCATACATTCAGTCTATATCTTGTTTGTTGGAATGATTAATTATATTTTATTATATATTTATTTGTTTACAATTTATTTTATGGACTGTGAGTACACCTATTACATTTATTACATTCATTCAAATCTATTCCATAGCAGGTAGCTTTGCAGACATATTATAAATATCATACCTGACACCCAGCACTTGCACAGAAAAGGAAAACAGGTATCATACTTGCAATCTGACTCCAGGAAGACATTTTTAGCAATGCTGGAAACTGAACTGAGGGCCTAGAGGCCCCATTTACAAATGGGTGAGTGTCAGCACAACAGCCTCTAGCACATTCAGGTGCCAGGTGGATCCCAGGACCTAGGATGGAGACACAGGTTTGGCCAAAATAGCAATACCTTTCTATGCAGACAGTGGTATACAAATATATATTTAGATATGTAGATATTGCCAGTGATGTCTATCTGTTATTCAATGACATATACTACCTTCCTAGAGATTCTCAGGTATTTAATGAGGACTCCATTTAATCAATAGTATTCTTTTAGGGGATGGGAAGGTGGCTCATTGGGAGAGCGTTACCTTGCATGCATGAGTCCCGGTTTCGATTCCTCAGCAACACATGATCAGAAAAAGCTGGGAATGGCACTGTGTCTCACATGGTACCGCCCTAACCCTGAGCTGCAAAGCTGAGGGATAACGCCCAGGTCCGAGTTCAGTCCACACTACTGACAAAACACACACACACAAACACACACACACACACACACACACACACACACACACACACACAATGTTTCTTTTAATGTATAATAAACTATAAATTAAAATCAATCCACATCTTGTGAATACTGGATTTAGTTTTTGCTAGACTAATTGACAAACTACTCATCCAACCATAACATTGATCACATTCCTATGGTGTTCCTATGGGCAGGCAATAGTTTCTTACACTCTCCAGCCCTTTGTAAGTGGCAAGACCGGGATTCAAACTCAGGGCCTAGGTGTGCAGATGGGCCTATGGCTTCGCTGACAGCCCACTGACAGCAGTGCCAGGTGACTTACAGGTTGCAGTCGTGTCATTTGGACCCGGGATGGTCACCATGCATGGAAGGAAAACCGAGAAACCTCTAACTGTTTGCAATTCGTGGCTATTTTTCCTTGTATTTTCTTTTTTTTTCCTGTCAGCCATGAGGCCTAGGCTCCCAGGATGGGCTGTGGGTCCAAAGGCTGCACAAACCCAGCCTAAGCTGATGGAAGCTAAGGCAGAGTTGCCACGACCTAAGTGCAAATCCCGTGCTTGGCAAAATACATACACACACACATACATACATACATACATACATACATACATACATACATACATACATACATACATACATAGAAAATAAAATAAAATGAATTTTAAAAATTTAAAAATACTAATGGTGCTCTCTGGCTTGGATTTCATGCTCGTTTTTTTCTGCTCGGCCTGGGATTTGCACTTGTAGTCTGGGAAAATCTAATGCACTCTGCGGGATGGAGAAACTCACACTCTTTGAATACAAGCAATTCAGGCCTGTTCCCTAGACCTGAATTCAATCCCAACCCTGTTAATTAATATTCATCCACATATGAAATGATTAATATCTACATATTTATGTTTACTGCATATTGCTTTGAGTGTGTTTATTTTTTGTATTATTAATTCATTATATTTGTTGACTATTAATACACTTATAACACGTATTAAATTTATTACATCTTATGAAAATTATACAGATTTACATATGTATTATATACCTTACTTCAGACCCAGGTCATTCACAGAAATTTTATAGTAAATGATCCCATTCCAAGAAAAACACAAAGAATACACTAACCAAAGTCTAAATTATCCGTAGGCACCCCAGTGGCTCACATATTTAATCCTAGCTACTCAGGAGGCTGAGAACTGGAAGATGAAATTTCAAAGCCAATGAAGGCAGAAAAGCCTGAGAGACATCATCTCCAATTAAGTGGCAAAATGCCAGGCTAAGGTATAGCTGAAGTGGTAGAAAATCAGCTATGAACAACGAAGCCAAGGAAGAGCAAGCTGTGTTCAAATGTGAGGAGAGGGGGTTGGGAGAACAGAGAAAAAAACAATACACAAATCCCCCCTAATTTATGTTACCAACCAAACTGAAAAGAAAAATGAATCTTTTTCATTTGTATAAATTTACATGAGCACATATGCTCTTAGGTACACTTCAAAGCTATGTTTTTAATAATATATATATATATACATATATAATTTAATAATGAATATATATATATATTTTAAATAAACTAAGAAACCAGCCAATGAATAAATACTTCTGAATTAGTACCTTAACCATGGCACTGTAAATTATTTATACTAAAAGTTTTTTCCAAGTTTCTTTTCTCAGAATCCATCTTTAAGAAGTTTTTTCATGTGCCTGGCACCAGTGACTCATGCCTATAATCCTAACTACTCAGGAGGCTGTGATCTGAGTTTGGCGGTTCAAAGTCGGCCCAGGCAGAAAAGTCTGTGAGACTCTTATCTCCAATAAACCACTAGAAAACCGAAGTGGCACTGTGACTCAAGCAGTAGATCGCTTGTCTTGAGCTGAAGAGCACAGGGATAACCCCTGAGTTCAAAGCACAGGACCCCCCAAGAAATGTCTGTTCCTGCAGATCATAAAATTCTAACATTCTGAGCCTTAGGAAACTTTTCTGCCAGGTTCTTATGCTCTTTAGCAAAGTACTCCACTACTGAGATACATCACAGTCCCATTGTTTTCGTTTTTCATTTTACAATCCAGTTTATTCCCAAAATGCTTAGAAGTACCTACTGTCCTCACAGAAGTGAGGTTTTATTCAGAAATCCTACCTTTTGTTCTATGAGGACTCCCCTAGTGTATTTCATGGTAGGCACTGAGGAAAACTCATACGACACAAATGCAGAGAGTTTATAATTGTAGAAAAAACTCTAAATAGAAATAAATTCAACTGTCCTGATCTCCTATGGAGAAATGTCCTTATTTTCATTCTCACTCTTCAGGGCAGATGGTCAAAATAGAAACACCAATGTGCTATGCTGAAATGTAAAAGTTTAGACCCCTTTTTTGAAAAATTCTCATATGATAAAATCAATATGTATCAAATAAAGGTGAAGTGAACTTAATAAATATTAAAAATGCTAATGAAGCTCCCTGGCTTGGAATGTGTGCCATATTTTGTCTGCAAGTCCTGGAATTTGAACCCGGGTTCTGGGTAACTCTATTGCACTGTCAGGGAAGGGGAAGCTCGCCCTGCTTGAAGACCAGTAAGTCATGCCTATTCCCTAGGCCTGAATTCAAGCCCCAGACCTGGAAAACATACTCCTTATATACATTTTAAAGATAGGATTGAACTTGCATACAGATGTTCAGTCTATATTATGTTTGTGTGGTTATAGATTATATATATTTATTTTTTTCATTTATTTACCGTTTATTTTACTGACACTTATGCATCCTAACTATGTATTACATTGTTTACATGCTATCATATACCATCTAGATTTGTAGATGTGTTCTCCATAATGCCTGACACACAGAACTCTTCCAGAAAAGGAAAACAGGTGTCGCATTTGGCTTCTTATTCCAAGATTAAATTTTTGGCAGTGCTGGGATCTGAAGTCAGGGTCTAGCAGGTCCAAATCATGACTGGGTGAGTGTGAGCACAACAGCCTCTAGCCAATGAAGCTGTGAGGTGGTTCCTAGGTGTTGAGATCGTGATCCAGGATTGGCCAAAACAGCGATACAAGGATAGGCAGACAGTAGTATACAAATAAATATATATTGGTAAAAAGCACCATAGCCTCCTATCTATGATTGAATAACATATACTACATTCTTCCCAACTCTTAGGTATTTATTATAACACAATTAAAGGAATGCTATTCTTTTCATGCTTAATAAAGCATGAAATTAAGATCAATCAGTGTCCTAGGATTATTGCATCCAATTTTAGGCTTGACAAATGCACAAACTTCTCTTTCAATTGATATTCCTATGCATAGGAATGAGCATCTTGTGATCTCCTGCCATTGGTAGTTGTCAGGACCTGGATTTGAACCCAGGGCCTATGTTGACCGGTTGACCTATGGCTTCCCTGCTAATCCGCCAGCCCTCAGGAATGGCAAGTCAGGTGTACTTTGCACCCATGGCATTCAGACCCAGGATGGTCACCGTGCAAAGATTAAAAAAAAAATTAAACCCCCATCCCTCTGCAGCTTGCCACTTTTTGTGCTATCCCACTTTTTTTTTCTTTCCGCAAGCCCTCTGGGCCTAGGATTCCAGGATTGGGTATGGGTTCCGAGGCTGCACCTAGCCTAGGGTGATCAAAGCTGAGGCAGAGTTGCCACGACCTGAGTTCAAGCCCTAAAAAAGCCACAAAAAAGAAAAAAAATGATTATTTAACTAAATTAAAAAAAATAGATCTCTCTGGTTTTGAATTTCTGCCAGTTTTCTTTCCTAGACTGGGATTTGAACTCAGGAACTTGTAGCAATGTGAGGGAAGGTGCAGATTTGTTATTATTTGAGTTCAAACACCTTACCAAGCCAAAACTAAAAAATAAGTCACTGAGCTTGGTAAGGGGAGTAGTTGTGGAGATGGGAAGTAGAGGATGGTAGGGGGAAAACAAAGGAGAAGGTAACAATGCTCAATAGGAAATATACTCATGACCTTGCTCATGTAACTGTGACCATTCTGTACAACATTTTTACAATAAAAAACATACAAAAAAGAAACCATGTAGTATTTCGAGAAGCACTTTCTGGGTAAGGGTAGGATGTCTGAATAGATGTACAAAATTCTACACTGCTTTTTATTTAATGTTCAGTATGGAATTGAATAAACATAACTGCTTCCATTAAAAGATTAAGTCACTGTCTTGGAACTGGGGCCAGTATTTCTACCATTGTTGGGATTTGATCTCACCGTCCAGGTAACTCTTTTGTACCATGAGTAAAGGAAAAATTTACTGTCCTTGAGGAAAAGAAATTCAGGCTAGAGTTCCCATGATGTGAATGAAGGCCCTGCAATGGAAAAGATATTTCTATACATGTGTAATAGATGATATATACGTACATATGTATGTTTATTACATGTTATGATTTTCATTATTGATTTTGTATTTATTTTATTTTTTATTTGATTCATTTTTATTGTTTAATTTATTTATATTATTCCCATTTACATTTTGCACATCTCTTATAAAATTATACACAATAATTTAGGACATTGACTCATTTATCATTAAAACTTTTTGTGTTGAAACATGATACATAATTAAATGGAGGCATTTGTCACAGTCTTCTCACGTTTAGAGTCTCTCCCAAGAATGAGCTTTGTCTTATTTATCTTTGGACACCTTCCTATAGGGGTGTTTTTAGATGGTTTATACTGAGAAGGCTTTCTTGAGGACAGGAAACTTGTGGGATAAAATTGTAAGGGGGAAGCTAGAAATGTGGCTTAGTGCTAAAGAGCTCACTCAACATGCATGAATACCAGGGTTTGAATCCTCAATGCCACATATTCAAAAAATACCAGACGCAGTGGAGTGGCTCAAGTGGTAGAGTGCTAGCCTTGAGAAAAACAATCCCCAGGACTGTCAAAAACAATAGGCCAGATGCTGGTAGCTCACACCTGGAAAACTACCTTCTCATGAGGCTGAGATTTGAAGACCACAGTTCAAAGACAGCCTAGGCAAGAAAAGCCTGTTAGACTCTTATCTCCAATGAACCACTAAAAAATCCAATGTAGAGCTGTGGCTCAAGTGGTAGAGGGTTAGACATGACTGAATTGCTCAGAGACAGTGCCCAGGGTTGATACAAGACACACAACTGGAAAAAATTGAGGGTTACTCAAAGTACTTTTCCTATTTGCTAATTATGAGAATATTCTCTGGAAAATCAACACTAATATACACCAGAATTGGAGTCAGACCTCCAGGCTTAAGTGTAGCAGATCCACATGCCCAGCCTTCACTGGCTCTAGCATTGTAACCTTGTGTCCACAGGGTTCTGAAAGGTCCAATGTTGAAAGGCTTAATATGCTCCCCAAACCCTTTTGTGATAAGCAGTTGACTTGTATTGTTAATGTCATTACTCATCTGAACCTAGCAGAGCACCAGTAGCTCTTGCCCATCACCCTAGCTCAGGAGGCTGAGGTCTCAGGATCACACTGAAGCCAGCCAGGGCAGAAAATTCTATGACCCTCTAACTTCCACATCTGCAAAGTCAGATGTTCAAGAGCTTCTTGTTTTCCCCTTGGTGATGAGAAGTTACTCTGAATGTTCTTAGTGTTCTTGACCCATTGCCCCATCCTGGGTTCAAATGAAGTTCTCAGGATCCAAGCCCTGGCACAGTCAGCAGGAAGAACTCCAGTATAACACTGTATTTGAAGGACAGAAAACAATTTCAAAAGCCAGAACAAGGAGGCAGAATATACACACTCAACAGGGAAGTGAGCTGCAACACCACTTCATTCATTCCAGGGACAGCCAGCAATGGGGGAAACCTGAAATGTTTGTTACAGTTACACCAGGATCAGGCTTTTCTCAGCTTCCTCAAACAATGACTAACCTTCCTCACTCAGGTGAAGAGAGCTTCAGGCTATCTTTAGGTTACCCCAATAGAGAGCCAGTTTAGTGAGGGAGAGGGGAGGAACAGAGTAGAAAAGCCCTGCTCTCTGGTCTTAGGGAGTGGGTGTTTTACTCTACATCTATCAGATTTGAAGGACCTTCTTCAACCTCTGCCAGTCTTTTCTCCTTCCTTCATTCTCCACATCATTAATGCTAATCCCCAGTCCAAGGTGAGGCAGGGTAATTTCTCTTTTGTCCCCAAGCAGCTGAGTTAGAACCTGGCTCTGCCCTCTTGGCTCTGCGGCATTCGGCTGCCTGAGAAGTGGTAAAGAGACATTTTTCCTGCTTTGTGGTTGTGTGAAGGTGATGCTGGTGTCCTGGCACACTGCAGAAGCTTCATGACTGGGAATAGTTCCCTTCTTTCCTCCTGAAGTCCAAGACCAGATTCATCTATCATTTTTCTATCTATCTATCATCTATCTATCTATCTATCTATCTATCTATCTATCTATCTATCTATCTATCTATCTATCTATCATATATTGACCTTTCTTTCTTTCTTTCTTTCTTTCTTTCTTTCTTTCTTTCTTTCTTTCTTTCTTTCTTTCTTTCTTTCTTTCTTTCTTTCTTTCTTTCTTTCTTTCTTTCTTTCTTTCTTTCTTTCTTTCTTTCTTTGTATCTATCTATGTACCAACTTACCTATCTGCCTACCTACCTACCTAACTAACTACCTAACTACCTAACTACCTACTTAGTTATCTCTTTGACATTTCTTGGGCTGAACTCAAGGCCTGGGCATTGTCTCTAGCACTCTGCTACTTGAGCCACAGCACCAATTCTGGATTTTTCTGTGTATGTGTTACTGAGGAATCGAACCCAGGGCCTCTTGAATGCTAGGCAAGCACTCTCCCACTAATCCACATTCCTAGCCCCCTCATCTTTTTTCTTAATGGTAGTTTTTACATATATATGCTACCAGTTTGTGTCCCCAAGTATAATTTTCTGAATACCGCTTATTTCTATGAACTCTGATCTTCTTTTCCCCTGCCTGATTTATGACTGCTCCTGCATTGGCCTCATAATAAAATGTAAATAAAGGCTGCTGAGAGCTTCAGTGGGCATCATATTAGGAAATAGGCTTAGAATCCTGGAAGAGAAAATCAATGGGGCTGAAATGAAGAAAATGATGCAGTATGTACAATGAGCATATCTAAAACATAAATGTGTAAATAAAAGCAGAAGTTTTGCATACAGCCTCTTTGCACTTAGGGAAGTAATATACACACGTGATACATAAACTTGGCCTTCTCTTTTTGAATTTTCTTTTGTGGCCATCCCATTGCTTAAACTGAGGACATGATGCATTCCTCAGCTGTTTTTCACAAGGCTGAGTTTCTACCACTGGCACAGCTCCACTTCCAGCCATCTGGTTGTTCAATGGACATAAGCACCTCCTAGGCTTTCCTGCCTGGTCTGGCCTGTAGTCCTGCTTGGATTTCTCTCTCAAAGCTGGAGCTCTACCCTCTAGGCCACTGCTCCACTTCTGGTTTTCTGGTGGTTTATTGGAGACAATAAACCTTTCCTGCTAGGGCTGGCTTTGAATGGAGATCTCCTGAGGAGGCTTCAAGTGGATTTCCTCAGGGATTCACCTAGAAGCCGCTCCACCCAAACCTTTAGTCTAAATATCAAGAGGTACTAGAGAAAAACGGAAACAGGAACATGCTTCTAGTGTGTCCCAGATAATTAAGGTTGGAGATACAAAACACTCATAATTATTAGATCATTTTATAGGCAAATGGAGCAATGCAGACTGTATGAGGATCACTCTAGCCTTCGGTCCTCATATCCTGAGACAATAAATTCACTGAAGCTCAATGCTAAGTGACAGAAATGACATGTCCTGTTGACATTTGCTCCTAAATCCTGTAACACTCATTTCTCACTTTTGGCTTCAACCCTGTGACCAGAGGGTAAGATGAAGAGAGAAAATACTCTCAGAGAAAGCAGGTATAAAGAACGTTGGGTAGTTTACTTATAAGTCCCAACCATAGGAATGACCTTATTAAGAAGTAAGTTCAGATTATAAAACAAAGAAGAAAAAAAAAGAAGGTGAAAGTGCCTGCTGACTATAATCCCAGCTCCTCAGGAGGCTGAGATGTAGAGCATTTGAGTTTGAAACCAGCCAGTGTAAGAAAGTCCTTGACAATGTTATTTCTAAGAGATCACAGAAAAACCCAGAAGTGGGGTTGTGACTCAAGCTTAATGCAGTACCCTTGAGCAAAAGGAGCTCTTGGACCAGGCCTAGGCTCATAGTTCAAACCCAGGACTGCCCCCTCAAAAAAAATTGTACCTCAATTTCTTTGTGTATGTATGGATGTATTCCTCTAGGTGAAACTCCTGAGTAGGTATGATGAGTGGCACCAAGCAGGGAAAATTGTATTCAAAACAATGAGTTCATAACACAGAGACTGCTTTTATGATATTGCGTGTTCCAGGGCTCCCCTCACTGCTCCCAATGTAGCCTGAGGGGTTCTCTTCACCCCAGGCCTGCTGGAAGAAGTCTCCCTTTTTGTCTGGACAGGCACACAAAAGCCCTCACTCCTGTACAGCTGTGTACCAAATAACTCCATCTGGGCCAATTAGTGAAGCTGTGTGGGCGGGCTCTGAGGGTCAGGAGAAAAAGGCCTGTTTTACCCTTAGCTATCTCTCTTCCCAGTGCTCTGTTTTAACAGGAGACCTTCATTTTTGCCACCTCCCATCGCAGGCCAAGTTCTGTGCTCTTATCCTGCCTTTATGAGACTATATTCCAGTGTACAGATACAGTGCTCAATATAATTCAGGAATCCTTCAGGCAGATAACTAGGGCACTGAACATAATGAAACATTTCATCGTCGGCAATGATGGGCCTATAATGCTTCTCCTAGGTTTCCAGAACCTTGGGAAATCCAAGCACATGTTGGATATCACAAAGCTTCCTGTCAACTAGGACTGATGAAGCTCATCAGGTTTTGAAACCTTTGCCCTCTCCTAGTTGGGCCTTGGGTGGCTAGGTTTTGAGGTTAAACATAGGGCCTGGGTGCTGACCATGAGATCAGAGCTGAACTCTAGTGCTTTACCACTTTGTCACAGCTTCACTTCTGCTTTCTCTCTGTGTTGAGTGTGTGTATGTGCATGTGTGTGTGCATACACTAGTCCTGGAGCTTGAACTCAAGACATGAGCACTGTACCTAGTTTCTCTTGTACAATGGTTGCTCTCTCCCACTTGAACCACAGAGCCCCTTCAAGCTTTTTCCTAGTGATGTGGTTCTGAGAAATCAAGCCCAGGGTTTCGTATATGCAAAACACTCTACCTCTAAGGCACATTCCTAGCCCTCTACTTCAAGTGTGTTAGTTTGTTTCTGTATTTTTTTGTTGTTGTTGTCATTGTTGGAGTTGAAATCTGAGCCTGGAAGCTGTCCCTGATCTCTTCAGCTCAAATCTTGTGCTCTACCACTTGAGCCACAGAGCCACTTCCAGTTTTCTGGTGGTTCATTGGAGCTAAGTGTCTCAAGGACGTTCCTGGCTAAGCTAACTTTGAACCATGATCCTCAGATGTCATCCTCCTGAGTAGCTAGGATGATCGGCATGAGCCACAAGCACCTATTTTCCACTTCAGGTTTCTTAGTGGTGAATAAGATATAATAGTCTCATGGTACCTTTTGTGTCAGGGATAGTTTGGAACCCAGACCTCAGCTTCTTGAGAAGGCAGGATGACAGACCTCGGTTATAGAACCCTAAGCTGTGACACTCTGCTGCAAGGGGGTCCTTGGCTCTGTGTGGTGAGTGCTAGCCATGAGCCCAAGAGGTATGGGTCAGTGCGTAAGCCCTGAGTTCAAGGTTCATGACTTAGAAAAAACAAGACAAAACCATTGTCTCCTGTAGACAACTCACTAGTCTTCAGTAATACATAATTTTGTCCCTGCCCTGGGGACAGATCTGAGTCTCAATATTCTTTTCTGCATAGTCATGTCAGTTGGAGTTCTTACAAGGACAAGATGAAAGTATGCACCCTTTCAAGAACAAAATACATAACACTTTTTTTTGTCAAACATGGGCCTTGAAATCTGGGCCTGAACACAGTCCTTCAGCTCTTCAGCTCAAGTCTAGTGCTCTACCACTTGAGCTACAGCGACACTTCCAGTTGTCTGGTGATTTATTGGAGATCAGACTTTCAGCGACTTTCCTGCCAGGGCTGGCTTTGAACCACTATCCTCAAATCTCAGCCTCCAGAGTAGTTAGGAGTAGAGGCGTGAGCCACTGGTGCCCGGCTCCAAATAACCCTCTTTACAGGACTCAGCACACAGCATCCTGTGAAAGACTCATCACCCAGCACCCAATGCAAGACTCAGCACACTGCACCCTGTGAAGGACTCAGCACATAGCATCCTGTGCAGGACTCAGCACACAGCACCCCGTGAGGGCCCAAGCATTCCAGGAAGGACTCATCACATAGATGCATCCCACAAGCTGTCATTAGTATTAGGGTGCTTTCATCAGTATCACCATTCTTTCAGAAACACATCACAAACTGCACAAAGTTCCCATCTAATGAGTCAGAGGAGCATTTTTGGGGGGGTGTCAGCCACAGGGATTGCACTGAAATGTTGGGGGTACTGTCCTAAGATCTTTTGCTCAAGGCTAGAGATCTATCACTTTGATCCACAGCTCAGAGTTTCACAGACATCCCGCCAGGACTGGGTTTTAAATACAACAGTGTCAGATCTCAGCTCCCGAGTAGCTTGGATGACAGGGGTGAGCAAGCCAGCAGCATCTGGTTCTCTGGGGCTGAGGTGCAGTCGTATACTTCTGACTAAGTCAGGTTAGATGGCAACTGTCAGCACCAGACTCCCGGCTTGCTCTGTGATGAGGTATTTGAAGTCCTATCCTTATAGAGTTGCAGTCACAACATTCAATATTTTTTCATGCCCATCCTGGACCTTGAGTAAGAGTCTAGACACAGTCCCTAGGCTTTATGCTCAAAGCTAATGCTCGACTGCTTGAGCGAGAGCACAACTTCTGGATTTTTATGTGCTTGTGGTAGTGAGGAATCGAATCCAGGGCTTTGTATGTACTAGCTATCATTATACCACTGAGCCCCAGGAGTGACAAGTATATGAACAGATAAATGTGTATATTGGCATATATGTATATGTATATACATATATATATATATATATATATATATATACATATATGTATGTATAAGACAAGAGAAATGTGTCTGCATATTATGAAATTACATATATTATATTACTATCCATTATTGACATTCAAATTATTCCTTCCACTTTTAAGTATCATGGTTGAATACATAGTAAAGTATTAATTTAAAATTAATCAATGTAATAAAATTGTTGTGTATAATTTTATAGTATATTCATACACTAACTACTAATTTGTTACTTTTATAAAATTCCATTCGAAAGGATGTACATGGAAATGGGTTTCTTGGAATCTCCCGCCAATATTTAGTGGCAGCCCTGGGATTCAACCTCCAGGCCTAAGTTATGGTTTTGGTTATGGCGTCCCTAATAGCCAGCCAAACATCAGCATGCAATGTCATGTACACTTTCAGGGCTTTGTCATTTACACGCAGGATGGTCACAATGCAAAGGGAAAAAAAGTAAAACCACCTTCTTGAATTTCTCCATTTTATCCTTTTCCTATTTATTTTATTTCTTGCCAACCCCAATATTTGAACTTGGGTCCTAGAATCCTAGGGCCAGCTGTGGCAGAGAAGCCAAGACCTGAGTTCAAGTCCCTTGCTTGGCAAAAAAATAATAAAATAAGGCCATGACTTGGAATTTGCACCATTTTTCTAGCAGGCCTGGGATTTGAACTCAGCATCTGGGTATCTCTGAGTCACTGTGGGTGAAGGGGAATCTCACCCTCCTTAAAGACAAGAAATTCAAACCAGTTCCCAGGGCCTGAATTGAAGCTCCAGCACTGGAAAAAATACACACATGAGTTTAGTGAATATGATGTTTATTACCCTTATTCATTTATTATTACACATATAACATTTCATTTATTACATCTTATCATACATGATATATTTGCATATGAATTATACATCATACTGAGACCCAGGACTTTTTTTTAGGAAAAAAATGTGTCAGAAGTACCTTCTTACTACATGAATAAATTTTTGGCAATGCTGGGATTTCAACTCACGGCCTACAATGTCCAATACATAAATGGGATCAAAGTCTTAACACACCAACCTCTGGAAAACTGAGATGCCAGGAAGTTCTAAGGACCTGTTACCTGTTATCAAGCCACAGTAGTTCCCAATATAGATATAAATATACATATATATATATATACATATATATATGTATGTGTGTAGATTGCTGTATATATATATATATATATATATATGTAGAGAGAGAGAATGTGAAGATATTATTAAATGTTATATATATAGTTACCAATAATTAGTTATTAAGTTATGTCTCCATTTAATGATATATAGTTACCAATAATTAGTTATTAAATTATGTCTCCGTTTAATGAAGTATCATGGTTGAATACTTATGAAAGCATTAATTAAAAATTAATCAATATCCTTCCATTAGGGAAAACATAACATGGTACTAGAATGGAAGATATAAATCCAATGATTTATGTGTTGCTTTCTAAAATAGAATCATGAATTAACTGCAAATTTAATTACTTTTATAACATTCCATTATCCTTCACATAAATAGGAATTAGTTTGTCAAGATCTCCCTCCATTTCTGTGTGGCAGTCCTAGGGTTCAAACTCTAGGCCTGGGAAGTTTACTTCGAATGCAAACCATTGGAATGACACTGAAGATTTCAGATTGTCATGATTAAAAAAAGAACAAGAAGAAGCAAAGAAAGCCAGGTGTCAGTGGCTCCTGTTTGTAATCCTAGCTCCTCAGGAGCCTGAGATGTAGAGAATGCCAATTTGAATTCAGCCAGGGCAGGAAAGTCTGCAAAACTCTTATTTCTAAGCGATCACAGGAAAATATCCCCATGTGTTGGGGCTGTGGCTCAAGGGCAGAGTGCTACTTTTGAGAAAGAGTAGATTAAGGATAAGGCCTAGGTTCATATTTCAACCTGAGACCTGCCAAAGGAAAAAAGAAGGCAGTAACTTCATGTCTCTGTGTATGTATGGATGATGTATGGATGATATGCATTCAGCAGGTTGCCCATGAACAGACCCCCAACATGTGAATGCTGGGACAAGCCCTCAGAGTGTACTAAGCCAGTAGCTTGAACAAAGCATCCTTCTCTGCCATTTAATAACTGAAGCCCAGAAGGCTTGCCTTGGCTGGTGTATTCAACGGGTTCATTATGTTCTGGCTGAGGTGTCCCATTGGGACATCTAGCAGCCAGCCACTGCCTCCAGGGAGACCACTGTTCCTAGACTGTAGGTATTGTGGAAGTTTCTGGCTCCATATTCCCTATCCCTCTGTAGGACGTCAGATTAGATCTCTGGGGCCTGGTGGCTATCACTCATTCATCATTCCTCATTGCCGAGTCCCACTCTGATCCCAAATCCTGGCAAAGATTTGAAAAGTCCATCGATTTCTGTGCTGAAAAGAGTATGCCAATAAATCCCACCCTCATAGTTCCTGTTAGAAATAATCCTTGGGCTGTGAATGTGGCTAAGTGGTAAAGTGCTTACCAAGCAAGCATGAATCCCTGGGTTGGATTCCTCAGTATCACAGTGATTGAATGTAGCCTTGAGCAAAAGCAGCTCAGGAACATGCCTAGACCCTGAGATCAAGCCACAACACTGGCAAAAAAAATGTGAGCTTGGTGAGACATACACTTCTGGAACTCAGAGGAGAGCTGAGGTAGGTAAGAGGTAGAGGGCAGGTGGTGGTGGCTCAGCCCTGTAATAATAGCACTCAGGAAGTTGAGATCTGAAGATTATAACTGCAAGCCTGTGCAGGCAGGAAAGTCTATATGAGACTCTTTTCTCCAATTAAGCACCAAAAAACAGAGCTGTGGTACAAGTAATAGAATGCTATCCTTGAGCATAAAAACTCAGGGATAACATCAAGGCCATGAATTCTAACCCCAGGACTGGCACCCCCCCACACGCCCACACCAACATAGAGCATTTGACAGTCAGCCTGGACTAGTTCGATCTCTAGCAACTCAGTATTAAAAAAAGTGAGAGAAAGGAAGGAAAGACTTGCTCCAGGAGGTGATATGATCAGTGCCAAAATTCCACAGGAGTTCTAAGATGTGGAACAGGACAGAGGGCCTAGGGAAGAAGGTGCAGAGCATGTGCAAAGGTCCTGAGGGGTGGTGTAGAGCAGGTGGTGTGGGTGGAATGAAGGTTCTATGGCCTCAGACAAGTCTGGCAGAACACTGAAGGCTGGGTCAAGGATTGTACTTGAGTCACAGGTAGGGCAGAGGGTGGCGTCCCAGAATGGGTCTCAGTGGAAGATTAGCTTGACTTTTTACCAAAGACCCCAGCCAATTTCTGTGGCTGGAAGCCTATTTTACACAGCTCCTGACCTTAAGGCCCCCTTTGCATGGAGGAGTCAAGGCAAATGAAGGGAAGAACTCTTGCTCAAGAGAAGCTTCTACCCAATGCCTCCAGTGGCTCAACCCCTGTAAATCCTAGCTATTCAGAAGTCTGAGATCAGAGATCGTTGGTGAAAGCCAGCTCAGTGGAGGAAAATTAGTGACACTCTTCTATCCAATGAACTACCAAAATCCAGAAATCAAGCTGTGGCTCAAGTGGTAGAGTATCAGCCTTGAGGGAAAAAGTTAAGAGACCAGAGCCCAGACCCTGAGTTCAAGCCCCAGTACTGGCACAGAAAAAATAAAGGAAGTTTTCAGGAGATCCCAGTCCACTGTGGTGAAAGGCCATTATCAGCTGGGCGCCTGTGGCTAATGTCTGTCATCCTAGGTATGCAAGCCTGAGACCTGAGGATCAATCAAAATTAAAAGCTAGCTTGGGCACTCTTATGTCCAATGAATCACCAAAAAGCTGGGAAGAAGCGCTACTGTAGTTCAAGTGGTACAGCACCAACCTTGTGAAAACAAGATAAAGGATACCACCTAGGCTCTGAGTTCAAGTCCCGGTAAACACACACACACACACACACACACACACACACACACACACACACACACACACACACACACACACACACACACACACACACACACACACACACACACTAATATCCTTAATAGGTGCCAGTGGCTTATCCCAACAATCCTAGCTACTCAATAGGCTGAGATCTTAGGATGGCTTGAAGCCAGAACAGGCAGGAAAGTCCATGAGATTCTTATCTCCACTAAACTACTAAAAAAAAGATGATAGGTGAGTTCTGGTTTAAGTGGTAGAATGTTAGCTTTGAGCAAAAGAAGCTCTGGGACATTGCCTAGGCCCTGAGCCCCAGCTCTAAGATTTTTTTTTGAAAGTCATCCTTTGCCACCCCCAAAGGTCATAAATCCTGATTTTGGTCATCCTAGACCTCACATCCACTCCTGCCACTTCCACAGTACTGCCACAATTGTCCGGTGTGTGGAAAACACTGGGTTAAGAAGTGAAAGTACACAAGGGGGTGTATAGCCAGGTCAACACTAATACCCCAAAACAATGAGGTATTGGCCATACCAGTCTCTCATTCCCCAGTTCCCTGGTCCTGGAATCTAAAGTTTGTGCCTCTGTATTCTGAGCATCTGCAATTTTTTAGAAGGACCTGTGAGGCCCAGTTGGGACCGGAAGATAGACTGTCCTGTGATAAAGTACATTTACATTTCCTAGACACTAACCTATACTTCCAAGCCTCCTTGGCCTCACCTCACATGTCGCCCTAGATCCTCCTTGCTTGGGCAGCCTTCAGTCAGCTGTCAATCTCGAGTTGGCCAGAGCCACCAGCAATCCCTGATTCCCCACTCCACTGCCAGCCTGATGAGATGGATGTGCAGTCAGAGGCCTAGCTGAGGAAAAGGATAGGACATCGCATGACTGAGGCTATCTCTCTCAGGCAGAGGAGACCCTATGCCAGCTGGCATCACTGACCCAGAATCCCCTGTAGGCGGCCAAATATTGCGACAGCAAGACTTGTGCCCTAGAGAAAAGTTGGAACACAGGCCTGTGGCAATTTAGGACTCATTGTAGACCCTGATAGGGGGCTAAAAGGAAGGTCGGTGTGAAGGAGGGGCACCATCTGAGGTCAGAAAGAGGAAGACCAGCAACCAGGAAGGGGACAGAAAAAGACGAGGGAAAATTACACACACACACACACACACACACACACACACACACACACACACACACACACACACACACACACACACACACACACACACACACAAACACACACACGGATATTCCAAGCCCTTAGCAGTTCCTGAGAACAATACCATGAATTCCCTCTATTAGGATCACATCCAACCCATGAGAAGATGGCACTATCATACTCAGACTAACTGTAGACACAGCATTGAGCCTCTCATAGCTGGAATGCTCATAACCCAGCATGGAATTTCCTACCATACACACTGCAATGTGGAAAACTCAGCCAACCTCTTTGTTTATTGTTGGCCATGGGGTTTGAACTATGGGTCAGGGAGCTCTCCTTCAGCTCTTCAGCTGAAGATGAGCACTCTACAATTTGAGCCATAGTGCCGTTTCCTGTTTTCTGGTGGCTCATTGTATATCAAGACCCACAGACTTTCCTGCCCAAACTGGCTTTGAACCGTGGTCTATACATCTTAGCTTTATGAGTAGCTAGGATGACAATTGTGAGCCACAGCAGGCGCCAGATTCATCCATCTTCATATACCCAGAGGAAACCAAATTCATCAGGCCACAAACTTCTTGCAACTCTTTACTCCAGGCTTTGACACCCAGCATCCAAATCCATCCTTCATTCGGGAGAATACAGACACAACAATCCCACCCCTGCACCCATTTGCCCACTCCCTGCCTGCCATAGGCTTTGACCACTTGAGTTCATGGCAAGGCCCCATCCATTCTACTGTGGCTTCAAAGTGGTGCAAACTTGGGGAGTTCTTAGAAATGTCTGTAAAGTGAGGCCAGCACCTGGTCTCTCAATCACAACACCCTCCCCCACACACCTCTACATCCTTGCAGCGAAGATGTTTTACTTTCTTTCTTTTTTTCGATTGTGGGCTTGAACGCTGGGCCTGGGTGCTGCCCCTGAGCTCTTCAGCTCAAGGCAAGCACTCTACTACTTGAGCCACAGCACCCCTTTCAGGTTTCTGGTTGTTTGTTGGAGATAAGAGTCTCAGGGTCCTTCTTGCCCAGTCTGGCTTTGAGCCGTGATCCTCAGATCTCAACTCCTGAGTACTTAGGATGATAGCCATGAGCAACTGGCACCCAGCAAAACATATTTTTCAATGCCTGTCATCCTATCCTCTCAGGAGACTGAGATCTGAGGACTGCAGTTGGATGCCACCCTTGGAAGCATAGTGCATGAGAACTCTTTATCTCCAATTAAACACCCAAAAAACCTGGAAGTGGTGCTGTGGCTCAAGCAGTAGAGGGCTCGCCTTGAGCTGAAGAGCTGAGGGATAGTGCCCAAGCCCAGAGTTCAAGCCCCATGCCTGAACAAAAAAGTATTCAGTTTTAACTAACAAGTAGGAACAAATATGAGAGATTAAAAAGTAACTAGAGCATTATCATTATATTTATTTCTCAGTGATCATTCTTGTAATTATTAATGAGAGTTTTCCAGCCAGGTTAAACTTGAGAGTTAGTGAGGTAATGGATTAGATGGTAAGTAAATCTGAAATTGTTTTAGGGTACAGGGGTTCAGAAAAATGTAGGATCATTGGAAACTACAGTATTTTTCCTGATAAGAGAATTTGAGGACAAATAATATAATACTTCATGTTAGGGAACAAGATAACTTCAGAGGTAGAGTCAGAAAATTTGTGGGAATTAGGGCAAATTAAAACACATTTCCAGAGTGCAAACTGGAGTATCCATTAGAATGATTAAAAACTAGAGTTTTTTTCTTAAACATTAGAACTGGACTATCATTAGAGTGAAAGTTAGGTTTCAGTTCCACCTGGAGTTAGAGTTAGCCTTAAGGAAATGGAAAGCTTAGGGTCAAAATGAAAGTAAATCTTCGAATAACAAATCTAGTTAGAATTAGGATGAATGTGAAATAAGAAACTGATAATAATATTACAATTAGGGTATGATTAATGCGAGGGTTATCCTCAATATTCCAGTTAGGGTTCGGGTTAAAAAAATGGGAAGAGGAGTTCCGGGAAGATAGCAGAGGAGAAGCTGAAATCTGAACAAGCTCTCTCATAGAAAGCAGTTTTAGAGTTCCAGTGAACAGTACTAAGCCAGAAAATCACACCAAGTGTGCCATCACAGGACAGACAGTTAGACAAGAGAGGGGAAGCCAAGGCAAGGAGACACATCTGAGCACTTGCCAGCAGCTCCCGCGGTGGCGGCAGGGTCGCAGCGCTGACCTCAGCCATAACTAAGCCACAGAGTCTGGGACAAAGGAGCCAGACGCAGTGAGCGAGCGGATTCTACTCAACACCAGCAAGAACTGACAAGGAGCGTACATCTTCATCCTGCAGTTTGCAGACCAGAGACGACCCAGGATCCAAGACTCGGCGTGAGTAGAAGCTGGACTTCCTCACTCCTTCTCAGGGAGCAGATGAGGGAAGGCCACCCCTCCCCCCCCCCCAGCACCGGTGATCTCCATCTTGGATATCGACAAAGATCAGAGGAGCTGCCAGCTCCAACTCAGGCCTAGGAATAAAACGAGTCATTTAGCAGGTCACAAGAATTTAATGGTGAAGTGACCTGCCAGACTCAGCTCCATCCAGGCAAAAGTCACCCAGCTCAGGCACCAGCCATTGGAGTGGAAACTCACTGGGTAACCACAGCCAGAGGCTGCCCCTCCCTCTAGCAGCCTCCACAATCAATGGAAAAACAGAAACCCTGAGAATGCCTCCAGGCTGGGCTCTGTGAGTTTTTCACAAAATAGCCCCAGGGAAAAGCTACTGTTTGTTGAAAGGCCTCAAATTTACCCAGAACATAGCCTCATCACTGCATCCCCCTCTTTTGTAATTCTCAAAGCAGATCACCCTCCCATTAAACTAACCTAGGAGCGGGAATCTCAAAATCTTGGGTAAAGAAGACCATTTTTCTGCCTGTTCGAAGAAACCAACATAAGAAACCAATCAAGCCACAGGACCTCAAGCTGACCAGAGACTCCAATAAGAGGCAGTTTATAGACAAAAGGGAGATACAGGATTCTTCCCACCCCTCCCAACAAAATAAAAAAAAATATATCAAAGAACTTTTTTTTTTTCTTTTTTCTTCTTCTCCTTTTCTTTTTTCTTTTTTTTTTTGGTACCTTATATATATATAATTTTTTTTCCTTTTCTAAAACTTTTATTAATCTTTAATTTTTGCCTTTTTTGAAAAAAAATTGTTTTCCAGTAACTTTTTTTCCTCTTATAATTTTTATTTTAGGAATACGTGAATGTGCGTTTTCCTTTCTTTTCTTGTCTTCTCTCTCTATTTCTTTCTTTCTTAATTATCTTTTTGTCTTTTGTCTAGCTCTACTGAACTTCTGATCTTTTTTTCTCCCTTTCTTATCCTTTTTCACCTTTTCGTCTCTTTTGTTCTTCCTTATGTGAATTAACTCTTGTCCTGCACATCCTCAGATAAACCTGTAGATAACTAGTAGACCCTATCCCCCATTGTGTACACACTTAATCCACAAATTTATTACTCAATTCAAAACCTCTGAGACTTAAATTCCTTAATAGCAGTACTACCTCTTTATACCTATATAATATTTTAAGCATTTTCTTGAGTTTTTCACTTCTCCTATATGTCCCTACACTTCTATTAATATACTCACATTCTTCTCTAAATAGATGGTCTTTTAATCTCCATAATAATATTAATTTTTACGTTTCTATTTTTTTCTGGTCTCTTTTCATTTCCCTTTCCCTTTCTTCTTTCTCTCTCTCTCTCTACATGCATCCTACCCAACCTTTTTCCTGCATTAAGATTAGGACATAGTTAACTCTCCCTGTGCCTCCCCACACCAATCTGTTCCTATTTTTTACCCACATCTCTCCCTAACCCTAAAAATTTCTGGTTTTCCAAATTCTTCTCTGTGGTTCGAAGTCCATTAACATATAGTTGTTTGATGTTGAATATATGTATCTGTTGAACTAGATTGTATCTGTAGACTATTGACTGTATAAATGCAAACGTTGGTTGATGGTTGCCTTAAAATAGTGTTCTAGCACAAAACTGGTGCTATTTTCATCTCAAATGGGCAGAGTAAGCCAGAAAAAAAAAAACACAAAAAAAGGCAAATCTGGATATCTCAATTCCCAATCTCGATAATCAGGGGTCAGAACAGATAATGAATAATCCAGAGTAGAGTTCCCAAATAGCTCTACAAACACTGCTGGAAAACATGATAAATGAGAAGTTTGACAACTTACAAAGGACTCAGTATGAGCGTGATAGGGAGAGAGAGGAGGCATCCCAAAAGTTTATACAAGAATATCATAAGCGTGAGGAAGCTACTCAAAAACTGATACAGGATTTGCGTGAACAACTTGAGAATACTCAAAGAGAAAGGGAGGAATGGCATGAGCAGGCTGAGAACACTCAAAGAGAACTGCAGGAATCCCACGGACGGGAAGAAAGAGAACTGCAGGAATACCATGAACGGGAGGAAGCTAATCAAAGAGTAATACAGGAATTGAGAGACCAAGGAGAGAATACACAAAGATCACTAAAGGCATTCATGGAATCCATTAACAAAGAGCTGAAGGAAGTCAGGGAGACCACAAAGGGAATGCTGAATGGAACCCAACAGAAGGAATGGGAGTCCAAAGAAACCATAACCAATCAACTAAGTGATTTGAGAACAAACACTGAACACCAAATTAAGGAAGTAAAGAAATTCATACAAGACCTAAAACAGAGCTTCAACAAAGAACTTGAAGCCATCAAAGCTGACCAATTAGAAGGAAAAGAGATAAAAAAACAAAGTAGAGAGTCTTGACAGCAGGTTAGACCATGCAGAAGATCGAATCTCAGGGATTGAAGACAGCCTAGATATTATAGAGAAAGAACATACAACCATCCAAGACAAGTCCAAGAAATATGATAGATCTATCCAATACCTGGAAAACACCATCAGAAGGCCTACTCTAAGAATAATAGGTGTAGAGGAGCACCTAGAAACAGAAGTTAATGGTCTAGGAAATTTGTTTAACAGGATTCTAGCAGAGAACTTCCCAAACATACAAAAGCATAGGCCTATTCAGATACAAGAATCTTTTAGAATCCCAAATAGACCAGACCAGAATAGTACATACCACCATCACATTATAATCCACACAGGATCAACTCAGACCAAGGAAAAGATCCTTAAAGCTGACAAGGAGAAAAGATTAATCACCTATAAAGGGAAACCAATTAAAATCACCTCAGATTTCTCAGCAGAGACAATCAAAGCACGAAGAGACTGAAATGATGTATGACATGCCCTAAAAACAAACAACTATCAACCAAGAATACTGTACCCAGATAAACTCTCCTTCATAACTAAAGGCCAAATAAAAACCTTCCATAGCAAAGAAAAATTGAAACAATACATCTCCACCACCCAGCCCTACAAAAGATTTTTAAAGATGTCCTACACATAGAAAACCAAGAAGACCGCAATAAAGGCCAAGAAACTGCACCCAAACTGAGAATCCAAGAACCATAGGAAGAACCCAGTTTTCGCAGCCCCCAAGAAGGTGAATAACATGGCAGGAACTCCCCAATACCTCTCAGTCCTATCTATTAACGTTAACAGACTGAACTCTCCAATTAAGCGACATAGACTGTCTGGTTGGATTTCAAAACAAGACCCTTCTATCTGCTGCCTGCAGGAGTCACATCTTGCCCGTAAAAACAAACACATTTTCAATGTTAAAGGCTGGAACAAAATCTACCAAGCAAACGGCCCCCATAAACAGGCTGGAGTTGCAATCCTAATATCAGATAAAATAGACTTCAAATTAAAATACGTGAGAAGAGATAAAGAAGGTCGCTACATACTAATTAAAGGATCTCTCCTTCAGGAGGATATTACAATTCTAAATATCTGTTCGCCAAACAATAGAGCACCCAAATTTATCCAAGAAACACTAGTTTCCCTCAAATCCCATATAGATCCAAAGACATTAATTGTTGGGGATTTTAACACACCACTCTCCCCACTAGATAGATCAACTCGGCAAAAACTCAACAGAGAAACCGCAGATCTAAACAGCTGTATAGATCAACTAGACTTAACAGACATCTACCGAACATTTCACCCAGAAGCATCAGAATACCCGTTTTTCTCAGCAGCACATGGAACGTTTTCTAAAATAGACCACATTTTAGGCCACAAAGCAAACTTGTCTAAATTCAGAATCATTGAAATTATACCTTGCATTCTCTCTGACCACAAGGGAATAAAATTAGAACTCAATACCAAAAGCCACCAAAGAAAGTCCGGTATCACATGGAGGCTGAACAACACAATGCTGAATCATGAGTCGGTCATGGAAGAGATTAGAAAGGAAATTCAAATGTTCATGCTATTGAACAAAAATGAACACACAAATTACCAGCTCCTATGGGACACATCAAAGGCAGTACTCAGAGGCAAGTTTATAGCTCTGAGATCCTACATCAACAAATTGGAGAGATCTGAAACTAGCAATTTAGTGACACATCTAAACCTCCTTGAAAAAGAGCAGCAAGATAAACCCCAATCCAGTAGACAGAAAGAAATAATCAAAATTAAATCAGAATTAAATGAATTAGAATCTAAAAAAACTATAGAAACAATCAAGAAAACAAAGAGTTTGTTCTTCGAAAAAAATAACAAAATTGACAGACCCTTAGCAAATCTTATCAGAAAAAGAAGAGAACATACCCAAATTAATCAACTCAGAGATGAGAATGGAAACATCACCACGGAAACAACCAAGATTCTGAACATTATAAGAGAATACTTCTAAATACTTTATGCCAATAAGTTTGAGAACTTGACAGAAATGGACCTTTTCCTAGCAAATATTGACATGCCAAACTAAACCAAGATGAGTTAAACTATCTTAACAGGCTAATATCAAGCATGGAAATAGAAACAGCAATAAGAGACCTCCCAGCTAAGAAAAGTCCAGGACCAGATGGTTTTACAGCAGAATTTTACAAGGGCTTCAAAGCAGAGCTCACACCAATACTCCTCCAACTCTTCAAAGAAATTGAAAGAGAAAGTTCACTGCCGAACACATTCTATGAAGACATCAAAACCCTCATCCCAAAACCAGGCAGGGACTCATCAAAGAAAGAGAACTATAGACCCATTTCTTTGATGAACATTGATTCAAAACTTCTCAACAAAATTTTGGCCAATCGACTTCAACAACTCATCCAAAAAATCATACACCACGATCAAACAGGATTCATTTCAGGGATGCATAGCAGTTAAATATACGCAAATCAATTAATATTATTCATCACATCAACAGGAGCAAGAATAAGAACCACATGGTTATCTCAATAGATGCAGAAAAAGCATTCGACAAGATCCAACACCCCTTTATGATGAAGGTTTTGGAAAAATTAGGAAACCACAGAACATTCCTCAATACAATAAAGGTTTTATATGACAAACCTACAGCCAGAATTATACTCAATGTTGAAAAACTAAAGCCATTTCCTCTTAACTCAGGAACAAGACAAGGATGCCCACTCTCTCGACTTCTCTTCAATCTAGTATTAGAATGCTTATCTACAGCAATAAGAAAAGATGCAGATATAAAGGGGATCCAAATAGGGAAAGAAGAAAAAAAACTCTCCCTCTTTGCAGATGACATGATCTTATATTTAAAGAATCCCACAATCTCCACTCCCAAATTACTCAAGGTCATTCAAAACTTTGGCAAAGTAGCAGGGTATAAAATTAACCCCCCAAAATCAATGGCTTTTCTGTATGCCAACAATGAGAAAAGTGTGGCTGAAATTAGGAAAGCAACTCCATTCGTGATAGCCCCACAAAAAATAAAATACCTAGGAATTAACTTAACTATAGAAGTGAAGGACCTCTATGATGAAAACTTTAAAATCTTAAAAAAGGATATCAACACAGAACTTAAAATATGGCAAAACCTCCCATGCTCCTGGATTGGAAAGATAAACATTGTGAAAATGGCAATACTTCCCAAGGCTATCTACAAATTCAACGCAATACCTATCAAAATTCCAACCTCATTCTTCAAGGAAGTATAAGAGGCAATCCAAAAATTCATATGGAACAATAAAAGACCCCGAATAGCAAAAACGGTCCGCAACGGAAAGAACACTGCTGGAGGAATATCAATATCAAATTTCAAACTCTACTATAAAGCCATAGTAATCAAAACAGCTTGGTATTGGCATAAGAACAGACCTCAGGACCAATGGAATAGAATTGGAAACCCAGAAATGAACCTACAGACTTATAGCCATGTAATATTTGACTTCACATAGAACTCCCCTATGACCCAGCAATCCCACTTTTGGGCATTTACCCAAATGTTGACAAACAAGACCACACTAAAGCAACCAGCACAACTATGTTTATTGCAGCATTATTTACCAAAGCTAAGATATGGAACCAACCCAGATGCCCCTAAGTAGATGAATGGATCAAGAAAATGTGGTATATATACACAATGGAATTCTATGCCTCCATCAGAAAGAATGACATTGCCCCATTTGTTAGGAAATGGAAAAACTTGGAAAAAATTATATTAAGTGAAATAAGCCAGGCCCAAAGAAACATAGGTCCCATGGTTTCCCTTATTTGTAATACCTAGTAGATGTGTGAGTCAAGCGGAAAAGGTCAGATAAAGTGATGTCAGGAAAATGAACCCTTAGAGATGTATTTTAATGTTTTTTTTTCATGCATGTGTTTCTAACGCATTTATAAGATTATCTCTTTGTTGCTTTGTATGTCCCTCCCCCACAGTATAATGGCTGCTTTCACTATATTTGATGTCAGTATAACTTGTGGAGGAGATGGAGAAAAACAAGTTGTTTAAGGATACAGGTGGACCTGTTGCAACAATGAGAAGTACAAGTTGTCATGTCCAAATCGAGCTTTACAAGGTCGGTGCAGGTGGGGGGGAGGGAAAGGGGGAAGAAGGAGAAGGATTGGGATTGGGGGGAAGGGGGAGGTTGGGAAGGGATGTGAAGGGTAAACAAAGGAGGAAGCTGCAATGCTTGGTAAGAAATGTACACATTATCCTGTCCATGTAATTGTAACTCCTCTGTACAGTATGTTCACAAATAAAATTAAATTAAATTAAAAAAAATGGCAAGATACTGAGTAAAACTACAAACTATTTTTAGAAAGATGAGTTGAATCAAAGTTAAGATGAATAAATAATAATATATTTGTATGGCTTTTAGAATCCAAAGTCTATTAGTTCTAGGGTTAGGGTTACTGTTCTAGTTCACGGTAGACTTAGGCTTAGGGAAGGGTAAGCTCTATGGTAAAACTGAGTTTTCTGCTAATATTTTCAAGTAAAATAAGTTTGAGATTTAACAAAAACTACAGAGTTTTACTTGTTAAGGTTGAATTGGGTTAAATTTAGATTTAGGTTTCTAGTAAGATTTATATATAGTTAGTGTTACGTATTGAAGTATATTTTAAATGAACCTTTAACTCCATTTTGGAGATATAGGAGTTCAGTAAACGTTAAGATCAGTGGAAACTGTGATAGTTTTCATGATATGAAGATTTGAGGTTAATGATTCATAATAGGGAACTATTTCAGGGTCCAAGTCAGGGAATTTGTAGGATTTGGAACAAACTGCAAATCATTTCAAAGACAATGAGTATCTGTTAGAATGTGTCTAAACTCGAGTGTTTTCCATTAATTTTAGGATTGGGTTACTATTATCATCAAGGTGACTCTTAGGGTTTTGTCCAAGATTAGAGTTAGGATTAGGGAAATGGAAGGTTGAGAAATTCAGTGACTTACTTTCTTTGTGTATATATATGCACTATTCTAAGGCTTGAACTCAAGGCTTGGCTTCTGCCCCTGAGCTTTTTGCTGTAGGCTAGCATTCTACCACTTAACTCATGATTCCACTTCCAGCTTTCTTTGACAGTGAATTGGAGATGAGAGTCTCACAGACATTCCAATCTAAGCTGACATTGAACTGAGATCCCCAGATCTCTGACTTCTGATATAAGGTACTACTAATGCCCAGGAAAGTGCCCAAATTATACTTATTGTTTTTACTTGTGTTCGAGATTGAGACTTGAATTCATTATCTGACAGCTTTGCTCACTAAGTAGCACTCTGCCACTTGAGCCATATCTTCAAAAATGATTATTTTAAATAGCTGGAAATCATTAAATTTTCTTCAGATGATAAGTATCATTAGTGTTGTTCTAAAACTTATCCTAATCAAAAAGATTTATTGACCCTCGAGATTATCTGAGCAGATTCTCCTGCTTTGCTTCTAATTGCATAACATTGTAGGGACATGATTTTTTAATTATTAAGTAGCAAAGCAGTTATCATTAAACAAAACAGTTTATGCGTACAATATACTTTGATCAATGTCAACCCTTTCAACATTCTCATCCATCCCTCCCCTATACACCTCTTCCTTCACTCTTCTTAATTTTGTAGGATATTTACTGGATTCCTCTCTGCATTTTACACCTTTTCTCCTATTCAATCTTCTACCTTTTCCCACTTCACTCCTCTAATGACTACCCACTTCCATATGATCCAGCAATTCTACTCCTGGGCATTTACCCAAAAGATTACAAACCAGGATATAGTAACGTTTTCAGCACAACCATGCTTACAGAATCAGCCCAAATACTCCTCAAGAGAGAAATGAACCAAGTAAATGTAATACACCCACCCACCCACTCCCCCACACACACACTCACACACACACACACACACACACACACACACACACACACACACACACACACACACATAAACACACTGGAAATTCTACTTACCCATCAGAAGAATATTGTACCATTTGTATCTCTCATTTCTCATTTCATCTGCCTGGTATCTCATTGCCATCGTATTGTCCCTGTACTGCAGTAACTAACACATGCAAACTGATGTAAAAGATTTTCAGGTTATGGGCTAACCATAGATTCCTTAGTATGAGTTCTCTGCTCATTCTCTTTGTCTATTCATGCCTTTGAGTAGTGATTGTACAGATTCATTTGAACCATTTGCTACACAGAAAAGAGATGAACCATACATATATATGTATGTACACATATATATGATTATATATATACACATATATATATATATATACATACATGGATATATGCACACATATGGATATATATTAAATACTTGAGTATATTTTATGTTTTCAAGAATTATGGAGTTAACAAACATCACATGCATTTTCCTACCTTTTCAACTTTTTCAAAACCTAAAGAACTTTGTCTCTTTTGAATACCCAATTTTTAAGATAATATCACCATCTCTGATCTGTCAGTGGCCTTGAAATTAGATGTTCAAATAGGACAAAGTTATTTAGGCTTTTTGGTGGAAGAGAGGAGTATTACTAGGGTTCTATTCAGGTGTTCTCTGCTTGTTAGATAGGACTTTAGTTGTATAGCAACAAGCAGTTCAATTACTTTTGCCATACTTCTGGTCCATTTTATTTACTTGAGGTCTTGAACTTTTTGCCCAGGTTTGATCTCAGATTGACTGAATGATCTTAGATTGCTTCTTTTGTCTCCCACACAATTAGCTAGGATTAAAGATGTGAACTACAATGGCCAGCACATTTGTTGAGATGGCTGTCTTGGCAGTTATTACTTTGGCCTGGCCTGAGACAAAGATCCTTGTCATTTCTGCTTCCCAATCAGCTGGGATTACAGATGGGGCTACTATACTTGGTGTACATGACAAGTTCTGTTTTGTGTGTGTGTGTGTGTTGGTCGCGGGGCTTGAAATCTGGACACAAGCATTGTCCCTGCACTCTTCAGCTCAAGTAGAGTGCTCTACCGCTTGACTCACAGCACCAGCATCGGTTTTATAGTGGTTTTATTGGAGATAAGAGTCTCACGGACTTTTTCTCGAACTGTCTTTGAACCGTGATCCTCAGATCTCAGCATCCTGAGTAGCTAGGATTACAGGCATGAGCCAATGATGCCCAGCACACCTTCTTTCTTTTAAAAGAGGTTTTCATTGTAAAAATGCTGTGTAGAGGGGTTATAGTTACATGAGCAAGTTAATGAGTACATTTTCTATCAAGCATTGTTACCTCCTCCTTTGTTTTTCCCCTCCTCTTCCCTCCCACCTCCACAAATACACTCCCCTCTACTCCCTTCCCCTCTTCCCCACCTATATTGTAAATATACTTTTTCAACATAGTGTCTTGTGCATCTCATTGTTACAATGCGTCAGCCTGTATCACTATTTATCTATTTTGTTTTGTCCCTTCCCCTCCCGAAGCTAGAGAAGGGTGTATACAAGATGCAGGGCACCGACACTAAATACAGTGAAAACAAAGGTTAAACCATGGGGGAGGAACATAAAAAAAACACATGGTAGATTGTAAATCCTATCTTGGGGTTCATTTTGCTTAACAGCATCTTATCTGGTCATATGGAGATAGCTTTTGAACTTTTATGCTTGTCCCAGACATATAATAATTATTGCAAATAAGGGAAACCATAGGACCAATGTTTCTTTGGTTTTGGCTTACTTCACTTGATATAAAGTTTTCTAAGACCTCACTTAGAGCCACCCTATGATCCAGCAGTCCCCATTTTTGGGCATTTACACAAATGATCACAAACAAGACCATACTAAGCTACCGGTACAACTATGTTTATTGCAGCATTATTTACCATAGCTAAGATATGGAACCAACCCAGATGCCCCTCAGTAGATTAATGGATCAAGAAAATGTGATACACACACACACACACACACACACACACACACACACACACACACACACACACACACACACACACACACACACACACACACACACACACACTGGAATTCTATGCTTCCAATCAGAGAAAATGGCATCGCCCCATTTGCTAGGAAATGGAAAGACGCAGAAACAATTATATTAAGTGATTAAGGTCCCATGGTTAATCTTACTTGGAGTAACTTGTACATGGTACCGTATAAGAGGATGTTATGTGAAAGGAACCCCAAGATAGGGACACAAATATAATCCCCCAAATAAAGTTGGAAGGGGAGCTGTCATTCAAATACAGAGCACCACCTTTGAGGGAAAAAGCCTAAGTGACAAGGTAAGGTCCTAAGTTTAAACCATAATATCAGCCCTCAAAAAAGTTGATTTTTTTTTATTTTTTTATTTTTATTTTTTAATATTATTTTATTTTATTTGAGAACATACTGTACAGAGGGCCTACAATTACATTGGCAGGATAATGGATACATTTCTTACCAAGCATTGCAGCCTCCTCCTTTGTTTACCTTTCACCTCCCTTCCCAGCCTCCCCCTCCCCCCACCCAATTATACCCCCTCTCCCCCCCCACCGACTTTGTAAAGCTGGTTTTGACATGACATTTTGTGATTTCTTTACCTTGAGGTTTTTATTAAATTGCTCCGGAAAATAATCGACGTTGCATTTATGTTTAGCATTACTATTAAAATCATGTTATATTTAGTTATGTTATTCTTTATTTTCTTAAATTTTACTTACACTTTAATATCCAGTAATGATAAGAGATGATTACTGTTACACAAGTTTTTATGTTAGTTGAATATATTGAGGAGAGGTGCATACAAGGAGTTTGGACTGAAAATAGATATTTGCAAGGTCTTCACATAAGAATTGATAGTTGAAGGAGCTGTGGGCATGTATGAAATAAACTAAAGAAACCAGCAAGGAAAGATAAGGTATGATTCTGGAAAGCAAACAATTTTGGAAGAAAAACAAAGCAAGGAAAATATGTATCTTTTGGTAAGAAATTTGTAACCCACCTACACATTTAATTCCTTATTTCTAGTGGAAGGCATTTCAGTTAACTTTATTTTACAAAGTTAAACATGAATGACATTTAATACTAACTGGCCTGTGTCTCAGGTAAGCAATTATTCTAGCCAGGTGCCTATAATCCTAGTTATGCAGAGAGCTGAAACATCTAGATCATAGTTCAAAGCCAGTATGGAGAGGAAAATTGGTGAGACTTTACTGTGGCACTGTGGCTCAAAGTGGCAGCACTAGTCTTTAGTAATAAATATCAGAGACAGAACCCAGGCCCTGAGTTCAAGCTCTCTGAAATTATTCTTAAAATACATGTTCTCAGTATTTCTTCAATTTGTCAAGAAGAATGCTTTAAACTTAGGGATTTTTTTATTGCATGTTGTCAGAATTGATTTTTAAGATGTTCAGAGAAAAATTATTTATAGTAAGAACTGGTTTGTATTGCTTTGTATTACATTTTGCTTCTACACCTATAGATCAGCTGGAAAGTAGATGGCCAAACCCCTCCTCCCTCCACCAAAGTTGTAAAGTTCATTTTTTCAACATAATGACTTGTATATCTCATTGTTGCAATGTGTCCACCTGTACCCGTAGTTAAACGATTTGTTTATGCCCTTCCCCTACACAAATTGTACCAACATCAAATACAGTGAAAGCAGGGGGAGAGACATAAAAAGCAATATAGAAATCATCTTAAAAATATGTTAGAAACAACTGCATTAAATAAAAAAAATTGAATACTTATCCTGGGGTTCATTTCCCTAGCATCCATTTATGTGAATTTTTTGCTTGCCTCAGACATATACTAGTTATTGCAAATGAGGGAAGCCATGGGACCTATGTTTCTTTGGGTCTGGCTTACTTCACTTAATATAATTTTTCCAAGTCTTTCCATTTCCTAACAAATGGGGCAATGTCATTCTTTCTGATGGAGGCATAGAATTCCATTGTGTATATATACCACATTTTCTTGATCCATTCATCTACTGAGGGGCATCTTGGTTGGTTCCATATCATAGGTATGGTAAATAATTCTACAATAAGCATAGGTGTGCTGATAGGTTTACTATGATCTTGTTTGTGATCATGTGGGTAAATGCCCAACAGTGATATTGCTGGGTCATAGGGGAGCTCTATGTGGAGTCTTTTGATGAACCTACATACTGCTTTCCAAAGTGTTTGAACAAGTTTACACTCCCACCAACAATGCAGTAAGGTTCCCTTCTGACTACATCCCCTCCAGCATCAGTTGTTATTAGAGTACTTGAGTATAGCCATTCTAATTGGGTGAGGTGGTACCTCAATGTTGTTTTTATTTGTAATTCTTTTATGGCTAGAGAGGTTGAGTATTACTTCATGTGTTTACTGGCCATCCTTCTTTCCCCTTCAGAGAAGTTTCTCAAGTCTTTAGCCCACTTATTTAAGGGGCAGTTGTTTCTCTGAAGATTTGTTGTTGAGGGATTTAATTTTTTGAGTTCCAGGTATATTTTAGATATGAGACCCTTATCCGTTGAATGACTAGTGCATATCTTCTCCCAATCCATAGGCTTTCTAGTGATCTTGCTAGCTATGTCCTTTGCCATGCAGAAGCTCTGCAATTTCATGAAATCCAATTTGTCCCATTTGTCTTTGATTTTTTGTATTTCTGGGTTTCTGTTAAGAAAATTTCGGCCTGTGCCAAGGAGACCTAGGGTTTCTCCTATTCCTTCCTGTAATGTTTTCAGAGTAAGACTTCAAAATTTAAAGTTTCAAGTATTACAAGAAGATCTTTGATTCATGTTGAATGGATGTGAGTAGCTTGAGCTGTTGCATAATTTGTGTGTGTGTGTGTGTGTGTGTGTGTGTGTGTGTGTGTGTGTGTGTGTGTGTGTGTTTGTAAGGGTGTTATGTGTATCATTGACATCAAGGATAAGGAACTTGGTTCCTTTTTCTGAGATATACATTATGATGTTTCTTTGTTGGTGGTGGACTCTGATTGCTTGCCTTTTCCTGATGTGAACATTCTAGCTCAATTTTTCAATTAAAGTTTCTTATTATTGAACATATAATGCTCTAATATTGCTTTGTCTTTAGTCCGACATCTAGGATCTTCTTTTCTTCTTAAATATTAACATTCAATATGAATTTTACCTCTTGACTAATTTTCCCCTTTAATTTGCATTTTGAAATAAGAATTATAATATCTTTGATCTCTGTATTCATGAAGAAAAACCATTTTGAATTCTCTATTTAATGTAATAACACCTGGACAGATTTGTTAGCACCAAGAACTTAAATTTTCTTTTGTAGTTTTAGTTTAATATACCCTCTTCTATGTTTTTAGAATGGGTAGACAAAGAATTCCTACAATGCCTCACAACTTTTATCTTTCATTTTGTCTGTCCTTCCTTGTCACTGCTAAATTGTTCTGGATACATGTATTAGCTACCCCAACCCCTGCAAAGCTGTTGCTGCTACCCAATTTACTGACAATACAACTCAGCAATTACAGTCACAATTACCCTTTCCCTGGTATCCCATTCTCTCCTACTCATTTTGCTACCCATAATTCTTAACACCATGGTTCCAGCCACCTGATCTCTGACACCCCTGTCTCTGCTACAACATTCACAAACAAAGCAAAGCAAGAGTAGGTACAGACAGTCGACTTGGGTACTTCTCTTGCAGGCACAATGGGACGTTATTCCTCAGGTATTTAACATGAGGGACTAACTAGTGGTGGAAAGAAAAGACGTTACTCAGAGGGGACTAATATCTAAGTATATCAACTTATAACTTGTTGCTAGGAAAAGCAGGTCCTAAGGTGAATGTTAATGAGAAAAGAAAATTTCACAAAATATTGGGGATGATATAAATAAAAATTTTAGCTTAATCTCTTCTACCAGTGATCTGAATTATTTTATGACATATATATGTAACTACTTTGCATTTTTAAAAGTATATGAAGATGCACATTTATGTGGTACTTATATTAATTTATGGAATATTTGCATATGACCATGTTAATGATTCTCAATAGTTTATGCTTTATGAACTGCTCATGAGTCTGCCTTTGGCAATATGAATTGAGCTCTCTAACAATAAATGGGATTTCATTGTCAAATCCTACAAGGATATTACTGAAGCAAATACCAAAATGAATGCTGGAACAAGAAAACTGAACAAAGCTACAAGTTTGAAGGGAAGGGATCAGTGGCAAGGGCTATGATAAAAGAGAAATTCTTCACCATGTAATCTTTGTTGAATTGCTAGCTTATTAAACATTCTTAGAAAGCAGAACATGATTTTTGAATCTAGCCTTTTGGAACCTCTTTAATGAGTGGTTAAACAAAAAATTATCAAAATGACTGAAAATCCACTATTAGATTAACATTATACTCAAAGTTCCCTTGAGATGCAGGTAGGCTGGATTCCTTTTCTATTAAATTAATGGAATAATCTTCCTTTTGCTTGGTTAGACAGTCCATGACACTTGTTCCAAAACAAGAAAAGATACTGGAGAGAAAAAAAGAGGAAGGAGAGCTAAGGCTGCTGAAATTAGCATATTTCCCATTTGGACTTTAATGCTTTGTGACTACAAAGAATTAGAATTTCATCTTAAGATAATAATTTCAAAATGGATGTGCTAAAGGATAGCTTCGAAATGTAATATTTAATGCTGTAGCATTATTTGAAGACAAAGGTTTACAGAAAACTTTAAATTCCAGAAACACTGTAATGTTCCAATAAACACCTAGGAGAAATATAATTTAAAAATTCATCTGTTCAAAGCAAATCCTGGCATGAAAGTCTGTGAGTCAGTTATCTCCAAACAGGAAGTGGCACTGTAGCTCAATTTGGAGTGGGCTCCCCTTGAGCTAAAGAACTCTGGGATATGTTAATACCCAAGCCCTGAGTTCAAGGCCCATAACTGACAAAAATAAATTTTAAAGAATTAAATCATTAGGGCTGGAAGAAGACTCAGTGGTAGAGTCATTGTATTGCATGCATGAAGCCTTAGGTTCAATTCTTCAGCACCATATAAGCAGAAAAAACTAGAAGTGGCACTGTGGCTAAAGTGGTTGTGCACTAGCCTTTAGCTGAACAGCTCAGAGACAGCACCCAGACCCAGAGTTCAGGCACCCCTACCAACAACATCAACAACAACAACAACAAATTAAGGCATCAAACAACCTGAAGATGTTGTCCAGAATAATGAATGCAGCATTATCCGTTTACATGACTCAGTGACTTGAAACCAAGTTTACCAGGGGATATGGTGGGTATTTTGTGTGTGTGTCAAAACATGCAAAATTATTTTCTACTTTCCCAGGGAAGGAGAAAGGAGGAAATGGGGGGGGAAGAGTGAGGTGTTTGGTGGACTTGTCTTTTGGTTCACTGATAGATTGCTGGAGTCAAATTCAGAGAAATTCTGCTTGCAATCCTAGTTGCCTGCGTAATGACGAAGGCATGTCCTGGAAGTGATTTTGTCCTGTCCTTGGCCTGGTTCCAACCACCACTGGATAATCCAAGTCCCACTGGAAGACCAAGATGCCTTGAAGACTACTGATCCATTGTGCAGGTGGACCTAACCACAGCCAGAATAGGCAGAAAATGCAATTCCGAGGGAAGCACTGGAAATCTACAGCAGGCAGAGATTTTTTTAATATATTTTTATTGTAAAAATACTGTACAGAGGGCTCAGAGTTACAGGACTAGGTAATGAGTACATTTCGTATACAGCATTGTTACCTCCTCCTTTGTTTTTCTCCTACCATCCTTTCCTTCCCCACATCTCCAACTCCTCCCTCCTCGACCCCTGCCTGAGATTGTAAATTCATTTTCTGCACAGTGTCCTGTACATCTCATTGTCACAATGGTCAACCTGAATCCCCATTTAAGCATTCTGCTATATCCCTTCCTATCTCCAAATTACAGATATATATATATATATATATGTATATATGTATATATATACATATATATATATACTTCTTCAGGTGTCTAATGGACATTTTTTATTTCATCTTCAAAGAAGTCTCTCTTTAAGTCTTCAGCCAATTTAGATATTGGACAGTTGTTCCTTTGAGGATGTGTTGTTGGGGTATTTATGATTTTGAGTCCTAAGTATATTTTCTATATAAGACTTTGTCTGCTTTATGACTCATGAAGAACTTCTCCCACTAAGTGGGCTTTTTATTGATCTTGCTGTCTATGAACTTTACCTTGCAGAAGCTCTGCTGTTTCATGCAATCCCATTTGTCCAACCTCTCTTTGATTTGTTTTGTTTGTGGTTCTCTATTAATATATATATATATATATATATATATCACCCTGCATGATATATATGATACATAAATATGTATATGGATCTAGCTTTCGTTTTCTACAGGTGTATAACCAATTTTACCAGCACCATTTACTGAAAAGGCTGTTTTTCTTCCGTTCTATTTTTTTAGCTCCCTTGTCAAAGATTAGGTTGCAATATGTCAGTGTGTTTATTTTTGAGTCTTCAGTCCTATTCATTGGTCCTCAGAACTGTTCTTGTGCCAGTACCAAGCTCTTCTTATTATTGTGGCTTTTTAGTATAGTTTGAAATTTGGAACTGATATTGCTCCAGTGCTCTTCGTTCTTCTAAGAATTGATGAAACTACAGCCAGCATTATACTTAAAGGTGAAAAGTTAAAGGCATTTCTTATTAATTCAGGAAAGAGATAAGGATGTCTGCTCTCTCCACTCCTCTTCAACTACTTAGTATTAGAATGCTAGCTGGGACATTAAGACAAGATGCAAATTTAAAGGGAATCCAAATAGTGAAAGATGAAGTAAAACGTAAAAGATGACCAACGGAATAGAACTGAAAACACAGGAACGAACCTACAGTCCCATAGCCATCTAATTTTCGATAAGGGAGCTGAAAAATAGAATGGAAGAAAGAAAGCCTCTTCAGTAAATGGTGCTGGCAAAATTCATCCACTACTTGTAGAAAACTAAAGCTAGATCCTTATTTATCACCCTGCAACAGAATCAACTCCAAATGGATTAAAGACCTCAGAGTCAAAGTAGACACTCTGAAAATATTACAGGATGGAATAGGAGAAACCCTAGGTGTCCTTGGCACAGGCCGAAATTATCTTAATAGAGACCCAGAAACACAAAAAAAATCAAAAAAAGGTTGGACAAATGGGATTGCATGCAATTGCAGAGCTTCTGCCTGGCCAAGGACATAGCTAGCCAGATCACTAGAAAGCCCACGGATTGGGAGTAGATATTCACTAGCCATACAATTTACAAGGGTCTCATATCTAAAATATACTTGGAACTCAAAATATTAAATCCCCCAACAACAAATCCTCAAAGAAACAACTGCCCAATAAATAAGTGGGCTAAAGACTTAAAGAGAAACTTCTCTGAAGAAGAAAGAAGGATGGCCAATAGACACATTTAGAAATGCTCAACATCCTTAGCCATAAAAGAAATGCAAATCAAAGCAACATTGAGATACCACCTCACTCCAGTTAGAATGGCAAAAATCAAGAACTCTAACAACAGCAGATGCTGGAGGGGATATGAACAGAAGGGAACCTTACTTCACTGTTGGTGGGAATGTAAACTTGCTCAACCACTTTGGAAAGAAGTATGGAGGTTCCTCAAAAGACTTCACATAGAGCTCCCCTATGACCCAGCAATCCCACTTTTGGGCATTTACCCAAATGTTGACAAACAAGACCACACTAAAGCTACCAGCACAACTATGTATATTGCAGCATTTTTTACCATAGCTAAGATATGGAACCAACCCAGATGCCCTTCAGTAGATGAATGGATCAAGAAAATGTGGTATATATACACAATGGAATTCTATGCCTCCATCAGAAAGAATGACATTGCCCCATTTGTTAGGAAATGGAAAAACTTGGAAAAAATTATAGTAAGTGAAGTAAGCCAGGAACAAAGTAACACAGGTCCCATGGTTTCCCTTATTTGCAATATCTAGTATATGTATGAGTCAAGAGGAAAAATTCAGATAATGTGATGTTAGGAAAATGAATCCTTAGATAGGTATTTTAATGTTTTTTTTTTGTTTCATGCATGTGTTTCTAATGCATTTATAAGATTATTTCTTTGTTGCTTTGTATGTCCCTCCCCCACAGTATAACCCCCACTTTCAATATATTTGATGTCAGTGTAACTTGTGGAGGAGATGGGGAAAAACAAGTCGTTTAAGGATTCAGGTGGACCTGTTGCAACAATGAGAAGTACAAATTGTCATGTCAAAAATGAGCTTTACAATGTCGGTGGGGGTGGAGGGATGGGAGGAAGGATTGGGTGGGGGGTGAGTGGGAGGCTGGGAAGGGAGGTAAAGGGTAAACAAAGGAGGAGGCTGCAATGCTTGGTAAGAAATGTATGCATTATCTTGCCCATGTAATTGTAACCCCTTTGTACAGTATGTTCACAAATAAAATAAAAATAAAAAAAAAACATGGGTACTCCACCACTTTTTGGTTCAATCACTTCTAACCTCAAAGATATACTTTGCTAACAAAATGCTTAGAAGAAACCGAAGAATACTTCACTTTTATCTTCTCTCTTAAGAATCTCTTTAGATACCATATCAGGACCAGTGAAGTTATTCTTTCAAAAATTATTTCAATAGATTATCTTTCTCTTGGTCTTGCATTTGCTCAGAAGGATGTATGGAAAAGAATAGAGTTAAATCATCCATACCTTTTATGACAGTGTCTGTTACAAAATGACAATGCTCCTATGTCCTATGTCTCTGTCCTTCTCTTAGCTCTTGCGTGATTTCCAACTAATCACAGATTCTTGGCTTCAAGTCTAGTGAAGGTGAAGCACTATAAGTCCTTCCCCACTGCTACCTCTTCATGGTTTCTCTTTTAAAACTCTTTTATTTGGATGTGGAATTTATTTTCATGTCTTCATTCAATCCATTCTAAATTGTAGTGAGCTAAATAGGCTCTGTAAAATCACTTTAGGTAGCAAAAATATTAAGACAATATATCAAAAAGTTTGGCCTCCCTCCACTGCTGAAGCCAATATGCTTAGCTAGGGCTTCTAAGAACACGTTTTCTTGACTTTTCAATTTGCTCAATTCTTTTCTGATCCCAAAACTTTTGGGCTTATGTAATAAGAGAAGTCTTCACTATCTCGTTAATAAGGATATTATATTTTTGAGCTACTAAGAAATGTGAAATCATTGGTTTCAAGTATCCAATCAGGTTTTTTTCTGTAGTTCAGTGCTTCACATGCAAAGACATTGTAGAACGTATTACAAACATTTTTGAGTGCACTTTTTCCCTAAATATTTTGACCCAAATTATCTTTTTCAGAGAATTACTGTTTGGTAATTAAAGTCAATACACAAATTTTGATTTTTTTTTAAGAACGTTGAATTTAAATTCCACTACAACCTTGTTTCACACAGTGAGTAGATTTCCTGGGTAAGGACAATTCTCAAGGGAACCTACAGGACTTATACCAAGGGTTCTGAGGTTTGTTTGTTTAGTATGAACATGAGCCATCTTCACCCACTTTGCTCCCTCTCAGTTAAGTCTCCATTGATTATTTTGCATGAAAGCCTATTTTCCCAAGAAATTTTAAATTTTCCTAATAGGCTAAGTTGTTAAAAAGTTTGAACAAATTAAAATTTACCTGTCAGTTTTGGGGGGTGTGCAGTCGTGGGGCCTGAACTCTGGGCCTGGGCGCTGTAGCTCAGCTCTTCAGCTCAAGGCTAGCGCTCTACCACCTGATCCACAGCACCACTTCCGGCTTTTTTTTTCTTTTTGCTTATGTGGTGCTGAGGAATTGAACCCAGGGCCTCAGGCATGCAAGGCAAGCGCTCTTACCACTGAGCCACCTTCCCAGCCAAACCTGTCATAATTTTAAAACTCTTTTGAAATTCCTTTATTAGAACCACAAGTTCATCAATCCTAACTCCACCTTTAATATCAAAAACAGTTAACATGTTGTTTTCATGATATAGTGTCCATGAAACTACTATTTTCCAGTGGCTTTGTTATGCATATATATAGCCTTATAATCTGATGATAAGCAAAATGAACTCCAAGATATGGAAACAGAGAGTATTATTTGCGATTGTTGTTTTTAATGTACTATGTGATTTCCATTTTCTTTTGGGGTTTTCCCCTATGCTTTTTTCCCTGCTGTATTTGATTTTGGTAGCCTGTGTATTGTGTATATATTTACCTTAATTAAGGAAGGGACGAGGAACAACAAAATGGTGAGACAAAGGACAAAGGCAAACCAATGCAATAGCAATACTCACAAGACAATATGTTGGAAATGTACATTACAACTTGTGAGGGGTACTGGGGTCAAGGAAAACTGTGAAGAAAATGAGGGAAGGGGTAACAAGTTTGAAAAGTTATGTATTCACTACCTTAAAGTTACTGTAACCACACTGTACATCACTTTGACAATAAAATTAAATTTAAAAAATAAGCTGCATGAAATAAAATTTCACTGTATTGGTAAAGTACATAGTACTCTTTATGTAGTAACTTTTTAAAATTCCATACTTTTGGTGTCTAATTTGAATTAATTACCCCTTTTTAATCAGAGGACCATCAACTTGAATGCTATCCAACTAGACAATATTTTCACAATATACTTACCAATATTTTGAAAAAAGAATAAATATAGTACTTTCTCATACTAAAAGTGAAAACAGTTTAATTCTATGGAAACAAATAACTTGTAAAAGTAAATAAGTTGTTAAGAAGACAGAATATATGTGTTCGTCAACATTCCAATGACTAGTAATTACTCATTTTCAAATTCTGAAGATTCCATACCTGAGAGATTCAAAACAATACCGGCTTGCATGTTATGTAATTTTACAATAGATGCATTTTCCAATGGGGTGTTACAGATTGAGAGACAACAGAAAAATAACCATGTTCTGGTAGAGGATAAAACTATGTAGCATCGGTAATAATTAATTCTTCAAGAGTAAGCAATTGTTTATCACAATAAGCTATTATTTTTATGACCACCAATACCAATATTTATGATATAGAGTCATCCTAGCCCAAAATTCTCCAACTTTTAGGGTGCATCTCAAACTTCCCTTAATTCATATGATAAATAGCTTATCTCTATTGTGAAAAAATACAACTCTGCTAATGTGATGCGATTCATGTTCTGGTAAGAACACCACAATGAAGTGGGTTGCATCATTTTCCCCCCACTGGTATTTTTGAGATCAGAACATTTGCAAATATTACTTATATTTATAATTTTTAGCTATCATGTAAATTCTGGATGCTAAGATTGGAAGATTACAGTTGAAAGCCCACCCAGGCAAGAATATTCCCTAGATTCTTATCTCCAATAAACTTCTCAGCAAAAGCCAGATGAAAGTGGCACTGAGGTTGAAGTGGTAGGGCATGAGCCTTGAGCATAAACAGGCTCAGAGACAGTGTCCAGGCCCAGAGTAAAAGCCCTAGGACAAACCAATAAAACAAAAACAAAAATAAAATCAAACCCCAAATGTAACATTTTTCTCACTGTATACAGTAGCAAATAATTAAGGAAATTGCTTCCTGTGTTACATACAGGTAGAAGAAAGAAGATGTCACACGATTATACTCTTCATACCATGTTATACCAAAGACTCCAAAAATTTCTCTTATTCTAAATTCATAAATTAATGTCATCAATTTGTTGGCAACTCTGTCTACAACATTCACATTATCATTTCATACATGAACTGTTGGAATTATCTATTAACTAAGTTTTTGAAAGAATATTCTAGGCACATAGAATGCAAAATCATTTGTGAATGTCAATTAAACCCTCTAATTAAAAACAATTTTGTAGAATCCTATAGAATATAAAATTACAAACAAAACCAAAATATTTTAAATCTAAATTCTAATTTAGCAAGATCTTCAAAATCCTTCATTAGACGAACTTTGCTATTTTTCCAAGCTTAAGCTTGTGTAATTCTTCATCATTTCTTTGGGTTACAACAGAATGATGATAACTTATTTTTTCAAATTTTGGATGGGAATCATGAGTCATTTTGCATCTAGGAGTGTTCTGTAATGAAGAGAGAATTTAAAACACAAGTGAGGATTAAGTATGAGTTGCATTTCAACAGGAAATTTGACTTCTCAAAACATAATGACAAAATTAGCCCAAATGTCCAACTATGTATTCCTTTCTTGTTTATTTTGTTTTATTAAGTTAAAATTATACACTTTGGTCCAGGGAAGGTATCAATATGTAATTCCATTCTCTAATCTCCTGTCTTAATCTCAGTGCTAGAATTCTAAGCTTGTATCACATTGCCCTGCCATAGTTTCTTGGTTTATTTAATCTAGATATAGACTACCAATTCTGAACTTCTCCAGTGATATTATACACCAGAGTGACTGCTTAAACTTTATCTACTATTTTCAAAGATGTTCTAACATTTGATACAGGATATGAACATTTTCAAATGCACCTGCCAGATCTCTGATTCATTCCTCCATGGATCTGATCCCTTTAATAATGATTATTGATTCTTACTATCTCTGATCCCTACCAATGTACTATTCTCAAACTTATTTGAAGGAAGTTCATTTGAGGACTTTCAAATATTAAAAATTATCACTTGATTCTAGTCTTGTTCAGGACATATATTTATTGTTTTGTAACTTTTCTACACATTCTGAGAGTTGTTTCATTTGTGTATTTGTGTGTGCATATATAAGTGCCTCTGGGTGTATGTGTATGTCTGTATGTATATATGCAAAAGCCTCAAGCTTTTATTAAGCAATCTTGCTCATGACTGATATTCCATCAATTGAGCCATTCTTCCAATCCAGATTTTGACTGCTTAATTTTATATACTGTTGCAAAGAGTGTTCTGCCCAGGCTGGATGCCAATAGAACTTCCCAGACTCCTTTACATTCTTAGGTTTTATTTCTCCAGGAGTATCAACTTTTAAACGACAAACATTTTTGTGAGAGTAATGTCTAAGCTGTAGCCCATATTTTTAACTCAAGAATTCTTTTTTTTTGTTTTGGTGGGGTGTCTGGTCATGGTGCCTGAACTCTGGTCCTGGGCTCTGTCCCTCAGCAATTCAGCTCACGGCTAGCCCTCTACCACTTGAGTCACAGCGCCAATTTTGGCTTTTTTCTTTTTTGCTTAAGTGGTACTGAGGAATCGAACCAAGGGCCTCATGCATGCGAGGCAAGCTCTGTACCTCTGAGACACCTTTCAGCCCTAACTAAAGAATTCTTATAAAGATAGATGAACAGACACATTACACATCTTGAGTGTACACTGTTAGGAATGTGATCGTAAGCTGGGTTATGGAGGGATATGAGGATTGAGGTTCAAAACCAGCCCCGGTAGGAAAGTCCCAGAGACTCTTTTCTCAAATTAACTAAAAGAAAACTGGAATTGGCACTGTGGATCAAGTGGTAGAGCATTAGCTTGAGCTGAATAGCAGAGAGACTGCTCGCAGGCCCAGAGTTCAAGTCCCAAGATCACCGCCAACAAATATATATATATATATATATATATATATATATATATATATATATATATATATATATATGTGTGTGTGTGTGTGTGTGTGTGTGTGTGTGTGTGTGTGTGTGTGTTTGTGTCTGTGTGTCTGTGTGTCTGTGTGTGTGTGTAAAGAAAAAAAAAGAAATGAGATCTTAGACACCAGTTTATTGCTAGCATAATCCCTGCTCTCACAAGATGGACATTTTTCCAATTAAATCCATACTTTTATATCTGACTTTCATTGAAAACAGTATTCTTCCATTGTACTTTCTACAAAGTTGCATGATTAGCAAGCATGATTTAGAATGGGAGTGGCCTCATACTTCATGTTCCACATAGGGTTCTTGCTTTCTGTATATCACTCTCATAAATCTACATACTGGACTTGGCTTTATTGTTTCAATGTTGCTTATTTGTAGTCTTCTATACTGTATGTAACCCTTATACTTAAACACAGAACTTCTCTTTCTCCTATTATTGCTATTGTTTCCTTACTGTTAGCTCATGCACACTTGGGAAATAATGAACAGCACGTACAGTCACAAAAAGAATGTTCTGAAAACCTTCTTCCTATTTAAAATTCGCCTTAACTTACAGAGAACTTACAAAGTTTGAACTCAATGTACTCATGTATAATATATTTATAAGCTATATAAATTTCATATTTTCTCTTTACTAAATTTTCTCTGAAATACGTTTTACCTCAGGTCCATAGGTGTTCTAGTCTTCTAGCAGTGAAGCCAGAAAACATTCACTATACCTCAAGCAGCACCATCGATTGTTACTGGAAGTAACTGTTACTGGATGTGGAAACTGACCCCAGGAGAGGAATGGAACATAGAGGAAAAACAAAGTTCAAGTTACCTTGTGCTTTCCTTTTTACTGTACAAGAAAGTTATCCCAAGGCTTGAAGGAAACTCTGTCCCTGGCTTTGAGTGTGTTCTTTACTCATATAATTTTTTTTTGTAAACTTCTAGTTCATAGTGTTACAAAAAGAAATAATGTACCATTTGAAGGCCAGTATAAAACAAAAGGAAATAACATTGTTTTAAAAGTGTTCTCCTGCAAAGTAACAAAGACATAGAGGTTTTAAAGTATCTTATAGATGGCTATTTCAATCCTGAGATGATTCTCTTGATGCAGGAGTCAGTTATCAATTCCTTTGGTCTGGTTCTGAGTTCTGCAGAGCAACAAGGATTCCAAAAAAGCAGGATCCAGTCAATATGATCAGCAAAAGAAGACTCTACTCTGACCAGTTCACCTTTAAGGAGGGCCCCAAAGAAATATCTGGGATTTTTGTTTGCTTGTTTGTTAGTTTGTGGTGGTTCTGGGTCTTGAACCCAGAGGCTGGATCCTGTCCCTGAACAGTTGTCTTTCCTGCCCACCTGCCCCCAAAGCTAGTACACAACTGCTTGAGCCAAAACCCACTTCTGGTTTTTTGGTGTTCAATTTGTGATAAGAGTTTGACAGACTCTCCTGCCTGGTTTGGCTTTGAATTAAGATAGTAAGAAAGCTAATTGACATCAACTGTATAGACTTCTTTTTTGAAACAAAAAATATTAGACGAAGTTTATTGTAAAGCTAGTATTTGACAATTTTTAAAGGAAGACAATATGTCTAGCAAAGAAGCCATAACTTAAATAATTCAGCAAAAGTAGATGCACTGAATCATTTTGAAATTACTTTTTTCTGCTTGAGAAGATTATTGATCTTGTTCTTCCTTTTGGGGAAACTTAAGGTAATATTTGCACTTTTTGTTGGTTGTGGGGCTTGAACTCTGATCCTGGGTGCACTCCCTCACCTCTTCACCTCAAGTTGAGCACTGTACGGCTTAAGCTACAGCACCATTTCCGGGTTTTAGGTGGTTAATTGAAGATAAGTGTCTCATGGACATTCCTGACCAGGCTGGCTTTGAACCACAATTCTCTGGTTTCCTGAATAGCTAGGATTCCAGGCGTGATCCACCAGCACCCAGCTCATATTTGCATTTATGTGCACTGAATGATACTATGTAGACAAATAATGGAAATTTGAATCAAATGATGGCATTGCAGCTTTTCAGAAAATTTGAGGTAACAATAAATATGTCCTCCTTTTCCATGTTGTTTCATTAATGACTCATGAGCTATGGGACCCTTAGTTAGCATTCTCTGCCGTCTGTGTAGGTGTATTTAGTATCAGGAAATGTTCATAGAGAAATATAGAAAGACTGAGATTTTTAGAAAGCAAAGAAGTTAAGGTAAGAAAAAACAGCACAGAAGGAGATACATGTATTACACAGAGATTAAGAAGTAGCCTAAGAGATTTAGAATGCTAAAGGTAATGCGGAATAAGACTAGTTGATAACTATTTGTTCAATAACCAAAAATGGTTCTCTATAAACGTTTCTGGTATACGTTAGTAACTATCATTTATTCATTACCTCTGGAGTTATTCCTTCTCTTCTGTCACAACTCTTAATTTGCCTCTGCCGTTGTGGTGCCATGAATAACCAAAAAGATTTCCAAATCTCACTTAGACTACCCTTCTCATTGTGATTAGCAGAGACCATTCAAAAACCTGGAATCTTTGAATTTCCAGAATTAATCTTCACCTGACATCTAAGCACATTCAAGACATTAATTGCTCTGACCTAATGAACAAAACTTTTTTTCAACACAATATCCTAATATAAGAAAAAGTACATGAATTATGGACTATTGTCAGGTGTCAGTATGGCAGGAGCAATTACATATTCCAAGTAGGGGTTCTTTATTTTGCATTTACTAATTAAATGTTTTTTGCTTTGGGTTTTTTTTTTCCTTTTTTGCTCAAGGCAATCACTGTACCACTTGAGGCACAGCACCATTTCCAATGTTTTTCTGTTTATGTGGTACTGAGGAATTGAATTCAGGGTTTCATGCATGCTAGGCAATCATCATATCATGAAGCCACATTCCCAGATCCCTAAATGACTTTCTTAAGTTAACATTACATTTTCATTCTGTAACTATGTACCATAATATTGGCCAGGTGCTAGAAAATAATGTAGAAAAGAATACAATATAAAAAATCCAGTAAGGCTAGGTGGAAAATGAATAACCCTGACAGTCTTGCAAGGGCTCAGAGGGTTGATCTCATGGAGATGTATCAACATGCTGAACGAGACAGCTCCCTACCCACAGCCCAACTCCAGAATGAGTGGGCCATCTTGGGTTCCAGCTACCTGGGGACATTGGCCCACCTCCTACATCACCCATTCTACCCGTTCCTGAGAGCTACAGTGAGAGAGAGAAGAGAGAGAGAGAAAGAGAGAGAGAGAGAGAGAGAGAGAGAGAGAGAGAGAGAGAGAGAGAGAGAGAGAGAGAGAGAGAGAGAGAGAGAGAGAGGAAGAGAGGGAGGGAGGGAGAGTTGGTGATAGGGAGAGAGGGAGAGAGGGAGAGAGGGAGAGAGGGAGAGAGGGAGAGAGGGAGGGAGAGAGAGAGAAAATCAGAATTACACTTAAATCAGGTGCCAGTGGCATAAAACTCTAATCCTAACTACACTGGAGGCTGAGATATGAGGATCATGGTTCATAGACAGCCCTGGAGGAACGTGTTTGAGAATCTTATCTCCAAAGAACCACCAGAAAACTGGAAGTGACACTGTGGGATCAAGTGATAAAGCGCAAGCCTTGAGCTGAGGAGCTCGGGAACAATGCCCAATCCTAGAGTTCAAGAACCACGATTGAAAGAAGTGGACTTCCCACCACAAGAACTGGACTGAATAGCACCCATTGTCCTAGGGAGCATGGTAGAGAAGTCAGGCCGAGCTTCCTGTGAACTTGAGGTCATAAGTAGGTCATCTGGCTTCTCTTTGCCTCAGATTCCCCAGCTGCAAAACTGAACAAAGTGAAGGATTCCCTTCCTCATTGGGATAAGGTAGTAATGAAAGAGAGCCATGTTTCGGTTCATAATCCCACACCTGTTGCATGATTAATAACAGGCCCCACCTGAGCCCTTTCTGGTATCTTCCTGTCATATGCTCACAGAATTGCTAAAACCTTATCTGAAGGCCATTCCCTCTCTTTTCCAGAGATCGCTCTGTATAAATCCCTTGTTTCCTCACAACTGTCCTGTGAGGAGACTGAGGTCCAATGGTTGAGGCCCTACAAAGAGCTTCACGTGTGGTCAAGAATCCGCTGCTATGGACTGAGTTTAGGATAATCCATGTTAACCGATGACTGAGCATGACACCACATGTCTACCATCCCAATTACAGAGGACCAGGCCTGATGGAACATACCTTTCACAGGAGGACCATGATCCAGCCCAGCCTGAGCATATTTGTAGTTTCTATCTCAGAAATCCTCAAGACAGAAAGGTGGCTCATCAGCGCCATGGAGAGGAAACAAGCAGGGGGGACATGGTGCCCCCAGAGGGGTGTTTGACCCAGGGTATGTTGTTGTTGGGACAGAAACTCACCTGTGCTGCTGGGAGAAGCTGTTGGCAGCTGCTCCAATTGGGGCAGCAGCGATGGCGCCAGCATTGTGGACACATGGGCCCAGAGCAGAAGACTAGGGGCAGGGACCCGGTCTGGGATTTAGGCCGGCTGGCAGCTAGACATTGATTGAGGTTTGAAACCTGGCACTGCGTGAAGGGAGGGGAGGGGCCAGGTGGGGTGCGAGCATCAATTTTCTACTAAACTCCAAAGTCACCTCGAGTCTATTCCTCAGGACTCAGCCCCTTCTACCTTCCTGAACTGCTGGTAGTGGTGTAAACTAACAGAGGGAATCCCAGTGCTACCTGGCAGCATGGAATGTGGGCATGGCCACCATTCTTGTATCCCATTGGTCAGAAAGAAGCATGAAAGAATGGGGGTGTGGCCAGAATCCTGTGAAGCAAGCAGCATGGGCGGAGTCAAGATGACAGTGGTTCTCCCAGCCTTTTTCCCAGGAAATTCTGTCCAATTCAGTTGGAGAGAAGAGGGTGACCTGCTTTAACTGGATGGCTACACAGATTGCTGTATAGTTCTGTTTGTTGCCAGTCCCAGACTTTGAACTTAGGATCTGGGCACAGTTCATGAGCTGCTTTTGCTCAAGGCTGGTCCTCTACACTAGAGCCACAAGATTTCTGGCTTTGTTGGCACTGAAGTTGGACAGGGGTCTCAAGGATTTTCCTGCTTAGGGTGACTTTGACCATGATCCTCTATTCACAGCCTTGTAAGTATCAAGAAGGACTGCTGAGATCCACTGGTGCCTGCCTAATCATTGGCCTTGTTGATGTTCTTGGACAGACTGGTGAGTTCCCGATCCTCGGGTTGAAGTGGTGGGAGCTGGAGCCCACAATTCAAATCCTGGTCGTGCCACCTCCAAATTGTAGGAGATCCTAAGAAACTTGTTCCTATCCATATGATTACCAATGTAATGTGATGTAAGTCATGATTGAATGAACAGTTCTTGAATGATTCTAGGATAAAATTATACACACTTATATTACACGACACTGATTGATTTTAGTTAATATTTTATTAAGCCTTTAAGCAATCACATTCATCAAATGGAGGCATAATGAAATACCTAAGAATTGGGCCTCAAATACTATAAAGGTGAGTTTTTTCTACCAGGACTGGGATTGGAACTCATAGTCTGGGTACCTCTGTTGCACTGTGTGGGAAGGGGAAGCTTGCTTCCTTAAAGTCAAAAAATTCAAGTTTGTTCCTTAGGCTTGAAAACGATCACCAGCACTAGAAAACACCCTATTCATGTACAATTTACATATATGTTTTATATTCTTATACATATGTTGACACCGTATTGCATTCAGAGTAGTTATTTTTTTTTTGTTTTATTCATGTATTGACCATTTATTGTATTGACTATTATAGCACATAAAACATTGACTACATAGGATATAGGTCTACAGATGTATTCCACTTCATACCTGACACACAGAAGATGCACAGTAAAGGAATCCATGTGTCACCATCATCCTCTTACTCCACGATTCATTGTTTGGGAGTACTGACATCTGAACTCATGGCCTACAAGGCCAAATTCATGAATGGGTGAGTGCAAACATGCCATCCTGGGGGAAATTAAGGTGCAGGTTGTTCCCAGGACCTGAGAACCCCTGGGGTTAATCAAAGAAGAACAGATTGACATGTAGATGGCATATGTGTGTGTGTGTGTGTGTGTGTGTGTGTTTATAGAGTGCCAGAGATGTTTATACATTATTCAGTTATATAGACTATATTCCTACCAATTCCTGGGTATTTATTATGCGTCCATGTAATTAATGTTATTGTTTTCATCCTTAAAATATTAATGAAAGCACTCAGTGTCCTGAAATTATTGTGTTCCTGTAAGTAATAATATTCTTTTTAATGCTTCATAAATATTAAATAAAATCAATCAGCCTTCTGAAATGATGCTGTTTAATTTTATAGGATCATCATTCACGATCAACTCATTCAACTGTGACATTGACAAAATTCCAGTGTTATGCCTTTGGATGGGAACCAGTTTCTTAGTACTTCCTGCCATTGGTTGGTGTCAGTATGGGGATTTGAAATGAGGGCCTATGTTGCCACGTGGGCCTATGGCTTTCTTGATTGTCTGCCAGCCTTCAGAAATGCAAGGTGAAGTACCCTTTGCAACAGTGTCATTCAGACCCAGTAGGGTCACTGTGCAAAGGAAGAAAACATAAAAGGCCACATTTTTTCTGTGCATTGTTTTCCTTGCAACACGTGGGGGTGTAGAATCCCAGAAGCACCTGTGTGTCCAGTGGCTGCACCCCATCCTAGTGTGATCAAAGCTGAGGCAGTGTTGCCACGACCTGAGTTCAAGACCCATGCTGAGAAAAAAATTAACTCCCTGGCATGCAATTCACACAGTTTATTCTTACAGGCTTTGGATTGTAACTCAGGCTCTGGGTAAATCTGCAGCAATGTGCATAAAGGGGAAGATCACCTTTCATGAAAATAAAAAAGTCAGGTCTTTTCACTAGTCCTGAATTCAAGACCCAGACCTGGAAATCATACTATTTCTATATATTGTAAAAATAGGATTTATACTTACTTATAGATGTTCAGTCCATACATGTTTGGTGGGGTTGTTCCTTGTATCTTCTGTTTTATTCATTTATGTACTCAATGTGTTTATTACATTGATGACAACCTATCACAGAACATCTAGATTTGTAGAAATGTTCTCTCTCATGCCTTACCCCCAGGATTCTCAGAGAAAAGGAAAAAAAGTTTCACACTCTCCTTCTTACTCCACGATCCACTTTTTGATAATGCTGGTATCTGAACTCAGGGCAGAGCAAAACAAATTGGCCAATCATTCAAGGTGATCATATGAACCTGTGAGCAACTAAGGAGTATGGCCAATCCCAGAATCTGACATTGATCCCCAGGGTGGTCCACTATAGTCAGAAATTCATAATTTAAAAAAAGGATCTATATTGACATATATGTTTGGTTAGCATCTTGGGTTCAGTGCATTTATTCTCCTTATTTTGTCTCTAATTCATGGAGGTATTGTGTATTTTAATAAGTATGGTGACTGCTATGACAGTGCTGACATGGATGAGAACCCGTTACTGTAAGGTCCGCTCCTAGATGGCAAGCAGACTCCACCCTCCTCGCAGCAAAGTCTCCACCCAGTACCTGCGTTACCTAGGCAACTGGTACACTGGGAAGAGGTCACATCTGCATCCGCTGAGGTCACATCTGAATTTGATGTGGCCACACCTTTCCCCACCCATACCTTACATAAGGGCTAGCCCAGGCCCAGACTCTCCCTTTTTTCTCTCTCTGTTCTTTCTAGCTCTTGCTGCTCTTTTCTTGCTCTCTTGCTCTCTTGCTCTCTCTCTTTCCCAGCCACGTGGAGTGCCAACCTTGCCTGGTCCCAGCAGGTCTACCTCTTACCTGAATACCACGTGAGTGCTACTGTTCTTACCCCTCTCTCTACTCTTTTCTCTCTCTTTCCTCTCTTCCTAGCTTTCTCTCATTCCCAGGCCTTTCCCAGCCACGTGGAGTGCCAACCTTGCCTGGTCCCAGCAGGTCTACTGAATAAACCTACCCCTTATCTGAATACCACGTGTGTGCTGGTGCTGTTCTTACTCGGCTACCTCTTTTTAAAAACCTAACAGTTACCAAGGTTACAGTGTTGTCCATGCATTCTCCATCATATTTGTGACCCAGGACTTTCACAGGAGAGGATAAAAGTCACAACGACTGCCTTCTGACATCAGTATGAATCTTTTGTCAGTGCTGGGATTTTTAGTTTCTGACATCAATATGAATCTTTTGTCAGTGCTGGGATTTTTAGCTCAGGTCTGGGTAATTCTGTTGCACTGTGGAAGAAGGGTAAGCTCACCATCTTTGAAGAGTAGAATGTCAGGCCTGTTGCAGGGCCTGATTTGAAGCCCCAGCACTGGACAAAATAACAAGCCCACCTTTTTAAAACATAAGATTTTTCTTTACTTACATGTGTGGTATGCATCTTGCATTCAGTGTAGTTATTCTTTCTATTTTGTGTCTTTTTCATGGATGTATTGTGTATTTTATTGTGTATGGGGTGACAGATATAACTGTGCTGACATGGATGACAACCTATTCCCATGGCTAAGAGTTACCAATATAGCATTCTCCATCCTCAATGAGACCCAGGACATTCACAGGACAGGAAAACCTGTGCCACCTTAGGCTTCTCACATCAAAATAAATCGTTTTGTAGTGCAGGAATTTGAACTCAAACCTAGCATGCCAAATTGGTGAATGGGTCATTGTGAGCACATCAGGCTTTGAGCCACTAAGGAACTAGGCCATTCCTGGGACCTGAGATGGAGCCCTGGTGGGGGCCAATATAGTCATAAATTCATAATTAAATAGAGGATCTGTATTTCCAAACATGGGTGGGCGGCATCTTGCATTTGGTGTAGTCATTCTCTTTGTTTTGTGTCTTATTCATTGATGTATTGTGTATTTCCTTGAGTATAGGATGACAAATATAACTGTGGTGAACTGGATGACAACCTATTCCCATGAGTATAGAGTTGCATATACATTCTCCTTCCTAGCTGAGCCCCAGAACTTGCACAGTACAGGAAAACAAGTGCAACGACTGGCTTCTTACATCAGGGTGAATTTTTGGCAGTGCTGGGACTCAAACTTTGGGCCTGGGAGGCCAAACTGCCCAATGGGTCCACGTGATCACACCAGACTTTGAGCCACTAAGGAGCTGGGCCATTCCCAGGAACTGAGATCGAGCCCCAGGGAGGCCAAAATAGTCCTCAATGATCATTGAAACATGGGATGTATATTCACATCCGTGTGTGGACTGCATCATTCATTGAGTGTAGTTATTCTCTTTATTTTGTATGCTATTCATGGGTGTATTGTGTATTTTCTTGAGTATATGATGACAGGAATAACTGGGCTGACATGGATAACAACTTATTCCCATGGCCACAGGGTGGATCAAGCATTGTCCATCCTAGCTGAGATCCAGGACTTGCACAGAAAGAAAACAGGTGCAATGATTGACTTCTGACATCAAGATAAATATTTTGGCAGGGCAGGGAATCTGAAATCGGTGCCTAGCAGGACCAAGTGGCGAATTTGTCCACATGAGCACACCAGCCTTTGGAACCTGCGATTGAGCCCCCCTCCCAGGGGAGAGCAGTGAGCACAGCAGTCATCCATTCATAAGCTGAAGGTAGTATGCATGTATAGAGTAGGAGAGATGGTAACCTGTGGTGGAATCCAATCTGTGTGAATACAGATTCTTGGATCTTTACTGATGCCTCCATTTCATGACTGTGATGATTATTGTCATGCTTCATCAACTTCTTTACAAATAATCGATACTCCATGAGTCTTGCCTATCATTTCCTACTTGCATCATGCACAAACTACTCATTCAAGGATGAGATCAATCACATTCCATGACTCTTCCCAGGCCAGAAACTAGTACCTCAAGATCTCCCGCCATTCCCTCCTCATAGGGGGACTGAATTCAAGCCTCAGGCATAGAAAAGATTCTCCGTATATAATTTTTTGGGGGGCCACTTGTGGGCCTAAACTCTGGGCCTGGGCGCTGTCCCTCAGTTCATCATCTCAAGGTTAGTGCTCTACCACTTGAGCCACAGCGCCACTGCCGGCTTGTTTTTCTGCTTATGTGGTGCTGAGGAATTGAGCCCAGGGCCTCATGCATGCAAGGCATGCATGCTCTACCACTGAGCCACCTTCCCAGCCCTCCTTATATATATTTTAAAGATAGTATTTTTACTTCCTTACAGATGTTCAGTCCATATTGTGTTTGGTGTGGTTATTTATTTTATTTCTTGTGTCATTCATTTATTTAGAATTTATATTATTGACTCTGATGACACCTATAGCATTTATTACATTGTTTACATCCTGTCACATAAGATCTAGATGTTAGATGTGTTCTCAAGTATGCCTGGCAGTGCCAGGATCTGAACATACTGCCTAGCAGGCCCAATTCATGATTGGGTGAGTTTGAGCATGGCAGCCTCTAGCCAATGAAGATGTCAAGTGGTTCCTAGGATCTGAGATCGACCACCAGGTTTGGCCAAAACAGGGATACATGGATAGGCAGACGGAGGTATACAAATAAATATACATATTTGTAAAGAGTTCCATAGCCATCTATGTATGATAGAATGACACCCACTATGTTCCTACCAACTCTTAGGTATTTATTAAACCGCAATTGAAGGAATATTGCTCTTTTCATGCTTAATAAACTATTAATTAAGCTCAATCAGCATTCTAGGATTACTGCATCCAACTTTAGAGTAGACTGATGAATAAACTACTCTTTCAATCAGTATTCTTATGCATAAGAATGAGTCTTTTGTGATCTCCTGTGATTGATGTCAGAACTACGATTTCACCCAGGGACTATGTTGACAGGTGGCCTATGGCTTCATTGATAGCCTGCCAGCCACCAGCAATGGCAGGTCAGGTCCCTTTTGCAGCTTTGTCATTCAGACCCAGGATGGTCACTGTTCAAAGAAAAAAAAATCATAAAACCCCAGCTCTCTGCAGCTCACCACTTTTTGTGCTTTCCAACGATTTTTTCTTCCTGAAAGCCCTCTTGGCCCAGGATCGGCTATGGGTCCAGAGACTGTACCCCAGCTGAGGCATATCCAAGCTGAAGTAGAATTTCCATGACCTGTGTTCAAGCCCCATGCTTGGCCAAAATCAATATATATATATACACACACATATGTGTATATATATATATATATATATATATATATATATATATATATATATATATGTATGTATAATTATTTAACTAAATTAAAAAAATAAAGCTCCCTAGTTTGGAATTTCTGCAAGTTTTAATTTAAAGCCTGGGATTTGAACTCAGGGTCTTGGTAAATCTGTAGCAATGTGAGCGAAGAGTTGCCATTACTTGAGTTCAAGCCTTGTGCCAACCAAAAATGAAAAACTAAGTCACTGACCTCAGCAGGGGGATGTAGTTGTGGAGATGGGAGGGAAGGGATGATAGGGGAAAAACACAGGAGGAGTAAACAATGCTCAATAGGAAATGTACTCATTACCTTGCTCCTGGAACTGTAACCCCTCTGTAGAACATTTTTACAATAAAAAACATACAAAAAAGGAGAAACAATGTAGTTCTTAGAGAAGCACTTTGGAAGTAAGGGCAGGATGTTTGAATAGCTGTACAAAACTCTACACTATTTTTTTAATGCTCAGTATGGAACTGAATAATCATAACTGCTTCCATTAAAAAAATTAAGTCACTGTCTTGGAACTGGGGCCAGTATTTCTGTCATTGCTAGTTTTTGAGCTCACCATCCAGGTAACTCTTTTGTACCATGGGTGAATGTGAAGCTCATTGTCCTTGAGGAAAACAAATTCAGGATAGAGTTCCCAGGGCCTGAATGATGGCCCTGCAATGGAAGAAATATTTCTATACATGTGTAATACATGATATATACTTATATATGTATGTTAATTTCAGATTATAATTTTATTATTGATTTTGTATTGTATTTTTCTTTGATTCATTTATTGATTGTTGTATTTAGTATTATTATACACATTATATTTTGCACATCTATTATAAAATTATACACAAAAATTTAAGACATTGACTCATTTTTCATTAACATTATATTAAGTGTTGAAACATGATACATAATTAAATGGAAACATTTGTCACAGTCTTCACATGTTTAGAGTCTCTCCCAAGTATGAGCTTTGAGTTCACGCACCAAGACTGGGCAAAAAAAATTGAGCCTGGTGAGACATATTCTTCTCGGACTCAAAGGAGGGCCGAGGTTATAGGTAAGAGGTAGGGTAGAGGGCAGTGCTGGTGGCTCACCCCTGTAAGCTACTCAGGAGGAAGGATCCTAATTGCAAGTGGAAAAGTCAATTTAAGAAACTTTTCTCCAATTAAACACCCAAAAAGCCAGAAGAAGAGCTGTTGTTCAAGTAGTACAGTGCTAGCCTGGAGCACAAAACCTCAGGGATATGAAAGCATCCAGGCCCTGAATTCAAACTCCAGGATTGGCACACACACACACACACACACACACACACACACACACACACACACACACACACACACACACACACACACACATACACCAATATAGAGCATTTGCCAGTCAGCCTGCACAAATTCCATGTCTAGCAACTCAATATTAAAAAAAAAAAAGATGGAGAAGGGAAGGAAAGACTTTCTCCAGGATGTGATATACCCAGTGCCAAAATTTCACAGTAGTTCTAATATGTGGGTACAGGACAGAGAGCCTCAGGCAGAAAGTATAGCATGGGCAAAGGTCCTGAGGTGTGCTGTAGCGCAGGTGGTGTGAATGGTATGAAGGTGTTATGGCTTCAGAAAAGTCTGGCAGGATATTCAAGTCTGGGTCAAAGTTGACTTGAGTCACAGGGCAGAGGGTGGGGTCCCAGAATAGCGCACTGGGGGACGATTAGCTTTTCTTTTCACCAAGGACCCAAAGCCATTTCCTGTAGCTGGAAACCTGTTTTCACAACTCCTGACCCTCAGGCCTCCTTTGAATGGAGGAGTCAGGGCAAACGCAGGGAAAAACTCCTGCTTTAGAAAAGCTTCTAGCCCAATTCCACCAGTGGCTCAGCCCCTGTAAATCCTAGCTACTCAGGAGACTGAGATATAGATAGAGGGTCAAGCGAGCTCAGGAGAGGACGTTAATGAGACACTTCTTGGCAATTAACTACCAAAATCTAGAAATGGAGCTGTGGCACAAATGGTAAAGTGGTAACCTTGAAGGAAAATTTTTAGAGACCAGAGCCCAGACCCTGAGTTCAAGCCCCAAAACTAGCACAGGAAAATTAAAGAAAAGATTTCAGGGGCTCCTATTCCACTGTGGTGTAAGGCCAGATCATCCAGGCACAGGTGGCTCACACCTGTCCTCCTAGCTCCTCAGGAGGCTGAGATGTGTGGATCACGTTTCAAATCCAGCCCAGGCAGGAAAGTCTGGGAGATTCCACTATGCTCAGATAGAATACAGAGTATTATGTTGATCCTCTTGTATTTGCTTAAATTCCATGTTTGAACTAAGAAATTATCTATTTTAGAAAAAGTTAGGGGGGTTGCAAGAGGAAGACCCTACTGGTGTGAATACCTTTAATTCTAGCTACTCAGGAGGCTCAGATCTGTGTATTCAGGTTCAAAGCCAGCCCAGGGATTCTCTTCTGGGGTTGCTCAGCACCACACCCTGCTTCAGGTCTAGGGTTGTTCACCACCTTTGCCACCATGGGCTGCTTATGCAAACCAGTATGGAGAGGTGCCACACCCACTACGGGTCCAGAGTTGTTTGCTGCCACTGTTGATGCCACTGCTGCTGCCACAGCTGTTGCCACTACCCCAGCTGCTGCCACTGCCCCAGGATCATTTGGGCCACTTATGCAAGCCAGGCACCCCACCACAAGTCAGGTGTTAACCACTGCTGTTGTCTCAGGTTAGGCTGGGCCACTTATGCAGGCCATTATGGAGAGGCACAAACCACCACAGGTCTGGACTTGTTCACTGTAGCTGTCCCCACCTCAGCCACCGCTGCCGCCCCAGGCTGGTCTGGCCATTGCCAAGAGGCATTGTGCCCCAATTCTGGGTGGTTTGCCAGCACTGCCAGCTGCTGCTGCTGTTCAAGGTTAGGCTAGGCTATTTACACCAGCAGGACAGAGGTGCCACCCTGAGAGACTAGGGTCATTTGCCACTGTTGACAGCTGTTACTGCTCCTGACTGGGATGGGCTACTTGTACCAGCCAGGCAGAGGAGCTGTACCAGGGAGGGTGAGGGGAGTCTTTGTTCCAGCTCTGCCTTCTGAGATTTCTGTTTGTATATTCTGGGTTGGCCCAGCTCTTGGGTGTCTCCTGGGACTTGGGATGCTTGTGGGTGTGTGGTCCTCATAGGGTCCAGTCCCGGGGCACTTAAGCAGCTTGGCACAAAACCCCATCACTTAAGCTGCGCAACATGGAGCGCCATCACCAACAAAGGGTGGGGGAAGGGTCTTCCCACTTTACTGTCTCTGTGGGTTTTTCCCTTTTCTTTTTGCACTTCCTTTATCTCTCTGAGTAATTGCCTTTTTTTGTGGGTCACTTGGAGAAACAGAGCATTGAAATCCAAACTCAGTATTTGGTTGGAGAGAGCTGTGGTGTTTCCCTGCTGTTCCATCACTTTCTTGGTCCCTCCCCTTCAGTTGGACTTTTTCTTATCCGGCCGTTGGGCCTTGGTTACCAAAGGATAGGTACATAAAAGAATATGTTGTAAAACCTGCAGATTGTAGTTAGACATTTCTGTTAATATAGCCTTCCTAATTTTAGGAACCCAAGTGGGTGTTCTACACTAAAGTATTTCAAGGTATTGAATCCATTAACATATGGGCTACATCTTGCTCAAAGGAGAGTGAAGAGTAGGAGGCTTACCTAGCTATTGCCAGTTTCTGTATTTAATTTAGTTAAAGTTTCCTTTAAGGTCATATTCATTCTTTCTAGTGCTTGAACTGTGAGGCTTATAAATGGATTGTAACTTCCAATTTATTCCTAGGGCATTAGTTAATAATTGAGAACTTGGGCCTGATATTTTCCTTTTCACTTTTCTTGGCCTCATCTTCTATGACACAGCACTTCCCCATCTTCTCTGCTAACTACCCTTTCCTTCTTTCTCTTTTGCTTTGAATTTCTGGTGACACATTTCAAAGCTGATAATTGACATGTACTTCAGCCTAATACATTCTTATATGAGGTCCAGCTCCTTTTTCATGGCAATGATTTCTTAATGCAGCATCAGGATCTCTTTTTGGCCTCACTTGTGGTTCGCAAGGATGGTAAAATTGCTGTCCTGTGCTCCTGTTTGCCTCTGACCTGTGGTCCCCTAATTTGCCTCATGCTCACCCAGGCTAATGTACTTGAATTTCATTTGATTTTGAGTGTTTTCTAGGTTCCCTTTGAGGATTTTCTTCTCATTTTTGACTGTCAGATGTTCCTAATTTATATCTTCAAATCTTTTCTTCACGTCAAATAATTCTCTCTGTTTTCTCCAATGTGCTTTTCTATGTGCTTTTAATCTCTTGGTGGGTTTGACTGACACATATTGGAGACACAGTCTTTTATAAGACTATGTTTTGAGATAGAAGGGTGGAATTTTTTCTTTGCCACATTTCTGAAGTTCAGAGGGCTGCTTTTTAAATTGAACATAGTTGGAATTCAGAGCCCCAAGCTCCTTTGCATGTTTCTCCAGAGATATAAACACATTTTCCAGGTGGTTAATGTGATTAATTAACCTGTCATTTTCTATCTTTCTCCTCCTTGGACATTCCTTTTCCCAATGTCCATTTTGTTTGCAATGAGCACACTGATGTATTCTTAGAGGTTCCCTATTGCCATTTGGAAATGACTTGTACTGTTTTTGCCAAGAGTTTCTTGATCCCTATTCTGGTGCTCCTACCAAAACTCAAACCCTCTTCTTAGACTCTTTTTCCTGGGTATCTCTGTTAACAAACACCCTCTGGGCAACTACTTCCAAATTAGAATAAACTTTTTCCCTCAAAACCTTCTGACTTTTGAAGCTTTCTTCTAATATTTGGGGCTGTCTGGGTAACAGAGGCCATATTTAGGGCTCTTTCATTCTCCAGGGCTTCAAGATCAATAGGCCTATATGTCCTATAGGCTTCTGGGAGAAGTTTCAGAAAAGCATTAGAGTGCTCACTGGGGAACTGTACCATCTCACCCAACTTAGATTGATGATTTGGCTTTTTAGCCACTGCGGTATCCCTGCTAACAGAACCTGGTAATAATAGGTAACCACCTCCATACCTCAATTGCTGTTAGTCTCAGCTTGGGTAAGTCTATGGAAAGACTTTCTGGATCAATAGTGGGGCTACTCTCTGGTCGAAGGACCACCTTCAAGTCACCAAGCAGGATTCACTCCCTTTTCTACCAGGTGAAAAGTGCCTGTAAAATTTGCTGACACTCATCCCAGATGTGCTTGTGTGTGAAAATTACTGTCTCTAATGAAGTAATGAGCCCCTTTTTTTCTGTAAAGATGGATTTTGCTGTTTCCAGTTATACAGGTCACTAGTTGTAAAGGGAACATATACTAGAAATAGGGCTTGCCCACCATCTCCTCCAAGTTCCTGTCTCAAAGGTAATAAGGGTAACATACAACTTTGTACCACCTCATACTAGTACAAGTAACCATTTTGGTATGGGAAGACTTAACATTAGAGGTGCTGATGGCAAAGAATAGGAGAGAGAATACATCAGTGCATCTTCCACTGAGGAATTCTGTAAACCTGGGGGAGAATATTTTTTGGATATGACAACCTAAGGCCTTGTTCTCCCATCCTGAGAAAAGGAGTAAACAGGTGTATGCAGGACACAGATAGAACTATCAGCATACATACAAAGACCAAGAGCCACAGACACTTAACCCACATGTATCATACCTCTCAATGTTGACCTCTACAAGAGGTCCCAGATGACAGAGAGAACGTCCCAGATTGTGTCTTGAGGAGGACACAGATGACCTCTGGATGATGTCACATATGTCCTCCCTAGGAGGCCCTAGATGACCTCTCATGGAGGTTCCAAATTGATTCCCAAGGAAGTGTCAGATAATCTCCAAAGGAGTTTCCAGATGTCTTTTCAATGAGGCTGACATTACCTCTCAAGTAGCTCCCAGATGGCCACTCAAGGAGGCCACATATGAACTCCAGAGGAAGTTCCAAATAACCCTCTTGAGAAAGCAACAGATGACCTCCAGGGAAGGTCCTATATAGCTTCTCAAGGAAGTCCCAGATGATGTCCAAAGACGGTCATAGATTTCTCATCATGGTAGCCTGAGATGACCTCCCAAAGAAGCTCCAGATGACCTCAGGAGGTGGTACTAGATTGCCTCTTAAGAAAGCCCCAATGACTACTTTTGAAGAGGTCTCAGGTGGCCTCCTAAGGAAGCCCCAGATGACTTCTGGAGAAAGTCCAAGATGGCCCCTGGAGAAGGCCGCAGATGACCTCCAGCGTAGGTCTCAGATGGCTTCTCAAGGAAGTTGCAGATGTACTCTTGATGAGGTTCCAGATGGCTTCCCATGGAAGCCCTACATTATCTCTCAAGTAGGTTCCAGATGGCGTCCCAAGGAAGCCACAAATTGCTTCCAGAGGGGTCCTAAACAAGCTGGCAAGCATGCCAAGATGCACCTCTAGAGGTACATAAATGACTTTTTTCCATGTTGGACCTCCGGAGACAAACACTCGAGGTAGACTCTCAACCCTGAAGGCTGACACTCACACCTATGGGGATTTTTCACTGGGGCCAAGGCCTGATACAATCCAAATGGATTATCTCGATGGAGTCTTCAAAAATTAAGACCTCTATAGTTCAAGAAAATCCATCGAGATACGTTTTATATAATAAATGTTCTCCAAACCAGCAACCCCCAAAATTATGATATCCAAAATCCAAGCATCAAAGGGACAGCCTCTTTTCCTCTTCTCTTTATCTCTCCTTCGCTACAGACCTATACTTCTTTCGAGGTCTTTTCTTTTTTCACTTCCACCAGGTCCTTCTTCTCTTTAGGGCTCTCCACTCTCCACAGACCTGAACTGCTTTGCAGGGCTCATCAGTTGCCATCCTTCACCTTCTGCCCTCTCTCAACTTCCTCTCCACCCAGGTCTTTCCCCTTATGCTATCACACCAGTTCTTTCCTTCCAAGACTTTTTCCTTTTTCTCTCACCTTCTATTGCTCTGAACAAGCAGCCTATATAAAGTCTGTACCCTTTCTCCACTCCAACTGCCTGTTTTCGACTATCACATCCCAAACTGCCCACAACCCAATCACTTCTTAACAGCTCAACACATGGTGATAATGCACCAGTCCCTCCCACAGGATGCCTCAACTTCTTTGGTGGCATTCTTTGTCCTCCCCAGCTGGCCAGGAGATGGGCCCATGCTGATTATCAGACCCTATAGATTATCGGGCACTGCTAATTATTACAGTATCCTCCTTGTGAACTAGTAGCAATTGAAATTGGAAATTTGATTGTGGTATTACAAACTCGTTGTGACATCACAAATCCATTTTGACATCATCACCGCCATTACATCACAAAGCCATTGTGACAACATTGTCATTGTTACATGATGATTCCATTGTTACATCTCAAATCTATTATGACCTCTTAGCTCCTTTGAAAATCACATGCCCTTTTCAACATCACAGTCCCTTTATGTATCCATATCCTTGTTGTTAAGTAATGACAATTGAGATTAGACATGCCATTATAACATCAAAAAGTGTTTGATACATCCTCAACAGTGTGACATCACATTTTCATTATGAGAGCATCAGCTCATTGTGACATCACCAAACTCAATGACAGAATCGCATTATGACAACAATTCTCATTGTGATATCATAGACACATTGTGAATGCCTATTCTGTGATTTCATTGTATTTCTAATGTGGCATGAGAGTTGATATCAGAAACGCAATTTTGTGCCTACAAACCATTTTGACATCATAATCACTTTGTGACATCACAGTACCATTGTGATATCTCTAACACAATGTGACATCACAAAGCTCTGTCCTCATAACTTTTGTGACATGCTGACATTGTGATATCTTAGACCTTTTTGCCCTCATAATTTGTTATCAACCTCATATTTCATGTATGACTTGAGATAACAGAAATCAACTGTGACATCATGACCATTGTGACATCACATTGACAGATGTCATGATCATCGTGTCACATTGTGACATTACAAAAGGTTTTGATGTTGCAATTAATTGGTGATGCTATACGCTAAGGGGTCTATGATGTCACAATTGATTAGTGATATCCAAATGGCAAAACGGATCTCAATTGTCATGAAATCACAGAGAATATGAGTTCAAAACAGACTGTGGTATCTCCAAAGTCATGTGTTTTCACAAACGTTATGAAGTCAGATGAGGATTGTGATGTCACAGTGTGACACAATGTTTATGATGTCTGTCAGTGTGATGTCACAATGGTATGATGTCACAGTGCATTTCTGATATATATCATAACTGCAATATTATAAGGTTGAAAACAGATTACGAGCTCATAAAGGGCCTAAGACATCATAATTGCTGCACATCACAAGACTTATGAGGACAGGGCAGGTTTGTGATATCACAGTTTGTTAGTGATATCACCATGGAACTGTGATGTCACAAAGTGATTGTGATGCCATATATTTATAAGATCACAATATATTTCTGACATCAACCCACATGCCACATTTGAAATAGAATGAAATAAGAGAATAGGCATTTACAATGTGACTATGACATCACAGTGACAATAAATGTCATAATACTATGAGGTCATTGTAAATTGGTGATGTTGCAAGGAGGTAATTGTGTAATAATGAATATGTGTTGTCCCACTGGTGATGGGGTCACAAAGGTTTGTGATGTTACAATGGCATATATATATTCAATTGTCATGTATTCACAATGAGGATATGGAGACACAAAGGGACTATGATGTCACATATGCCATGTGTGTTTTCAAAGGTACATAGGGGTCATGATAGCTTTATGATACACAGTTGTGATGAGGTCACAATGGGCTTTTGACGTCAAAATGATTTGTAATATCTAAACACAAGTCCATTTTCAATTGTTACTATTTCACAATGTGCATACAAGTTCACAGAATGAGTTGGAAGTACTAATGGACATGAATTTTTAAAAATGTTAGGAGGTCATTTTAGGTTTGTGAATTAACAATGGGAGAGTGATATCACCATGACAATGTCAACTCATTACATCATGTCAAAATATTGTTTTGGTGTCACTAGTAGTTGATGATTCCACATTGGTTGTGAGGTCACAAAATATTGGTTATGTGTTGGGCATGTCACAATGACATTATGATTCTCAATTGTCCTAACTTACAATGAGTATATGAGTTCCCAAAGGGACTGTGGTTTCTCTAAAAGTATGTGTTGTCACACATATATTGAAATCCTAAAAGTTTTGTGATGTCATAATTTGACACAATGGACATGACATCTGGCAGTATGATGCCAACATGGTCATGATGTCACTGGGAATTTGTGATATCAAATGTCATATATGAAATTTAATGAGGTCAACAACAGATTATGAGGACAATGAGGCCTAAGGTATCAGAATTTCAGCATGTCACAAAAGTTATCATGAGAGGATAGGTTTGTGATATCACGGTGGTTTAGTAATATCACAATGGCAACATGATATACAAAGGGATTGTCATCTCACAATGATTATGAGTTCCTGATTTTTTATGATATCTACCTATATGCCACATTTGAAATAGAATGAAATCACAGAAAAGGCATTCATAATGTGTCTATGATATCACCATGACAATGTGAAGTTATAATTCTATCATTATAGTTTTGTGATTTCACAATGAGTAGATGGTATAAAAATGATAATGTGATGTCACAATTATGATGATCTCACAAACTGTTTTGGATGTCAAAATGTCATGTCTGATTCTCAATTGTCAATATTTCACAGTGGGGCTTTGGGTACACAAAGGGACTCTGATATCACAAAGCTATGCATTTTTCAAATGTTATAAGAGGTTATAATAGATTTGAAATGTCACAATGTGATCTTGGTATCAAAAACAACAATGTGAAGTCACAATGGGTTTGTGATGTCACAGTGGTGATGAGGTCACAATGGGTTAGTTATGTCACGAGTTTGTAATATCACAATTATTTGTCCAATTTCAATTGCTACTAGTTGACCATGAGGACACTGTAATAACCAGCAGTGCCCCTATAATCCACCGGAACAGATAGTCATCATGGCCTCCTAATCTGGACCAATTGAAAGGGGGTGCATGACACTGGAGGGGGCAAGACATGCTGCTGAAGGAGATAGGATGTCAAGTCCAACATGGTGAGCTGCCAAGAAGTGATTGGGCATGGACATTTGGTAAGTGATGATTAAAAACTGGAAGGCAAGAAATTATTGCAGTTGGGGAAGGGTACAGCCTATATATAAGCTGCATTTTCAGAGCAAGATAAGGGGAGATAAAAAGGTTAAAGGCCTGGATGGAAAGAAATGATGAGACTGCTGGAGGGCAAAGACCTGGGAGGAGAGGAAATTGAGAGAGAGAAGGAGGTGAAGGATGGCAACTGGCCACCTGGACAAGGCAGGGCAGGCCTGTCAAGAGCAGAGCAGCCTGAAGCGAAGAATGAAATGCTGGAAGGAAAAAATGAAAAGAGCTGAAAGGTAGGACAGATCTGTAGAGAAGGATAATGAAGAGATAGGAAAACAGCCTTGGCCTTTGAAGTGTGGAGTATTGGAGATCATTATTTTGGCGGTTGGTTGTTTGCAGACCAGTTAACAAATGCCTGAACTGCTCTTTGGAGGTCTGAGGGTTCATGGTTGAGACTGAATTTAGCTCTCCGCATCCAGCCTGGCCAAGGTAGTGGCTTGTTACAAAATTTATGAGGACAAGACAAATTTGCAATGTTACATTGCATTAATGATATCACAATGTCAATATGAGGTCAAAAAGGGATTGTAATGTCACAATGATGGTGTGGTCACAATGGGTTTCTGAAATAAACCTTTGTGCCACATTTGTGATAGAATGAAATCACATAACAGGCAATCACATTGTCTCTAGGACCTCACAATGAAAATGTGATGTCATAATGCCATGATGTCATTGTCATTTTGGGATGTAACAATGGGCTGATGGTATTATAACAACAATGTGATCTCACTCTGGAGGTGATGTCACAATGCGTTTGTAATGGTAATTTGGCCTGTCTGATGTCAGTTGTCTTTGTTCATAATGACAACATGGTTACCCAAAGGGACCATGATCTCACAAACACCATATGCTTTTTCAAAGGTGCTAAGAGGTCACAACAGTTTTGGGATATCACACGGTGATCATGATATCACTGTGGCAATATGATGTCACAATGGGTTTGTAATGTCAAGTGATGATAAGGTCACACTTGGATAGTGATGTCACAATGAATGTGTAATATCACCATTACATGTCCAATTTCATTCTACTAGATCACAATGAAGATACGAGTTCACGTAAGGAGCTAGAAGTCAGAAAGGCCATGAATTTTGTAAAATATTATGAGGACATAATAGGCTGGTGAAAATGCAATGAGACAGAGATATCCCATTGGCAATGTGATGCTACCATTACATGAGATAGTATGGTTTTGAAGTTACAAATGGTGATGCCATACAGGTGATGAGGTCACATAGGTTTGTGATTTGACAATGGGTTGGTGATGTCACAATCTCATGCCAGATCTCAAATTGACAATGACTATATAAGTTCACAATGGATAATCATGTATCCTAAGGCATACATTGGCACAAGTGTAATGAGTCTTAACACGTTTGTGTTGTCCTCATGTGACTCAGTGTCAAGAAATCTGGCAGTGTGATGTCACAGTGGTCATGATATCACAGTGGATTTTTGATATCACATGTCATGCCTGAAGTATTATGAGTTAAACAATTTATGAACTCAGGGAGGCCAAAGAGATCACACTGGCAGCATGTAAAATAATTTATGAGGATAAGACTGTTTTGTGATGTCACAGTGCATTAGTGATATAATAATGGCAATGTGGTGTCATCAAAGTATTGTGATATTATAATGCTTATGTGGTCACAATGTATTTCTGATATCAACCCACCAGCAATATTTGAAATAGAATGAGATCACAGAATAGGCATTCCAATGTATCTGTGACATCACAATTACATGTGATTTGATGTCATTGTTGTTTTATGATGTCATGATGGGCTGATGTTATCATAATGACAATGTGATGTTACACTGGTGATTATGTCACAAAGGTTTTGCGATGTTAAATGGCATGCCTGATCTCAATTGTCATTAGCTCAACATGAGGATAGGAGTATACAAAAGGCCTGTCATGTCACAAAGGCTATGCTTTCTTTGAAAGCTTCTGAAGTCATAATAGTTTTGGGATTTCACAATGTGTTCATGTTGGTACAATGGCAATGTGATAACACAAAGAGTTTGTGATGTCTCCGAGGTGATGAGGCCACAAAGAGTTAAAGATATCTTATCAAGTTTTTAATATAACAGTGACATACACAATTTCAATTTCTTCTAATTCACTATGAGGATACTATAATAACCAGTGGGGCCAGGATTATCTGTGGGTGCCGATATTCATTGTAAATTCTTGGCTTGGCCCACCGGAGAGTGTGGGGAATGCTGCCAAAGGTGGAGGTGTCAAGCCTCACACAGTGAGCTGTCAAGAAGTGATTGAGCATTGGGCAGTTTTGGAAGTGATGGCTGAAAACTGTTAGTCTTGAGATCCGTTGGAGGGAGGAGGGGTACAACCTATATATAAGTTGCATTTTCAGGGCATTGTTAGGGGAGATAAAAATGGGAGTTACCTGGATGGAAGAAAGTTCTGAGACAGCAGGAAAGGAAAAACCTGAGAAGGGGGAAGCTGAGGGAGAGCAGAAGGTTGGCAATTGGTCACTGGGGCCGAGTAGGGCAGGCCTGTGCAGACGAGAGGCCTGAAGAGAAGAAGGAAGTGGTGGAAGGGAAAAAGGGAAAGACAAGGAAGGAATGACAGGTCTGTAGAGAAGGAGGGAAGAATGGAAAAGAAAAAAAGCCTTGCCCATTGAGCTTTGGAGCTTTGGAGATCATAATTTTGTGATTGGTGGTTTGCAGAACAATTAAGAAAGGGTGGAGCTGCCCATTGGAGGTCTGAGGTTTGGTGGTCAAGGCTGCTCTTGAACCTGGGTATCAAGTCCTGAATAAGTTAATCACAGTCCCCTTTCTAGTGAAAAATGGTTTATTATATTAAATGTGACTCGATGGATTTTCTCCTTGCCTTAGAGGTCATATGTACATGAGTACACAGAAAGAGCTTGAAGTCTCAAAGTCCATGAATTTTCTAAGATTTGATGAGGCCATAACAGGTTTGTAAAACCACAATGGGAGAGTGATATCACAACAGCAATACCACAATATCATGTCAAAATAATGATTTGATACAACAATTAGTTGTTGATGCTATTCTCGTGATGAGGTCACAATAAGTTTGTGATGTCATAATGGGTTCACGATGTCAGAGTGGAATGGGAGATCTCAACTGTCATTAATTGGCAATGAATATATGAGTTCAAAAAGGGACTGTAATGTCTCCAAAGGCATGTTTTGTTAGAAATGTGAGGTCACAATATGACAAAATGGTCATGACATCTGGCAGTTTGATGTCACCGGGGATTTCCAATATCACCTGTCATACCAGAAAGATCAGATTGCAAACAGATTATGAGCTGAGAAAGGACCTAATATATGGCAATGGCAGTATGTCACAAAACTTATAAGGACAGGACTGGTTTGTGATGGAGCAGCAGGTTAATGATACCACAATGGCAATGTGATGTTACAAAGGATTGTGATATCACAATGGTTATATGGTCAAAATGGGTTTCTGGTATATAATGAATTCACAGAATAGGCCTTCACACTGTTAAGTCTATGATGTAACAATGTCACTGTGATTTATATTGCTGTGATGCCATTGTCGTTTTGGTATGTCACAATGAGCTGATGGTGTCATAATGACAATTTGATGTCATTGCTGATTTATGATGTTACAATGGTTATGAGTTCACATTATGTTTCTGATATTAACACGCATGTCAAATTTGAAATAAAATGAAAAAGCTGGGCGCCGGTGCCTCACGTCTGTAATCCTTGCTACTCCAGAGGCTGAGATCTGAGGTTCGAGGTTCAAAGCCAGCTTAGGCTAGAAAGTCTATGAGAATCTTATTCCCAATAAAAACCATTAGAAAACCGGAAGTGGCTCTGAGACTCATGTGATAGAGCACTCGCCTTGAGCTGAAGAGCAGGGACAACACCCAAGCCCAGAGTTCAAGCCCCACGATAGACAAAAAAATGTTAAAAACAGGCATACATGCCGCGGACCGGGTTCTGTCGGGACGACGGAGGATACCTAGGGGAGGAATCTGGAATAGGATGGGGAGATGGCAAACAGACAACTCACACACATTAGGAGTGGATGCTGAGTGCTGAGTGCGATTTAATGCAGAGGATAACAAACTTTTATAACAGAAGTCTTCATAAGAAAGGGGCAAAAGGTTACACAATCTTGCTGAAAAGCTTCGTTCTTGGATGGTCACCAGCTGGTCGCCTGAAAGGGCAAAAGTTTACACAATCTTGCTGCAGGGCTTCATTCTTAGGTGGTCACCAGCTGGTCGCCTGAAAGGCACTTGTTTCCGTTTTATCTCTAAGAAATATAATGGGTTTCGACGTTTGTCACCATCTCACCATTACCTTATTTCTATAGAGGCCTTAATTATCCCATAAGATCTTTCCTGTTCCTTCTTTAATAGTAAGGTCACGGAGGCCTAGATCTAGCAAGTCTCTTAGTAAATGAGAGTACCAGGAAGTTCTTTCTCCTAAGTAGTTATCTCAGCAACTGCCATACATTCCTTCTGTTCTAGCCGCGCCTACAGCTTCTTGTAAATTTCTTACAATTCCTTCTGCTGGAGTGACTTTGTGAAACCTCCAATACTTTTATATTTACTTATAACTTGTCTACTAGCCTCCATAAGAGGGGTTTCAGGGTAGCACTTAACTCTGGTGAGTTAGTCATATTTTTAAGACACTCATCAGATATTGGAGTCATCAACACTCTTAAGAAAGAGCTTTGAATAAGGGAAACGTTGACAATGAGCAAGTACAAAGAGCAGTAGAAACAGTAAAAGATTAATAGGCACTCTTATGAGGAAAAGATAGGCAGAAACACATCTTTTCCAGGGGTTTTTGCCAGCCTTTTCCCAGGAGTAGGCCTCTTAGAAGCCCTATTCTCCGAGGTAGACTTCGGTGAAGTCCCAAAACTTGGAGATAGGATTCTGTAAAACCCCATTCTCTGAGGTAGACTTCGGTGAAGTCCCAATACTCAGAGATAGGTCTCGAGGCCCCTATCATGGTCTGATAGATGGTTTCCCATGCTAAGCAGACTCTACTGGGGTTGGCGTGGCATTTGCCCCTTTTTTTTTTTATTTTAATTTTCACCAGTCCTGACTCCGTGTATCAATTTTATACCAGCTGTACTTGTAAGCTCCAATTTTAAGACATACTCATACCATTTGCGACATACTTAAACTTTCTGAGGTTTGTCTTAAAGACAATCCTTACTTTTCAAATTTCCCCAATTCTCTTTCCAAGGCTTTCTTTACTTCCTTCTTTCTTTACAATTCCTTTCCCAAGACTTTCTTTACCACCCTCTTTCTTTACAATCTCTTGACCATCTTTGTGGCTGTAGTTTAAAACTGCCCAATTTTCCTATGGCTTGCAGAACCTTTATCTTAGAACAGCCTTAAGGCACCACCGTGATGCAGAAGCTTGCTAGATTTTAAGGCTAAGAGTATTACCACTATTGATAACACACTCAGGTTATTTCCATACCAGAGTCAAACTAGGCTGTGACCATAGAGTGGGTTTCCAGTCACTATGCACTGAAGTGCCTAAGGCAAGCAAGCCAGTGATATTCTTTTCCCCAATATCCACTGTGGGAATAGAGAGGATTTCTGTATATCACCCAAAAGAATGTCCCACAAGATCTTAGATTTAGCAGCTTTCAACCAGGAAGCAGATTCAGGTGATGGAATCAAGCAGGAGTATCTCCGGTTGACTGTCAGGCCGTCGTTGAACTTTACCCATTAGGGTATGCAGCAACAGCAGCAGCAGCAGCAACCGCAACAGCTGGGTCTCTCAGTGGCTCCAAGGGACTGTCACACCTCATGCTGGGCTGTAAATTCCTACACAGACTGGTTAAGGTTGCAAGTAATACATAGGCTTGGCAGGCCGTGACTCCGTTGGTTTCTAAGAACATTTAGACAATAGACCAGGACAATTTACCAAAATAACCTTTTTTACTAACCAGATTTTTTTTTTATAAATAGACACAGAAGGCTTAGTCTTGTAACCATCTCTGACAGATGCAGTATCCACACTTGCACACCTACAGCTGTTAACACTATTCTTTATGCCTTTAAAAAATTATTTTATCTATTTTGCCTCATTTTTTCAAAACTGACTCTGGACTCTTGATCTTAAAAGGGGATTGATGGGTGAAGGTCCATCTTCTGTAACTTCTTCAAGCTGACTTTAGGGGCGTTGATCTTACCTTGACAGGAGCCTATAACCTTAGCCTATTTTACAAAGAGGCTATCAGGGTTAGATGTCATTAAGAACAATATTTAACTTTTGACAACTGCACAGACCTTTTCTCCGGCTACAGTAGTGTAGCTTGTTTAGCACTCTGGTTTGTAAAAGCATCTTTTTAGATGGCTTAGGAATGTGATCTCTAATGATCCCAAATAATGCCTAAGACAGATATCAATAGAAACAGTCTCTCAGGTTTACAAACTTTTTCCTGGGCAGATGAATTTCATGTAACTAGTGTCAGCTCAATAGTTACTGCCAATTAGAGCTTTTGGCACATAAAGGGGTTAAGATTTAAGCTATGTCCCACATTTTATAACATTAGCTTTTTACTATCACAGAGGACTGGCAAGTTCCTGTCCCTTACAAGGTAGTCATGAACATTAGGCATGCTTATAAACTCTTCCCATGACCTCCCGGCTCTGACCAGTTTTGAAGGGCCACTCACAAATGACTCTAGGATCTGACATTTCTGCCATCCAAGCAGTGGCTTACTGCCTCTGGATGCTCCTCCATTGCTTTTGTCCCAGGAGTGTCTTCTCTACACTGGATAAATGCCTCATTGGCATTTCCCTTTAGCTGGTCGCTGGACTTGAACTCGGGGCCTGAGCACTGTCCCTCAGCTCTACAGCTTAAAGCTAGCACTCTGCCACTTTGAGTCCCAGACTCGGGGCTTGAATGCTGTCCCCTAACTCTTCAGTCCAGGGCTAGTGCTCTGCCACTGTGAGTCTCCAGCTTGGGGCTTGAGTACTGTCCCCTGACTCTTCAGTCCAGGGCTAGTACTCTGCTGCTGGCTGAATGGAGGTGACAGTCTCACAGGAACCTTTTTGCGCCCGGGCTGGCTTTGAACCAGTTTGCAGATCAGTGAGTCTTATAAAAGGCCATTTTACTCCAATTAAAAGCAACAAGGTGGTCAACATAGAAGTAGCTTTTAAGCATGCACTTACCTGACACTTATTAAGAGTCAAAGTTACATCTGACAAACTGTGAGAATCCTCTGTGCTTTGCTCTGGACTTTGCTGGAAACTGAAAGAAACTATAAGAGCAAACTAGAATAGCAATTATTTTGGTAATCCTAATTTTTTTTTTTTTTTTGCACATTGAGGCCAATGTCAAGAATGATTTTACATTTAAACTTTATATCCAAAAATCCATTCCCTATTTTTTTAAACCTCTTACTAATCACCTTTAATATTTTATACTTTAGTTTTTATTTGCATTTTGAAAAGATCCCTTGAAATCTTGAGGCCAAGTGTCACTCATTGTCTCTTGGCTGCTTGTTTTAAAACAGACACACATTAAGATTTTTAAACTCAAATGACAATTTTCCTTAATGCAAGAATTACAGTCACCTTTACTATACCACAAAGCTAGATTTAACATCTTTATAACTTTTAAAAACATCCTAATTGTAGAACATAATTGAAAGTAAGCCACATTATACAAATAATTTTTACCCTCTTTTTAAAGCCTTCCTAATTTTAATGTTAACACATCCAAGGGAAAGTTTTAGCAATACTAATCAGATCATCACATCATTCATTTTAACCATCATGTTTTCAGTGTCTATCTGCAGGGAAAAGAGACAGAACAACGATGGGCCACTTGGCCCCTCCTATGGAATGGCCACACACTCAATCTGACTCTTTAGGGTTAGATGAACTGCGTTTGTGCCAGCTTGCCTCACCATGCGTGGACCCCTCCCAGGGCCTGTCCCACTGCATGACCAGCTGAACTGCACTTCTGCTTGTTCACCCCTTACCCCTAAAAGTTTTCTGTTGGTTTCTAAGTTTTCCCCCTGTCTCTTCTCTTGGTTCTCGAATGAAATACAGTTTTTGACAGACAGAACAGGTAACTTCTTTGACAGTGTTAAATTAACTTTTACATTTAAATTTTTAATATTTATCCCAAATTTTAGCCAAGGGAATTAAATCCCGAACTGCCAATGCATTTTTGTTAAGCCAGGTAACTTGATTACAGTATAAACAGTCTTATGCATTTTAAAATATTAGTTTTTAAAATACCAGATTTTCTAATTTACAAGTTAAAGAACCTTTTAAAAAGCCATTTAAAACAATGTGAAGATTTTTAAAATTTTTTGGTAATGTCCAAACGTCATAACCTTTTGAATTTTTTAAATTTAAACTCACCCAATTGTTACAGCATGCTGACAATTTTTTATCTTTGAACACGTTCACAGACACACACAAAACACACAGATCTTAAAGCACGCAAAAATCAAAATCAGTTGTACGTACACTTTCTAAAGGTTTTAAACAAAAATTTAAGACAGTATTTCTTTTAAACTAGGTACCTTTGCTGGGCTTCATTTTCCCAGAGCTTGCTTATCTAGCAAGGCAATTCACTAATTAGTCTTTTGAATCTCTGTGCTGTTCTCATTCAGCAAGCTGAATCCAGAGTCGGCTGAGTGAGCCTGCCACACTCACCCAAAACTTTCCTACCTCAGAAAACATAAAATGAACACACACACACACTAAACAAGACAAACAAGTGGCCACAAAGACAAAATCAGGTCCCAGTGAATGGGGTGACATCTCACCACTTACCAGGGGACTCGAACCCCCTCTACTTATTCTAGAGAATTTTTCTTTTTAGATTCTTCTGAGATTTTCAATTATACTCAAATTATACCCCCTATCTTTTACCTCTTTGAAATGACTGAGCAGGAAGTTGAGAGGAGTAAACTTGCTTTGTCCTTGCCCCATCTCTGGGACAAGGAGTGTCCAAATTAATAAAACCGAGATAAGAAAGAAAAAGAAGTTAAAATTACACACACACACACACACACACACACACACACACACACACACACACACTGCTGCATACGGGGGTTGGTAATGTACGTGCACTTGGTCACGCTTTCTCTGGGGAGGTGGGCAATCTGGTCCGGGCACTCCTGGAATTCTAAAAGGGTGGAAGGGGCAATTAAGTGGGAAATGCGCACTCTTCCTCTGGTCTAGGGGATCAGTAAGCCCCTCATCCACCAGCCCCCGGGCTGCGTGCCTAAGATTCAAATTAGAGTTAACAGAAGACATATACGCACACTCAAGACAGACAGCAAGCGCATCAGACTGCTGGTCAGACAGTCTGTCCAGAAGGGCTTCCAACCAGAGAGAATAGGCTAATCAGGGGGACTCGAACCCCCTCTACCCGATCTCAAGGACAGCCCCACCCAGGGGTCCAGGGGACGTCTCCCACTGGCCCCACTGGCAGTCTTATAGCGCGTCCGCCAAGACTCTCCGCCAGCCCCAAGACCACACCTGCAGGCTTTCAATATTCCTGAAATATGAAAATTGTATCAAATGATCTAACTGTTTCTTATTCTCTTGGGGAGGGGCTGGTTGCCCCTCTGTCCGTTTTTTGTTTCCTCTTGAAGAGGAGTTCCCTTTATGGAACTTAGATTTACATTCACTTTTTCAGTGGTTCCCTTTTTCCGTTTTTTTTTTGTTTGTTTGTTTGTTTCCTCTCGAAGGAGGAGTTCCGTCTTTATGGAACTTAGATTTACATTCACTTTTCCAATGGTTTCCTTTTTCCATTTTTTGTTTCCTCTCGAAGGAGGAGTTCCGTCTTTATGGAACTTAGATTTACATTCACTTTTTCAATGGTTTCCTTTTTCCTGCGGGAACCAAGGATTAGTTTGTTCTCCCACTGCTGCTGTGGAGTATATGTTTTAAAATAGAGACAAACTATCCTTATTCTTAGAAGATGAACTCCCCATGATTTACTCGTTATCTTTCTCAGCCACAACTGAGGGGCCTGCAGCACCCCAACGAGCTTCTGACTACTATTCCAGGTGAAAGGAAAAGAGAGAGATGCTTACCTCCCAAGGTTCCTTGACTGAAGAAACTGCTTCGTGCCCCGCTTTGAGCCCCACGTTGGGCGCCACCTGCCGCGGACCAGGTTCTGTCAGGACGACAGAGGATACCTAGGGGAGGAACCTGGAATAGGATGGGGAGATGGCAAACAGACAACTCACACACATTAGGAGTGGATGCTGAGTGCTGAGTGCGATTTAATGCAGAGGATAACAAACTTTTATAACAGAAGTCTTCATAAGAAAGGGGCAAAAGGTTACACAATCTTGCTGAAAAGCTTCGTTCTTGGATGGTCACCAGCTGGTCGCCTGAAAGGGCAAAAGTTTACACAATCTTGCTGCAGGGCTTCATTCTTAGGTGGTCACCAGCTGGTCGCCTGAAAGGCACTTGTTTCCGTTTTATCTCTAAGAAATATAATGGGTTTCGACGTTTGTCACCATCTCACCATTACCTTATTTCTATAGAGGCCTTAATTATCCCATAAGATCTTTCCTGTTCCTTCTTTAATAGTAAGGTCACGGAGGCCTAGATCTAGCAAGTCTCTTAGTAAATGAGAGTACCAGGAAGTTCTTTCTCCTAAGTAGTTATCTCAGCAACTGCCATACATTCCTTCTGTTCTAGCTGCGCCTACAGCTTCTTGTAATTTTCTTACAATTCCTTCTGCTGGAGTGACTTTGTGAAACCTCCAATACTTTTATATTTACTTATAACTTGTCTACTAGCCTCCATAAGAGGGGTTTCAGGGTAGCACTTAACTCTGGTGAGTTAGTCATATTTTTAAGACACTCATCAGATATTGGAGTCATCAACACTCTTAAGAAAGAGCTTTGAATAAGGGAAACGTTGACAATGAGCAAGTACAAAGAGCAGTAGAAACAGTAAAAGATTAATAGGCACTCTTATGAGGAAAAGATAGGCAGAAACACATCTTTTCCAGGGGTTTTTGCCAGCCTTTTCCCAGGAGTAGGCCTCTTAGAAGCCCTATTCTCCGAGGTAGACTTCGGTGAAGTCCCAAAACTTGGAGATAGGATTCTGTAAAACCCCATTCTCTGAGGTAGACTTCGGTGAAGTCCCAAAACTCAGAGATAGGTCTCGAGGCCCCCATCATGGTCTGATAGATGGTTTCCCATGCTAAGCAGACTCTACTGGGGTCGGCGTGGCACATACACAATCTTTTTATAACATCACAATGACAATATGATCTCATAATGCTCTCTTGTCCTTGTAGTTTTGTCATGTCAAAAGTAGTTGATGCTGTCATAATGAAAATGTTATGTCACTCTGGTGATGTCACAAAAGGTTCATGATGTTAAATTGGCATGTCTGATATCAATTGTCAGTTCATAATGAAGGTATAGTTCCACAAAGGGACTGTTTTGTCACAAAGGGCATGTGTTTTTTCAAAGGTGATAAGAGGTCCTAATAGGTTTGCGATGTCACAATGTGATAGTGATGTCAAATGGCAATGAAAGCTCACAATGGTTTTGTGATGACACATTGGTGATGATATCAAATAGTTTTGTGAAGTCACATCTCATAATCACATGTCCTGTTTCACATGTCCAATGAGGATATGAGTTCACAGAAGAAGACACGTATAAATGGCCATGAATTTTCTAAAATGCTATGAAGACATACTAGGTTTGTGAAAACACAATGGGATAGTGATATCATGATGACAATGTGATGTTGCGATATGTTGACTTAATAATTTTTTGATATCATAATTTGTAATGCCACACTGATGAGTTCACAAGAAGTGTGTGATGTCACAATGGGTTGGTGATATCAAAATGACACATGTAATTTCAATTTTCATTAACTCACAATAAGTACATGAGCTCACAAAGGGACTCTGATGTCTCCTAAGGCATGTATTTTCACAAAAGTGATGAAGTCCTAACAGGTGTGTGTTGTCAGAATGTGACAAAATGCTAACATCTATCAGTGTGATGTCACCATGATCTAGATGTCACACTGGATTCGAGTATCACATTTCATACCTGGATTGGGCTTGAGAGGATTGGAATTTCACAGTGGGTTAGTATTATCACTATGGAAATGTGGGGTCACAAAGGGATTGTGCTGTCACAATGGCTATTAGATCACAATGTGTTTCTAGTATAATAGGTTTGTGCTGTCACAATTGGTTGGAAATGTCACAATGGCATGCCAGATCTCAAATGTCATTAATTCACAATGAAGATATGAGTTCACAAAGGGACTGTGTTGTCTCTAAAGTCATGTGTTTCACAAATATGATGAAGTCCTAACAGATTTGTGAGTTCATATTGTGCCACTATGATCTTGATATCTATCAATGTGATGTCACAATGTTCATGATGTCACAATGTTCATGATGTCAGAGTCAATTTCTGATATCATATGTCATACCTGAATTATTATGTTTCAAAACAGATTATAAGCTTACTAAAAGCCAAAATATCCTAATGGCAGCATTTCACACAAGTTATGACTAAGTTATGACCTCCTCATCAGTATGGCATCACGAATTGTGACATCAGAACATTATTATAACATGATGTTGAGACATCACATTGTCATTGTGAAATCACTGTCCCGTTTGGTTTTCACATAGTATGACCTCACACTATGAAGCTTCTTCTATCAAATGGTATCCTCATATTGAATTATGAGTAATTGAAATTGGATCATTCTGATATTACAAACAAACTGTGACATCACAAAGCCATTGTGACCTCATCACCACGGTGACATCAGAACCCAAAAGGACATCTCAGTCCATTGTGACATTATGGATCACATTGTGCCATTCCAAAACTATTATGACTTATAACCACCTTTGAAAACAAACATGGCCTCTGTGACATCACAGAACCATTTTGTATCCATAACTTCATGGGGAACAAATGACAACTGACATCAGACATACCAAGGAAACATAACAAATCCTTTCTGACATCATAATTGTGACATCATGTTGCCATTATGACACCATCAGCTCATTTTGACATGTAAAACTACAATGACATCATAGCATTACCACATCACATTGTTATTCTGATGTCATAGACACGTTGTGTTTGCCTATTATGTTATTGATTCTATTTTTAATGTGGCATGTCGGTTATCAGAAACACATTGTGTGTTCATGACCATTTTGATATCATGATGTCTTAGTTCCATCACATTGCCATTGTGATGTCACATTGCCAAATTAATGTCACAAAGGGATTTTGATGTGACAACGGTTGTGAAATCAGAATGAGTTTCTGATATCAACTCACATGCCACATTTCAAATTAGGCATTCATAATGTGACTATGATATCACAATGACATAATGGCAAATGTTATAATGTCATTGCCATTTTGTGATGTCACCATAAGCTAAAGATGTCATAACAACAATGTGATGTTACACCAGTTATGACGTCACACAGGGTTTATAATGTTACAGTGGTTATGAGGTCACAATGTGTTACTGATATCAACTGACATGCCACATTTTAAATAGAATGAAATCACAGGATATACATTCACAATGTGTCTAAGACAGCAAAATGGCAATGTGATGTCATAATGCTATGAGGTCACTGTAACTTGTTGATGTCACAATGTGCTGATGGTGTCATAATGATTGAGATCACACTGGTGATGATGGCACAAATGGTTTGTGATGTCACAATGGTATGTCAGATCTTAATTGCTATTAGTTTACAATGAGGACATGAGAATGAAGTCACCATGACATATACAAATGAACTGTGATGACACAAACGCCATGTTTTTTGTCAAAAGTGCTAAAGTTCCTAACAGGTTTTGGTTGTCAAAACGTTAATGATATAAAAATGGGTTAATGATGTCAAAACTAGTTTGTAATATCACATATTATTTCAAATTTCAATTGCTACAAGTTCACAATGATACAAGTTCACAGAAGGAGCTTGATGTCCCAAAGGCCATGCATTTTCTAAGATGTGATTAGGACATAATAGGTTTGTGAAAGCATGATGTTACAGTAATATCACAATTGCAATATGATGTCAAATTACAATTAATTGTTGATGCTATAATAGTGATGAGTTCAAAATTGTTTTGTGATATCGCAGTAGATTGATGATGTGACAATGGCATTCCAGACCTCAATTGTCACTAACTCACAATGAGTATATAAATTTAGAATGGGTTTGTGAGGATTCCAAAGCATTTGTTGGCACAAATGTAATGAAGTCAAAACAGATTTGTGATGTGACAATATGACACAATGGTCATTAAATCTAGCAGTGTGATGTCACTATGCTCATGATGTCAAAGTATATTTCTAATATTTCATGTCATTCCTGAAATAATTTGAGGTCGAAAATAGATTGAGCTATCAATGTGCCTAACACAGTGGCAACATGTCACAAAACTTTTGAGGACAAGATATGTTTGAGTTGTCACAGTTGTTTAGAGATATCACAATTTCAATGTTACATCACAAAGGGATTGTGATGTCACAATGGTTATGAAGTCAAAATGTGTTTTTGATATGAATCCACATGCCACATTTGAAATGTAATGAAATCACCTAATAGGCATTCATAATGTATATATGATGTCACAATGACAAAGTGATGTCATAGTGGTATGATGTCATTACAGATTTGTGATGTCACAATGAGCTGATTTTGTCACAATGACAATGTTATGTCACACCTATGATTATATTGTAAATACTTTGTGATATTCCTCTGGCATATCTGATCTCAATTGACATTTCACAATGAGGATATGGGTCCACAAAGGGACTGTCATGTCACAAAGGCCATGTGTTTTTTCAAAGGTGCTAAAGATGTCATAATGGGTTTGGGAGGTCTCAACTTGATTGTAATGTCACAACAGCAATGTGATATGATAATGGCTTTATGATGTCACCTTGGTGATGAGGTAACAATGGACAGGACCAGTTTGTAATGTCACAACAGGTTACTATCACAATGGCACTGTGATGTGAAAAAGGGATTTTCTCATCACAATGGTTTTGAGGTCACAATGGATTTCTTTAATCCACCAATATTGCTCACTTGAAATAGAATGAAATCACAGAATAGGCATTCACAATATGTCTATAATGTCACTATGACATATGATGTCATAATACTATGATATGTAAGTTTAGTGATGTTAAAATGGCATGTCTTATCTTACTAGTCATTAGATTACCATGAGGATCCCAAAGGTTGCTATTGTGCTGAGTCCATTACACAGGATTCTTTGTGCTATTTTTTAAAATCGTTCTGAGTCCTTGCAAGGTTGGTATCCCCAAAAATCACACACACACACACACACACACACACACACACACACACACACACACACACACACACACACACACAAACATACAGAGACACCGTGCACCAGCTTGGTGTGGGGTGGATGGAGAAGATTCCTCCGTTGGGCTAAGTGGAGATTCGATCACCCCCCCCCCGGGCAGCTGCTGGGGTTAGGGGGAAGCCCTGACCTGAGGTGAGACTACTTCTGCCATGGCCTGGTAGACTTAGGGGAGAGTCAGGACAGCACAAAGCCAGGGATGGAGGCGTGGCTGAGGGAGGGAGGAGGCGTGACCCAGGGGAGGACAGGGCGTGGCTGAGGGGGCACATATCTACTGCAGCCAGGGGCACACATGGACTGCAGCACTTGTGCAACAGGGGCAGGGCAGCCCTGGAGAGAAGTGGGGGCAGAGAGAGCAGAGAGAAGAGCAGGCACATACACCAGGGATGGCGGCCTCAAAACCTCTGCTGCTGTGGGAGCATTGGTCTGGGCCAGGAGTACAGAGCACAGAAAGCCAGCACATCAGGCACATCCCTCACACCATTGCTGCACGCTGCACACAGACCACAGTCTACAGATTCTCCCAGCAGCACAAGTAAGTGGCCGATCGCAGGTCAGTACCTTGCTACCTCCCCCTACCACTCCCACTCCCCCCCTGCAAACCCTCTTGTGTCAGAACCATGCCTCCCCAGCACCAGGCAGGCCAGCCCTGACTCTGCCACAAATGCGCCCCAGGAGTGGGGGGTTGGGGAGTGGATGTTGACTCTGGGAACTCACCCCCATCCCTAGTGGCCAGTATCCATGGAAATGGGGAGATGCAAGAATGGGTGAGAAGGGGTGACCACTGAGCACCTGGCTGGAGCAGTGGGAGCTACACAGTCCCACATCTGCACCCTTCTTCTCCCTGGTGGGAACCTGGTGGCTTTAGTCAGAGGTGGGGAACATCACCTCTGCACCTGCCTTATTGGGTCTTTTCCTTTTTTTCTGGGAGTGGGGGATGTTGGATGCAGCAGATAGGCCTTCCTTGCTATGTGAGCCCTTGTCCTCTGTGCTCAGTCACCCTTTCATCTGAGGAGGGTCCCAGAAAAGCCCACTAGGGAGGTGAGGGCACTGGGGGTCAGATACTAGGTGAATATATGGGAGGAACACACGCCCTCAGACACACATATACCCGGCCTATCCCCCCACCCCAGCTGTCAACAGTACTCACAGGGTGATCACATTTCCCAGTTCTGACAGTGTCTGCCAGTGTTCCCTGTCCATCTGGTCTCCTTGTCCTCCCCAAGAATCTGCCCAGTTGCCCAGAAGTATCTAGGCTGGAAGTAGGAGTCTGTGCATGTATGTAGCCTTTAGGACCCCATCCATTTCCTCAACACCGCCCCCACCCTGGGTCAGAAACCCCCCTTGGCACCCCATGACCCATGCTTGTTTCAGTCCTGCTCTGAGGACCCACCTGTCTGGGGATTCCTTCACCCACCATCCTGGCGTAGGGTTTTGGTGAATGAGAAGTTAAGGCTGGCTGTTCCCAAGGGGAAGGGTCTGTCCCTGGAGAAGGGGAGAGGCGGGTTTGTGCTGTGTCATTAGAGTGGTGCTCCCCTTGTGTGGGAGCCCTTGGTTCTGACAAGGGAATGGAGAATGGGAAGCCACGTGCTCCGAGGAGGAATCAACAAACTTAGGAGAGGTACTACTCTGAGTCTGTGTGTGTGTGTGTGTGTGTGTGTGTGTGTGTGTGTGTGTGTGTGTGAGAGAGAGAGAGAGAGAGAGAGAGAGAGAGAGAGAGAGAGAGAGAGAGAGAGAGAGAGAGAGAGAGAGAGAGAGAGAGAGAATCTTTCTCCTTGTACAGCCTGACTGTCCTCAGGTGAGTGATCAGTTGGCAAATTGCAGGTGCTGCATGGAAGTGTCATCTGTCACCATTCTGGAGGTGTGTGTGTGTATGTGTGTGTGTGTGTGTGTGTGTGTGTGTGTGTATGTGTGTGTGTGTGTGTGTGTGTGTGTGTGTGTGTGTGTGTGTGTGTTGGGAGAGCAGGGAGATGAGAACAATGAAAATATATTTAAGTCACCATGTCTAAAAACAGCAAAAACATTTTATTTCTCTGTATGTGTGTGTATTTGTTGTTGTTGTTCTTCATCAATACCAAGTACAAGCCAAACCACAATTTTTGTTTTCTCCTTCACAGTTTCATGGCTCCTTTATGGAAGATTTAAGTAGACATTACTTTCTTCCTCTTTCCACCTCTCTCTTCCCCCTTTCTTTTAGCCCACAGGAGCTGCTGGGCCAGAGTGGGCCTCCTCTAGAAGAACTTTGCGAACCCTGGACTGGAGTGGATGCCTGTCCTTCTATCCCCAGCCAGAAGTTTCATGAGGTGAATGAGATCACAGCCACATTCTCCAAGCCAGATACTCTGCTCTTGTGTGTTTAGTTGGAGGGAATTCAAGGGTTTGGAATGTTTGCCCAACATAATTAGGGAACGAGATGAGGGAAATGATAAGGCAGGGGCTGTGAAGCTATGAGGTTTTGGGGACTGGCGTATGGTGTGACATGGCAGATGGTTCACCATGACAGTGGATGAGAAGGGAACCATATCTAGGGCATTAACTGTCTCTGTGGGCATTCTGGCACAGGGTTGCGGGCCCCCCCGATGGTCAGGACACCCTCCTGGGGCAGTGCTCAGTGTCAATCCTCCCTGGAGTCCTGCAGAATCCAGTCTGTGTCCCGCCTGGGCTGTTTCCAGCTGGGCAGTGGTAGTCAAGTCCATTTCCCTTGCTAGAGCCCGCTTAGTATCAGGAGGTAGCAGTTAGCTAGGGCTGGCTGAATGCCAGTTTCTGTAACCTGTTATAGGCAGTCTGGAAGGAAAAGGGGACCACTGATTTTGGAACCCTTTAAGTTTGATTGGGACAAATTAAATACCACATTTTCCAGGTTTTTTTTTTTAGTTAAGCTGGCAATTTCCACTAATACCTGGGATAATGGATCAAATTAGATGGATGATTTCAGCCATCAAACAATGATGTTCAAAGTGGCACACGCAGAGTTCCCAAGCCAGATAGTCTCCTGCTTTGAACGTTGTGCCTTGACTGCCTTTCTCTGGCAGCTGTGGCATCTCTCTAGGGTGATGACCCCAATTGAGGACATTGTGGGGAGCAGACATTGTGACCTCACCATCCCCAGCCTGCCAGCAATGAGTAGAGATGATTCCCAGCACCTGTACTGGACTCTGGGAGATTCAGAGAACCCAGGCTACCTCAAGAATCCTTCATCTACAACATGAAATTTAGGGGCCACATGTGGTGGACAATCCTGCCTGGCCCCACGGGGAGGAGAGGAGTCCCTTTGAGCCAGCCATTCAGCTCACAGCAAACTCATTCACACCTCCATGGTGAATTGAGTGCCACAGAGCTGGTCAGCTGCTGGACAGAGATCGTTGAGAAGACAGGCATCCCAGAGGCTCTGGAATGTAGCAAGTACATAGTGGCTCACACCCTCAGAGCCAAAACAGTTAAGTGTTGTGGCACCAGGAGTGGGTAAGAGGGAGGAGGGAGAACTGTGGGAGAGCTACACAGGCTTTCTCCCCACTCCCCCACAGAGGATTCTTACCTGAATCAGATGGGATTTTCTGTAGTATTGTCATAGATGCTCATTTATTTAACCAACAAACCATTACAGTGTGCACGAGGCTCTGGGGGGTCATAGACAATGAAAAGTTCCAGGACTGGTTCCACAACCCATGAAGAAACCTTGGATTGATCTGGATGCCAGTGCTTCAAGCCTGTCATCCCAGTTACTTAGGAGGCTGAGATCAGAGGATTGAGGCTTTTGGCCCAGGCAGGAAAGCCTGTAAGATTCTTGTCTTCAATTAACTACCAAAAACAAAACACCAGAAATGGATGTGTGGCTCAAGCCATAGACTGCTAGCCTTGAGTAAAAAGGCTTAGGGACAGCACCTAGGCTCCGAGTACAAGTCCCAGAACTGACACAAAGAAAGTAAAGAGAGAAAGGAAGGAAGGACAGAGGGAGAAAAAAAGGAAAGGAAGGAAGAAGGGAGAACATGCAAGCCATGGTTTGGAGTCTCTGGATCATGGGAGCCAATTATTCACAATCTATGTTGGGACAGTTTCAGAGCTTAAAGCCAGTATGGAGGACCAAGCCACTGACCCCTCAGAAACTTCATGCCATCCAGGAGCTGTGTGGTCACTGACAATATAGGGAACCAGCCTTGGGTAGAACCTAAGGCTCAAAGTGGGTCACCAGGTATCAATTATGCCCAGCCTCATTGAGTTTATTTTCTGGTCAGATAAAAAGAAAGTTTCCAAGGGCTAGGGAGGTATTGGAGTGAGACAGTTTCAAGGGGGGATCAAAGTATAAGTAGGAATTTGAAGAGGGAGAATGATCCTGGGTCACGTGTGTCAGGCCTTTGGAGCTATGACCTCGCCTGACAACATAGACTACCTGCCTTTGATCCAGCCACACTGCTGTTAAAAGTCCTGGCACCTTGGGTTCATCATTGACAACCTGGCTGCCGTTCACTGCAGGATGCCTGTGCAGTACACCCTTAGGGACTAGGACTTTCCAGGGCTCAATCTGATGATACCACTCCCGGTGTTCATTCCTTCAACAAAGACTGAGGAATGCATGCCACTGACACAGGACAGCCTCTGAATAAGGGCAGGAAGTGCGTCTCTTGGCTGGCTCACTCTTTAGTATAGATGGCAGATCTGGGATTCAGAGAGGGCAGGCTGAAGGTGGGGCAGAGCTGGATAGAGGCTGGTGGAAAAATCAGAGGCACTGTGGTCTGAGCAGGGTTGTTTCTTTGATAATACTCACAACATAGGAAAATTTCTGGGATAGAGCCTCCCTTTTCACCTCCCAAAGAGGGAACTAGATTCCCCCAGTCTCCGTCCCTTGACCAGGAATCCCTTTGGTTCCCATATCATGTGGTGGATAACTAGATCTTACCTCACTGCCTAGTTTTCAGGCAGGACAGCGAGAGATCCTGAGTGATAAGGTCAGGGGATCTTCAGTATGAGATTGTACTTGAATGTCCCAACTTGGTGCATGGTCAGTACCATCTAAGACTGCCATGGTGTAGGACATAGAATCTAGAGAATCAGAGCTGGATGGTGTCTGTTGTGGGAGTTCTGAGTATTATGTGTTAGCTTTGAGCTCCCGTGTGCCCACTTGCTTCCCTTTCTTGGGTGGGTCTATGCTAGAAAAAGTTTGAAACTAGGGCATGGATCTTATCTTCTTTGCTCCAAGATAGCACTCTACCATTTGAATCACAGCTCCACTTCCAGCTTTTTGGGGTGTTTAATTGGAGATAAAGAGTTCTCACGGGCCTTGCTGCTAAGTGGCATCCAACTGCAGTCCTCAGATTTCAGTCTCCTGGGGGGAGAGGATGACAGGAATGGAAGTTTGTTTGGCTGGGTGCCAGTAGCTCATGGCTGTTATCCTAGGTACTCAGGACATGAGATCTGAGGATCACAGGTCAAAGCTGGCCTGAGACTCTTACCTAAAAGGAATTGCCAGAAAACCAGAAGTTGTGCTGTGGCTCAAGCAATTGAGTGCTTGCCTTAATCTGAAATGCTCAGGGACAGCATCCAGGCCCAGAGTTCAAGCCCCACAACATAAAAAAGAAAGAAAGTAAGACATCTTTGCTTGCAAATGATGGTGGAGGTGTGGGGGTGTGGGGAGGGTGCTGTGTTTGGGAGACCAAGTGCTGGCCTCACTGTAAAGATATTTGTATGAAGTCCCCAAGTTTGCCCAAGTTTGAAGCCACAGCTTCAAGAGGACATGTCCTGTGACAGGCAGGGAGTGGGAGAAGGGGTGCAGGTGTGATTGTTTTGTCTTTTTTTTCTCCATTGAAGTATAGATTTGGATGCTGGGTATCAAAATCTGAAGTGAATGGTTGCAAAAAGTTTTTGGACTGACAAGATGGCTTTCCTCTGTGTATATGAAGGTGGCTGAAACCAGAAGCCACCCGTGGCTCACAACTCTCATCCTAGCTACTCAGAAGGCTGAGATGTGAGGACCGTGGTTACAAGTCAGCTTGGGCAGAATAGTCTGTGAGACTTGATGATAGACCACTAGAGAACAGGAAGTGTTGCTTTGGCTCAAGTGGGAGAGTGCTCACCTTCAGCTGAATTGCTGAGGGACAGCACCTTGGCCCAGAGTTCAAACACCTTGACCAACAACAAAAAAAAGAGGTGACTAAGTTTTCCACATAGCAGTGTGCATGATAAGAAATGCCATACTGGTCTATGAGACATTCCAGATATATGTGCGGCTCAAGGTTTTGTCTACAGTGGGTCTGATGTTGGTACTGCCACCTTCTAGTGGGTGGGATCTGATCCTAATTGAGGGAGTTCATGTTTCTGTTCTCAGGGACTGCGGAATCCTTGGTTTATCCTGTGTGTGTGTGTGTGTGTGTGTGTGTGTGTGTGTGTGTGTGTGTGTGTGTGTGTGTGTGTCTGTCTGTCTGTCTGACTGTCTGTGTCTGTGATTGTGTGTGTTTGGAGGTAGAAGAACTGGGTCTTGAACTCAAGGCCTAGGTGCTGTCCCTGAGATATCTTGCTCAAAGCTAGAGCTCTGACAATTGAGCCACAGCTCCACCTGTGGCTATTTGGTGGTTCAGTGTAGATAGGAGCTTCACAAACTTTCCTGAGTGGCTGGCTTTGAACAGTGATCCTCAGATCTCAGCCTCCTAAATAACTAGGATGACAGACAGGAGCCACCCGTGATGGCTCTGTGTGTGTGTGTGTGTGTGTGTGTGTGTGTGTGTGTGTGTGTATGTGTGTGTGTGTGTGTGTGTGTGTGTGTGTGTGTGTGTGTGTGTGTGTGTGTGTGTGTGTAGAAGTTGGTTGTTACAAGGAGTGCTGGAACCTTTGGTAACTTCTATCTGCTGTCTTTGGGGGGGTGCATGGACTTTGTGGCTGAGGTCTGGGGGCTTGGAAGGGTGAGACGTTTGAAGGGGACTCAGCACCTTTAATTATAAGAACAAGGGATCTTTGTGATCCAGAACTGTCTACTCTCTTGGGCCTGGTTGGTGGCAGAGGGAGCACGGGAGGACCTGGGGGTGGGGCCCTTAGGGGTTGGCTCCCCAGGGGGATAGAAAGGGTGGTTAGCACTTATTAAGGCTGTGAGCCCTGTTAGTATGGACCTTATTGGCATGGGTCAGACTCTGGGTCATCTCATCATGACGTCTGATGGGCAAGGCCAACCCTACTTTAAATCTTGACCTGTGATCTTAATTCTCAGCATCCTGAGTAGGTAGCATTATAGGCATGAGCCACTGGCGCCAGGCCTCAGATTCTTTTTGGTATATTAGGGTTTGAACTCAAGAGCTTAGGGTTTCCAATCAGGTCTTGTTCCATGGGAGCCAAGCCTTTCTGTCTTGGGCATTTCTGAGATAGAGACTCCATATATGTTCAGGCTTGTCTGGATCATGGTACTCCTATGACAGGCAGGTGTCACCATGCCTTGTCCTCTGTAGTTGTAGGTATGTAGCGCCATGCTCAGTCATCGGTTTAGATTACTGTCCCAAACTCTTAGTCCACAGCAGCCAATTTTTGACCACAGTTGAAGCTCTGGGTTCAGCCTGGAACCATTGGTCCTCCTCACAGGACAGTTGTGAGGAAACAAGGGATCAATACAAGGGGAAATCTGCGGCAGGGCCAGGCATAGAGGCAACTGTCATCAGATAAGTTTCTTGGCAATTCTGTGAGCATATAACAAGAAGATACCTGGAAAGGACTCAGAAGGGGCCTGTTATTTATCATGCTACAGGTATGAGATTATGAAACAAAACATGGCTCTCTTTCATCCTTACCCTATCCTCATGAGGAAGGGGATCCTTCACTGTTCAGCTTTGCAGCTGGGGCAAATGTGGCACGGAAAAGCTGGGTGACCTACTCATGACCCCCAGGAGACAGGAAGTTTGGCCTGACTTCTTGGCCATGCTCCCTAGGACAATGGGTGCTATTCAGTCCATTTCTTGTGGTGGGAAGTCCACTTATTGTCTGTCGTGGGGCTTGAATTCTGGGCCTGGGCACTGTCCACAAGATGCTCAGATCAAGTTTAGGGCTCTACCACTTGAGCCATAACACCATTTCTGGTTTTCTGGTGGTTCTTTGGAGATAAGCGTCTTACAGACATTCCTGCCTCGGCTGGCTATGAACCATGATCCTCATATCTCAATGTGTAGTTACCATTGTAGGCCTGTGCCACCGGCAGCCTGCTTAAGTGTAATTCTCTCCCTCTCTCTCTCTCTCTCTCTTTCTCTCTCTGTCTCTGACTCTGTCTCTCTCTCTCAGTAACTTGTTGAATTTGTCCTCAAGGAGTTGGCTCAGCGTCCCCATGTGGCTGGGACCCAAGGTGACCTTCTCATTCTGGAGGTAGGCTGTGTCAGGATCATTCCCACTTGGACTGTGGAACTAGCTCCCTTAGGTAAGCCCCTCTATGCCCGGTGTAGACCGTGATGGTTACTCATTGTCAGTCTGTCTGGTGAATCTTTCCCCACTACTCTCTTCTAAGACAGTTAAAGGAAAGTGGATGAGGAGGCATCACATTGTCCAAATGCACAGCACTATCCTGAGCCTCTGATCCTCACTGCCACCTATCTGGCCAGACCCTGATTATAAGAAACTGAATTCACTCTATGTCAACTTCACATTGCTGCAGTGTGTCATTTCGGGGAGTAGAGTCAGTGTGCAGAGGAAAGACCCCAGGTCCGACACCTCCTGGGGGACAATTGTTCCATGACAGCACGAAGTCATTGATGTAGATAAGGAGGAAGCCGGCATCAGACTGAGCCAGAACAATGCTCAAAGGTAGGTAGGCGGTTGAAGAATCAAACCCACACAGGTCTGCTTCCAACTCACAAAAAGGAGGATGCAGTGCAGGTAGCCTAGCACTGGATCTAGGGGACTATGAATGGATGGTGGCAGTCAGTTACTGTGGAGCACATGGGCAGCAAAGATGGCGCTGAGAGGGGGTTGAGTGGGCAGAGCCTAATTTACTGTAGAGCACATGGGCAGCCAAGATGGCGCTGGGAGAGAGTAGAGTGGGCAGAGCCCAATTGACCTGCTGATCAGTGCCTAACCAGCCCATGAAAGCTAAGGTGAATGATAGGGTGTGACCTTGACAGTGATTGGTTCCTCTTCCTCCCTTACCATGCCACCCGCCCTTTTTGTCTTTAAAAGGGGCTGCTCTCTGTTAATAAACTAGTTTTTACCTGCTGGATTTGGCTCCCCGCTGTGTCTGATTGTCTCCCTGGCTGAGGGAGGCTGGGGAACGGGCGAGCGCCGCACTCACCTTTCCTTTCCTCGGACCCCGTCCATCTTTTGTGGGACAGACGAAGACCCAACATCTGGTGCCCAACGTGGGGCACGAAAGGAAAAGATACCGGCCAAGGCTAAGTGGTCTCTCGGGGTAAGTGAAACCCTAAATTTGGGTAATGCTATATCACAGAAGAAGGAGGAGGCAACATTAGGCCTAGAAGAAGTACAGGATGACTTGGAAATGAGAAGGAAAAGGAAACGGTCAAATCCGATCGAGAAAGCACTGAAACGTGCACAGTAGAAGTTAAAAGGAGGGTAAAAATTACCCGCTCTGACCCAGCTGATAATGACGGTCCTAGGCCCCCTCCCTATTCCCCCAATTGGAGAGGAGGTACGGCGCCCTACGAGACCTGCGAGAGGGACTTGGAAGACCCAGACCCCTACCAACCTTCATTGGAGGGGCCGAGGGCTGGGAAAGTAACCTACTCGGAGACCTCCTCTGGAAAGGAAGGGCCACTCAAGAGCCCAGACTCTCGGCCACAGGATTCACTTCCCCAAGCATATCTGGTCAACCTGGCACCAGGAGCTAACAGGCCCTTGGAATGGTATCCATGGGAAGTTAAGGATCTTAAAGAGTTCCGCAAGGCGGTGGCGGAGGATGGCCCAAATTCTCCCTGGGCCCAGACCCTATTACAAGACATTGCCTATCACCCGTGTGCCCCTAAGGACTGGATGGATGTGGCCAAATCCGTTCTTACTAGTTCTCAGTTTATTAAATGCTGTGCTTTCTTTCAGGAAGAATGCAGAGTGTGAGCAGAGAGTAACCGGTAGGCTCAACCCGCGATACCCATTACTTATGCCATGCTAGCACAGATGGGGGAAGGGTACTCCACCAGCGTCCAACAGGCCGCAATACGTGGCTTGTACCATGACCAGGTGAGGCAGGCAGGACTTGCCGCGTAGTACAAACTAGATGATGGACCTACTGAGTTCCCCATAGCAGGAGTGAGACAAAAACCGGGTGAATCTCTACCTGATTTCATAGACCGAGTCCAACAGAGTGTTCACTGCAAGCTACCAGCAGGGAACCTCTGAGATCAGTTTGTAAAGCTGCTGGTCTGGGAAGGGATGAATGCAGACCACCGCATGGCCTGCGCAGGATTGAGAGAGAGTTCCCTGAGCAGATGGGTGGTGGCCTCACAGGATGTGGGAACGCAACAGCACCAGTCCCAATCACTAGCTTTAGCTTTACAGGCTCAGACGTCTGCAATGACTGAGGCTATTTCTCAGGTGCTGGCAGCCCAGGTCCAAGGAACCCCGAGATTATCGAGGAGAGGGACTTGTTTTAAATGCGGGCAGGAGGGGCACTTTAAGAGGGACTGTTTACAACAATCCCCTGCCAACCAGCCTGAGGGCAAACTGCCCCCTACACCTTGCCCCAGGGACATGGAAGGATACAAGTTTAATTTAGATGGGAAGTCTTTAAACTTAGAGAGGGGTATTCTCTAGCCCCATTAATTCAAGGAGGAACTCCCTCTGCTGTGAAGCCCAGGCAGCCTCATGGCAGGGCAGCCCAGTTCCATTGGACCATCCTCCTGGTGGACCGACTCTGCCCTAAAAAGAGTATTCTCATAGGCTGAAAGAGGTTTCACTGCTTAATTGACAGTGGGGCAGACCGAACCATACTCAGGGAGGAGGAAGTGCCCTTGGATTGGAAGCTTGCACCTGGGCCTCCTATATTGGGGGTAGGGGCAATTCCCAGACCAAAGAGACTGTTTCCGTTATGACATGGACTAGCCCAGATAGAGAACAGGGAAAGATATGCCATTTAGTGGCAAAGAACCTCACTGCCAATATACTAGGGCAAGCTATGCTAAGACAAATGGATGCCATGGTCACTACAGACCATCAAGCATCCTATGATGATATCCTGGATGGGGAAGACGCACAAAGGCATAAACAGGATCTAGAGGGAGTTAAGGAAAGGGATTTTTTTAACTTTCATAATTACAGAGAAGAACATAGGGGACCCTCCCGGGTGCATCCCCAATCCTAAAGGCCACTGCCCCCCGAGTACCTCCCATTAGGTGGAAGCCGGGAAGCCCAATCTGGGTGGAGCAGTGGCCATTGACCAAACCTAAACTTGAAGCCCTCCACCTTCTGGTGGAGGAACAGATAAAGCCTTGGGCATATCAGCCCTTCTATAAGTCCTTGGAACATACCTGTATTTGTTATTCAAAAAGCCTCCGGGGCTTAGCATATGCTCCAAGACCTACATAAGGTAAATGAAAGGATGGAGCTAGTAGGAATGCCCCTAAGAGGCATGCCCTGGACTCCTGCTATACCTTCAGAATATACTTTGGTTGTGATTGATATTAAAGATTGTTTTTCTTTTTCTATTGCTCTGCATCCAGATGACTGCAAGAAGTTTGCTTTCTTTATACCTTCTCTTAATTTTTCCCAGCCTGATCAGAGGTTTGAATGGACGGTGCTGCAACAGGGTATGGCCAATAGCCCGGCCTTCTGCCAACCATACTTGGCCACACTTTTAGAGCCTGTGCTGGGTTCAGATACCTCCCTTGTCTATGCATACATGGATGTTATGATTCTGGGGCACCGAGACCCAAGCTGCCTGGAGGGCCTTCTGACCCAGCTTCCCCCCATATTAAAAAAGGGGGGTTTTACCATAGCCCTTAATAAAATTCAAAAGGTAGCTCCTTTTAAGGTGCTCAGGACCCACCTTACCTTGACTCAGGCCAGCCACCTTAAGCCTTTGCTGGATATTCCAGCCTCTCTAACCTTAACCCAACTTCAGAGTCTTTTAGGGGAAATCAATTGGCTGTTGTCACGGGTTTCTGTCCCTACAATTACAATATAAGGAAATGCTGGCCTTTAATTTGTATTCTGATAGCCTATAAAACAAAAAAGGGGGAGTTAGCCCCCATATACAGTTACAGATAGCTTTGTTTTTAAATTTTTCAAAAGGGGCAACTAAATCCAGATTTCAGAAGCACTGGAGACAACTAAACCCTAAGCCCCAAGTGCAAGTCAGGTGGAGACACAACAATGGAGAGGACCTGACCCCCTAGTTACTATGAGCAGGGGATTTGGATGCGTTTTTCCCGTAGGGGAGTACACTCCCATTTGGATCCCTGCCAGGAACCTTAAGTTTTTACCCATTTCATCTCTACAGGAGGATGCCAAAGGATAAGCTAACCAACAAGGAAAGAAAAATGGCCATGGCCTAGGCTTGTGTTTTAAAGACAAAAGCCAGAAAGACAATTATTAACCATACCCAAGGGCAACCAGCCCTTGAGAAACTCTTGTGTTCTCTAACAATTGCAGATGGCGATACTCCAGCTGTTGGCTGTCCTGACTCTCCCAACCCTGATTCACAGATTCTGCATCAACCTCAATGGGTGACCTGGGCAGTGATCAACGCTGCAATGCAAAAATCGTCGGGAGCACCACAAGAGAATCTGTCCCTTCGACCTGGTGGCCTGACCTTCATTTTGCTCCCCACCCTATGGACTGTTTAATATTTTTGTAGGAGTTAATTATTTCAATGTTACCTGCTTTAATTGTTCTTTTACTAATTGCTTGTATAGCAGCATTATCCATAATTATTGTTAAACAACCACCTTTTGTTATGCTTGCAGTTTAGATCTTGTCCAACCCCACAGGCAAATAGCTGGATTAGAACAATCCCCACCTCCGGACTCTGAATTGGCAAAGACTGCTATCCCATCCTTCACTAAGGTTAAAGGACTTGTAGTGACATTTCCTGGCCTGGTAATGCTTTTGCTGATGGTTTTTTCTATGCTTTCCTTGCATTATACGTGCACTGCAAAACTCTTATGAGCTTAGCCAGCCAGTTATCAATCTCCAAATGAATGAATTCCCCCCCCCCCAGAGGAATCGCAGCCAGAGACTGGTAAGAGGGGGTGTCAGTGTGACCAACCTAAGACAGGGCCTTCAGCTTCTCTCTGAAGAAGTTCCCGATTACAGGGAAGGCAGACAAGGCGATCCACCCAACCTAAGACAGGTAGGTTCGCTTCTTTAAACAAAGACGGGGGTGGGGGAGAGATGATGTTGGGAGCCATTGGGAGCTGACAGTAAAGCTCAAAGTTTATCTTGACCCCTGTGCTAGCTTAAAGGCATGTACAAGGAATTGGCTTATTTAAAAGACACCAGGTGCCCAGGAATTAATTGAACAGCTTCAGACATTTCTTTTTTTTTTTTTTTTTTGTCGGTCGTGGGGCTTGAACTCTGGGCCTGGGCGCTGTCCCTCAGCTCTTCAGCTCAAAGCGAGCGCTTTACCACTTGAGCTACAGCGCCACTTCCGGTTTTCTGGTGGTTTTTTGGAGATAGGAGTCTCATGGTCTTTCTTGCCCGGGCTGGCTTTGAACCGCGATCCTCAGATCTCAGCCTCCTGAGTAGCTAGGATTACAGGCGTGAGCCACCAGTGCCCAGCCATGAACTGCTTCAGACATTTCTAACTGTGGTGGGACTGATGTTTATTATTGTGCTAGGTGGGTCTGCCATTAAAACAAAACAAAGAAAAAGGGGGGAATCTGTGGAGCACATGGGCAGCAAAGATGGCGCTGAGAGGGGGTTGAGTGGGCAGAGCCTAATTTACTGTAGAGCACATGGGCAGCCAAGATGGCGCTGGGAGAGAGTAGAGTGGGCAGAGCCCAATTGACCTGCTGATCAGTGCCTAACCAGCCCATGAAGGCTCAGGTGAATTATAGGGTGTGACCTTGACAGTCATTGGTTCCTCACATACCATGCCACCTGCCCTTTTTGTCTTTAAAAGGGGCTGCTCTCTGTTAATAAATGAGTGTTTTACCTGCTGGATTTGGCTCCCCGCTGTATCTTATTGTCTCCTGGGCTGAGGGAGGCTGGGGAACGGGCTAGCACAGCACTTACCTTTCCTTTCCTCAGACCCCGTCCGTCTTTTGTGCAGATGAAGACCCAACAAGGTGCCAGTGGCTGTCGCTTGTCATCCGGCCTATTTGGGAGGCTGAGTTCTGATGGTCGTGACTCAGAGCCAGCCCAGGCAGGAAGGTCTGCGAGATTCTTATCTCCCATAAACGACCTCCTTCACCCCACCCTGAAAAAAGCCAGTTTTGGTGCTGTGGATCAAGTTATAGAGCCTCAGCCTTGAGTAAAAGAAGCTCAGGGATGAAACCGAGTCCCTGAATCCAACACCTGGGACTCACAAAAAAAAAAAAAAAAAAAAAAAGAACAGTGGACACTTGTTATCTTACTACCAAAAAGGATGGATACATTCTTTTCTCTGGTACTTGTAGCCAAAGGTAAGGGGCTTCCCTTGATGTTCCTCTAAAGCTCTCTTTCTCTCTATTATCTCTCCTGGCTTCAGTTGCAGGATAGAATTCAGATCATCCCACTTGATGTGACCTTAAGTACCCTCCCCTACCCGCCTTTCATGGGGTGGGGATCCTGGATGTACTCACCTCTGGGTGAAAGAAGCACCAGAGAGATGGGGGTAGGTATCCCTGAAACTCATACACACACACACACACACACACACACACACACACACACACACACACACACACACTCACCTAGGCCAACTCTTACTAGCCTTTTCCAAAGATACTTTATCTCCTTGGGTTAACTGACCTAGGAGAGGAACATGATCCTCTATAAATGACTATTTTAACTAGGGCTTGCTAGTTGACACAAGATAAACAGAAGCTCAAAGGAAAGGTTCTGGAGCCTGTCTGGCTCAGGCTCACACTTGACATCCTGGCTCCTCAGTAGGCAGAGATCTGAGGATCAAAGATCGAAGCCAGCCATAAGCTGGCAAGGTGATAAGACACTTCTATGCATGGAACCACCAAAAATCCAGACGTGTAGCTGTGGTTCAAGTGGTAGAGTAGCAGCCTTGAGCATGAAAACTCAGAGAGACAGCTCCCAGATCTTCAGTTCCAACCCACATAAGAAATGGCCCCATTTGTTGCTCCTAGGCTGCCTGGGCCTCAAGTGCCCTCTCACAGAATGTGATACCACACTGGTCCCTAGGTAGTGTATCAGAGCCTTCAGAAATTGGGTGGTGAATGCCAGGCCTTCGCCTTTGTGCGCTCTCAACCACAACAGCTTGAGGCAGAGCATGACAAGGCCAAAAGCCTGCAGAGTGGAGAAGATCCCCCTCTGCCAAGGTGATTAGAGTGGGCTTCTTAGAGGCAGCACTTGAAAGGAGATCTTGCTTAAGAAGGAGGATGGGACAGGAAGCACAGAGAGAAAAGATGCCATAGATAAAGGACAACATAGCAAGAGCGTGTTCTTTTCCAGCCAAGGCTGCTGGTTATATACTCGGTAAAGATGTGCAAGACTGTCCCGAGTCAGGCCTAAGGGGTCACAGAAGAACAGCTATCCAATATTGGGATTTTGTCTTAGCAGTAGTGGGATCACCTAGCACACAGGAAACCCTGGGTTCGATTCCTAGGTCCCACATACACAGAAAAAGCCAGAAGTGGTACTGTGGCTCAGGTAGAAGAGTGCTCACATCAAGCAAAAGAAGCTCAGGGACAGCACCTGGACCCTGAGTTTAAGCCCCAGCTCTGTCAAGGTAAAACTTCACTCCAAGGGACCTGGGTGACAGGTGGATGGTGTGCCCTGTAGCACTTAGTAGATCCATTCATGCTTTGTGTCTCCTTCTTTGACAGAGGGGATCTGGACACTCTTTCTTCCCTGGGCACCCCTGGACTTGGTTATCAGCAACCTTCCAACGTCTTCCACTGGGACATGGAGCAGCTGCCCCCAGAAATTCTCAGGTACTGGTTGGGTGTGACGGGGGGCGGGGGGGATACAGGGCAGGCCTAAGAAGTCCTAGTAGGTCTGATCTACGCCAGACATCCAGGCCATCCAGAGGAAGTGGATGGGAGCTTAGAAAGGATTAGTGATGTGAAGGGGCCCCTTTGATGCCCATGGCCCTTCCCAGATTCTGAGCCTCCCTTTGCTGTCCCTAAGGGAGGTAGAGGAGGTTCTAGGTGGTAGTGTCTAGAGGAAGACTAGATGGAAATTGTAAAGAATGAGACATCATAGGCCATGCGCTGATGGCTCACTCCTTTCATCCTGGCTACTCGGGAGGCTGAGATCCAGAGGGTCTTGTTTCCCAGCACAAGGAGGAAATTCCGATGAGATTCTCATCTCCAATCTCCAACTTGAAGTGGTGCCATGACTCAAGTGGTAGAGCACTGGCTTTGAGCAAATTCATCATCAAGGACAGTACCCAAGCCCTGAGTTCAAGCCCCTCATCCAGAAAAACAAGAAAGAAAGACACCCTTTGCTTGCCAGAAATGGTGAAGGAGTGGGGTTGCTGTTGTTGGGACACCAGGTTCTGGCCTCAGTGTACAGCCATTTCTAAGAACTCCCCACATTTGCCCAAGTGTAAAGTTACAGCAGCCTGGGCGTTGTCTTACCAAGAACTCCAGAGGTTGTGGCCTATCTTATGCAGGGAGTGGGAGAATGGGAATAGGGTCGCATGTGCTTTATGGCCTGACAATTTGGATTTCCCCTGGTTGTAAGAAGGTGGCTGAAACTGGGCACTGCCAGTGTCCCACAACTGTCATCCTAGCTACTCAGGAGGCTGAGATCTGAGGATCACAGTTCAAAGCCAGCTTGAGCAGGAAAGTCTGTGAGAAATTAACTCAAGGGAAGCACCAGAAAACTGGAATTGGTGCTGTGGCTCTAGTGGTAGAGTGCATACCTTCAACTGAAGAGCTGAGGGATAGCACGCAGGCACACAGTTCAAACCCCATGACTGACAACCAAAATGCTGTGGCTGAGTTTTCTTCATAGTGGGGTATACAGTAGGAAATGCCATGCTGCTTTATGAGCCATTCCAGATGTGTGAGAGGCTCTGAGTTTTGTCAACATTTGGTCTGAGATTGGTAGTGCCATCTTCTTGGAGTTTGGGATGTTCAGTTGCTCAGGGACTGCTGAGTCCTTGGGCTACCCGTGTGTGTGTGTGTGTGTGTGTGTGTGTGTGTGTGTGTGTGTGTGTGTGTGTGTGTTTCTATGTGTGTGTATTTTTCCCTGATCATTCTCTACCCACTTCCTGGGTGCTTGTCTGCCTCTTCCTGACCTTGGATGGAGCCCTTCCTCAATAGCAACCTTGTCTTTAGTCCCCTATCATGGTCTAAAATGAGTCCCAAATTGCCAGAGACCTGCCTATTCCAACTTTTCCTTGGGACACAAGTCTGGCTGTCCATATCTTTGTCCTCATCCAGGGGATTCTGGATCCTCAGGGCCGGCTGGCATATGTTCTCTCCTGCCTCTGGGGGCCAGGGTGACTCATGCTGTGTCCTGTCTTTTTCTCAGCTGGGACCCTGGATGCATTTCCCACTCCCAGCAGGCTGGCAGTGGTGTGGGGGAAGGGTGGTTGCCAGTGGCTCTGGCCAACTCGACCTTGATATCTGACTGAAGGCTCCCCAAACAAGGGTAATCTGGGGCTACATGAGAGGTGAGGCCAAGGTGGCTTGGATGTATTGTTCGATGTCTAGGAAATGTCAACATACCTTATTGTAGGCTAATCTATCTTCTGGCAACAGCTGGGCCTCTTAGGTCCTTCTAGACAATTCTGGATTCCCAGAATACAGAGGCATAAACTTTAAATTCCAGGCCCAGGGAACTGGGGGATGAGAGCCTGGTATAACCAGTACCTCAATGTTCTGGGGCATTAGTTTTGCCCTGGATGAGCTAGCTGAGCTACAATTGGGGGGCAGTCCTGAGTCATAGTCACAGTAAACTCTCAAGCCAGATCAAGTGGTTTCTCCCTAAGTCCTTCTTGGGCTGAGGGGTTTGGGCCATGGCAGTAAGTTCCATGGAACATGCCCCTCTATCTCAACATGGGTCTACAGGATCAAGTGAAGGACATTAGGGTTGCTTTTGGTAGTCGGCCCATGATTCCAGACTTTCCTCTGGCCCCCTTCCCCAAGCACTGATGAGGAAAGCAGGGCACTGAGCCATCGGACTCCTGGACTAGTGACTGCTACAAGGAGCAGCCAGTTGGCTGTGGACTCCTGAGCCTACAAAACTTTCATGAGCCCAACTCAACACCTGCCCAAGGTCTGACTGACAAATTTGCACTCTTATGATACTCATGTGATGGGCATTATCTGGTGTGACATCTTACAGCTCCTGCCCCTCTTGGCCCAGAACTGTGGTCTGAGATAGTGATTTACTGCTCTGATCCACATTGCACCCATGACAGATGCCATTCTGATGATCTTCATGCCCCACGGCTGGATACTTCTCTGCTACTGTGTCCTGCTCTGTAGGCAATGGCCTCCAAACAGGCTGCTATCAAGACTTGTAGGACACCTAGACATTAGGAGACCCTCAGGGACCCACTGGAAAGAACTCTGCCTAGAGCTACAGAGCAAGGTCTAAGCAAGCCAGGTGTTAGTCATGGGGCTTGAACTTTGGGCCTGGGCACTGTCCCCCAGCTCTTCACCTTACCACTTGAGCCACAGAGCAACTTCTGGTTTTCTGTAGGTTCCTTGGAGATCTGAGTCTCCTAGACTTTCCTGCCTGGGCTGGCTTTGAAACGTGATCTTCACATCTCAGCCTCCTGAGGAGCTAGGAGGACAGGCTGAGCCACCTGTGCCTGGTGATCTGGCCTTACACCACAGTGGACTAGGAGCTCCTGAAAGCTTTTCTTTAATTTTCCTGTGCTAGTATTGGGGTTTGAACTCAGGGTCTTGGCTCTGGTCTCTTTTTTCCTTCAAGGTTACCACTTTACCATTTGTGCCACAGCTCCATTTCTGGATTTTGGTAGTTAATCGGCGAGAAGAGTCTCATTAACTTTCCCCTCCACAGCTGGCATGACCCTTGATTTCTATCTCAGTCTCCTGAGTAGCTAGGATTTATAGGGGTTGAGCCATTGGTGGCATTGGGCTAGAAGCTTTTCTAAAGCAAGAGTTCTTCCCTGCGTTTGCCCTGACTCCTCCCTGCAAAGGAGGCCTGAGGGTCAGGAGCTAGGAAAACAGGTTCCAAACCACAGGAAATGGCTTTGGGTCCCTGGTGAAAAGCCAAGCTAAGCTTCCCCCTGGGCACCATTCTACCCACCATTCCCACCCTCTGCCCTATGACTCAAGTCAACGTTGACCCAGCCTTGAATTTCCTGCCAGACTTTTCTGAAGCCATAAAACCTTCATACCACTCATACCACCTGATCTACAGCACATTTCAGGACCTTTGCCCATGCTATACCTTCTGCCTGAGGCTCTCTGTCTTGTACCCACATGTTAGAACTACTGTGGAATTTTGGCACTGGCTATATGACTTCCTGGAGCAAATCTTTCCTTCCCTTCTCCATCTTTTTTTTTTTTTAATATTGAGTTGCTAGAGAGGGAACTTGTGCAGGCTGACTGGCAAATGCTCTATATTGGTGTGTGTGTGTTTGTGTGTGTGTGTGTGTGTGTGTGTGTGTGTGTGTGTGTGTGTGTGTGTGTGTGTGTGTGCACCAGTCCTGGGGTTTGAATTCAGGGCCTGGATGATATCCTATCCCTGAGGTTTTGTGCTCCATGCTAGCACTCTTCTACTTGAACCACAGCTCTACTTCTGGCTTTTGGGGTGTTTAATTGGAGAAAAGTGTCTCATATTGACTTTCCTGCTTGCAGTTGGAATCTTCAGATCTCATCCTCCTGAGTAGATTACAGAGGTGAGCCTCCAGCACCTGCTCTCTATCCTACCTCTTACTATAACCTCGGCCCTCCTCTGAGTTCCAGAATAATATATCTCACCAGGCTCAATTTTTTTTGCCAGACTTGGGCTTGAACTCAAAGCTCATACTTAGGAGGGACTCTAAATATGTGAAGACTGGGACAAATGCTTCCATTCAATTATGTATCATGTTTCAACACTTAATAAAATGTTAATTAAAATGGGTCAATGCCCTAAATTATTCTGTATAATTTTATGATAGATGTGCAAAATATGATATTATGTGTATAATAATACTAAATACCATAATGAATAATTGAATCAAAGAAAAATACAATACAAAAACTATAATAAAATTCATAATATGAAATTAACATGCATATATATGTATATATCGTGCATTACACATGTATAGAAATATTTCTTCCATTGCAAGGCCTTCATTCAGGCCCTGGGAACACTATCCTGAATTTCTTTTCCTCAAGGACAATGAGCTTCGCATTCACCCCTATTGCAAAAGAGTTACCTGGACGGTGAGCTCAAAAAGTAGCAATGGCAGAAATACTGGCCCCAGTTCCAAGAGAGTAACTTAATTTTTTGATGGATGCAATTATGTTTATTCAGTTCCATACTGGACATTAAAAAAAGCAGTGTAGAGTTTTGTACAGCTATTCAAACGTCCTTCCCTTACCTCCAAAGTGCTTCTCTGAGAACTATATTGTTTCTCTTTTTTTGTATATTTTTATTGTAAAAATATTCTACAGAGGGGTTACAGTTCCAGGAGCAAGGTAATGAGTACATTTCTTATTGAGCATTGTTTACTACTCCTGTGTTTTTCCCCTACCATCCCTTCCTTCCCATCTCCACTACTACCTCCCCCTGCCGAGGTCAGTGACTTAGTTTTTCATTTTTGGTTGGCACAAGGCTGAACTCAAGTAATGGCAACTCTTTGCTCACATTCCTACAGATTTACCAAGACCCTGAGTTCAAATCCCAGACTAGAAAAGAAAACTGGCAGAAATTCCAAACCAGAGAGCTTTACTTTTTTAATTTAGTTAAATAATTTATATATATATATATAGATAGATATAGATATAGATATAGATATATTATATATATATCTATATATATATAGTTTTTTTTTGACCAAGCATGGGATTTGAACACAGGTCGTGGAAATTCTACTTCATGTTGGATCTCCCTTTGCTGGTGTGCAGTCTCTGGTCCCATAGCCCATCCTCGGATCCTGGGCCCAGAGGGCTTTCAGGAAGAAAAAAATCATTGGAAAGCACAAAAAGTGGTGACCTGCAGAGAGCTGGGGTTTTACGATTTTTTTCTTTGGACAGTGACCATCCTGTGTCTGAATGACAAAGCTGCAATATGAACTTAAGCTGCCATTGCTGGTGGCTGGTGGGCTATCAGTGAAGCCATAGTCCAACCTGTTAACATAGGCCCTGGGTTCACATTGCATTCCTGATATCAATCGCAGAAAAATACAAGGGACTCATTCCTATGCATAGGAATACTGATTGAAAGAATATTTTATACATCGGTCTAGGCTAAAATTGGATGCAATAATCCTAGAATGCTGATTGAGCATAATTAATAGTTTATTAAGCATGAAAAGAATAATATTTCTTCAATTGGGGTATAATAATACCTAAGAGTTGGTAGGAACATAGTAGGTGTCATTCTATCATAGACGATTATGGAACTCTTTACCTATATATATATATATATATATATATATATATATATATATATATATTTGTATACCTCTGTCTGCCTATCCATGTATCACTGTTTTGGCCAAACCGGGGTTGATCTCAGAGTCTGGGGAACACCTGACATCTTCATTGGCTACAGGCTGCCATGCTCAAACTCACACAATCATGAATTGGGCCTGCTAGGTACTAAGTTCAGATCCTAGCACGGCCAGGCATGATGGAGAACACATCTTACATCTGGATGTTATGTGACAGGATGTAAACAATGTAATAAATGGTATAGGTGTCATCAGAGTCAATAAAATAAATTCTAAATAAATGAATGAAACAAGAAATAAAATAAATAACCACACCAAACACAATATAGACTGAACATCTGTAGGGAAGTATAAATCCTATCTTTAAAATATATACAAGGAGGGCTTGGAAGGTGGCTCAATGGTAAAGCGCTTGCCTTGCATTCATGAGGCCCTGGGCTCCATTCCTCAGCACCACATAAGCAGAAAAAAAGCCGGCAGTGGCGCCATGGCTCAAGTGGTACAGCGCTACCTTTCAGGTGAAGAGCTGAGGGACAGCGCCCAGGCCCAGAGTTCAGGCCCACGAGTGGACCAATATATATATATATATATATATGGAGTAACTTTTCCAGGCCTGAGGCTTGAATTTAGCCCTTCTATGCAGAAGAAATGGCAGCAGATCCTGAGATACTCATTTCTGGACCTGGGATGACTCATGGAATGTGATTGATCTCATCCTTGAATGAGTAGTTTGTGCATGATGCAAGTAGGAAATGATAGGCACGACTCATGGGGTATTGATTATTTGTAAAGAACAGTTGATGAAGCATGACAATTATCATCACAGTATGAAATGGAGGTATCAGGAAAGATCCAAGAATCGGTAGTCACACAGATTGGATTCTACCACAGGTAACCATCTCTCCTACTCTATATTAATGTGTACTCATTTCCATATTACCTTCACCTTATGAATGGATGACTGTTGGGCTCCCCGCTGTCCCCTCGGGGGTGGAGGCTCAATCACAGGTCCTTGGAACGGCTTAGCTCCTTCGTGGCTCAAAGGCTGGTGTGCTCATATGACCCCATTCACCACTTGGTCCTGCTAGGTCCAGAGTTCAGATGCCCCGCCCTGCCAAAAAATTCATCTTGATGTCAGAAGTCAATCATTGCAATTGTTTTCTTTCCTGTGCAAGTCCTGGATCTCAGCTAGGTCGGAGAATGCATGGGCCACCCTGTGGCGATGGGAATAAGTTGTTATCCATGTCAGCCCAGTTATTCCTGTCATCATATACTCAAGAAAATACACAATACACCCATGAATAGCATACATAATAAAGAGAATAACTACACTCAATGCACGATGCAGTACACACATGGATATGAATGTACATCCCATGTTTCAATGATCATTGAGGACTATTTTGGCCTCCCTGGGGCTCGATCTCAGTTCCTGGAAACGGCCCAGCTCCTTAGTGTCTCACAGTCTGGTGTGATCACGTGGACCCATTGGGCAGTTTGGCCTCCTAGGCCCAAAGTTTGAATCCCAGCACTGCCAAAAATTCACCTGATGTGAGAAGCCAGTCATTGCACCTGTTTTCCTGTACTGTGCAAGTTCTGGGGCTTAGCTAGGAAGGAGAATGTATATGCAACTCTATACTCATGGGAATAGGTTGTCATCCAGTTCACCACAGTTATTTTTGTCATCCTATACTCAAGGAAATACACAATACATCAATGAATAAGACACAAAACAAAGAGAATGACTACACCAAATGCAAGATGCCACCCACCCATGTTTGGAAATATAGATCCTCTATTTAGTTATGAATTTATGACTATATTGGCCCCCACCAGGGCTCCATCTCAGGTCCCAGGAATGGCCTAATTCCTTAGTGGCTCAAAGCCTGGTGTGCTCACCATGACACATTCACCAATTGGGCCTGCTAGGTTTGAGTTCAAATTCCTGCACTACCAAAAGATTCAATCTGATGTGAGAAGCCTATGGTGGCACAGGTTTTCCTGTCCTGTGAATGTCCTGGGTCTCATTGAGGATGGGGAATGCTATATAGGCTACTCGTAGCCATGGGAATAGGTTGTCATCCATGTCAGCATAGTTATATCTGTCACCCCATACGAAATAAAATACACAATACATCCTTGAAAAAGACACAAAATAAAAACAATAACTACACTGAATGCAAGATGCATACCATACCTGCAGTTAAAGAGAAATCCTATGTTTTAAAAAGGTGGGCTTGCTATTTTGTCCAGTGCTGAGGCTTCAAATCAGGCCCTGCACCAGACCTGACATTCTTCTCTTCAAAGATGGTGAGCTTCCCCTTCTTCCACAGTGCAACAGAGTTACCCAGACCTGAGCTAAAATCCCAGCACTGACTAAAGCTTCATCCTGATGTCAGAAGCCAGTCTTTGTTCCTTTTATCCTCTCCTTTGAAAGTCCTGTGCCTCAAATACGATGGAGAACACGATAGACAACCATGTCATCCATGTCAGCACATTTATACCTGTCCCCATATTTATTAAAATACACAATACCTCCATGAATTAGAGACAAAATAAGGAGAATAATTGCATTGAACACAAGATGCTGTCCAAACATGTACGTCAATATGGATCCTATGTTTAAATTATGAATTTATGACTATAATGGACCACCCTGGGGATCAATGTCAGATTCTGGGAATGGCCACACTCCTTAGTTGCTCACAGGTTCGTATGATCACCTTGACTGATTGGCCAATTTGTTTTGCTCTGCCCTGAATTCAGATCCCAGCACTACCAACAAGTGGATTGTGGAGTAACAAGGAGAGTGTGAAACTTGTTTTCCTTTTCTCTGAGAATTCTGTGGGTCAAGCCTAATGGAGACCATTTCTCCAAATCTAAATGATCTGTGATAGTTTTTCATCAATGTATTAAACAGAATGTATTTCATCATAGTAAAATCAATGGTAAATAAATGAATAAAACAATAGATACAAGGAACAAACACAGCAAACATGTATGGACTGAACATCTATAGGTAAGTATAAATCCTATCTTTATAATACATATAAATAGTATGTTTTCCAGGGCTGGGTCTTGAATTCAGGACTAGTGAATATGCCTGACTTTTTTATCTTCATGTAAGGTGATCTTCCCCTTTATCCACATTGCTTCAGATTTACCCATATCCTGAGTACAAATCCAAAGCCTGTAAGTATAAACTTTGTGAATTGCAAGCCAGTGAGTTAATTTTTTTCTCAGCATGTGGCCTGAACTCAGGTCTTAGCAAGTCCGCCTTAGCTTCGATAATCCTAGGATCGGGTGTAGCCACTGGACACCCAGGTGCTACTGGGGTTCTAGACCCCCAGGTGTTGTAGGGAAAACAATGCACAGGAAAATGTGGCCTTTTATGTTTTCTTCCTTTGCACAGTGACCCTTCTGGGTCTGAATGACACTGTTGCAAAGGTTACTTCATGTTGCATTGCTGAAGGCTTGCAGACTATCAGGGAAGCCATAAGCCCACGTGGCAACCTAGGCCCTCACTTCGAATCCCCGTCCTGACACCAACCAATGGCAGGAGGTACTAAAAAACTGGTTTCCATCCAAAGGAATAACACTAGAATTTTGTCAATTTCACAGTTGAATGAGTTGATCGTGAATCATGATCCTATAAAATTAAATAGCATAATTTCAGAAGGCTGGTGGATTTTATTTAATATTTATGAAGCATTAAAAAATATTATTACTTACAGGAATGCAATATTTTCAGGACACTGAGTGCTTTCATTAATATTTTAAGGATGAAAGCAATAACATTAATAACATGGACGCATAATAAATACCCAGGAATTGGTAGGAATATAGTCTATGTAACCGAATAATGTATAGACATCTCTGGCACTCTATAAAGATATATATTTATTAGCATACTGCCATTTGCATGCCAATCTGTTCTTTTTGGGTTAACCCCTGGGGCCTGTTCTCAGGTCCTGGGAACAACCTGTCAGCTCAATTTGCCCCAGGATGGCGTGTTTACACTCACCCATTAATGAATTTGGCCTTGTAGTCCATGAGTTCAGATGCCAGCACTTCCAAACAATGAATCGTGGAGTAAGAAGATGATGGTGACACCTGGTTTTCTTTACTGTGAATCTTCTGCGTGTTAGGTATGAGGTGGAATACATATGGAGACCTATATCCTATGTAGTCAATGTTCTATTTGCTATAATAGTCAATATAATAAATGGTCAATACATGAAAAAAATAAAAAAAAATAACTACACTGAACACAATATGGAGTCAACATATATATATAACTATAAAACATATATGTAAATTGTACATGAATAGGGTGTTTTCTATTGCTGGGGATCGATTTCAAGCCTAAGGAACAGACTTGAATTTCTTGACTTCAAGGAAGCAAGTTTCCCCTTCCCACACAGTGCAATAGAGTTACCCAGACTATAAGCTCCAATCCCAGTCCTGGTAGAAAAATGTCACCTTTATAGTATGTGAGGCCCAATTCTTAGGTATTTCATTATGCCTCCATTTAATGAATGTGGTTGTTTAAATACTTAATAAAATATTAACTAAATCGATCAATGTCGTGTAATATAATTGTGTATAATTGTATCCTAGAATTATTCAAGAACTGTTCAATCATGTCTTACATCACATTCCATTGGTAATCATATGGATAGGAACAAGTTTCTTAGGATCTCCTACCATTTAGAGGTGGCAGGACCAGGATTCGAATAGTGGGCTCCAGCTCCCACCATTTCAACCTGAGGATAGGGAACTCACCAATCTGTCCAAGCACATAAATAAGACCAGTGATTAGGCAGGCACCAGTGGCTCTCAGCAGACCTCCTTGATACTTACAAGGCTGTGATAGTAGGATCATGGTCAAAGTCATCCTAAGCAGGAAAATTCTTGAGACCCCTGTCCAACTTCAGTGCCAACAAAGCCACAAGCTTTGTGGCTCTACTGTAGAGGACCAGCCTTGAGCAAAAGCAGCTGTGGACTGTGCCCAGACCCTGAGTTCAAGGTCTGGGACTGGCAACAAACAGAAATACACAACAATCTGTGTAGCCATCCAGCTAAAGCAGGTCACCCTCTTGTCCCCAACTGAATTGGACAGAATTCCCTGGGAAAAGGGCTGGGAGAACCTCTGTGTTCTTGACTCCGCCCATGCTGCATGCTTCACAGGATTATGGCCACACCCCCATTCTTTCATGCTTCTTTCTGACCAATGGGATACAAGAATGGTGGCCACGCCCACATTCCATGTTGCCAGGTAGGACTGGGATTCCCTCTGTTAGTTTACACCATTACCAGCAGTTGAGGAAAGTAGCAGTGTCTGAGTGGTGAGGAAGAGACTCGAGGTGACTTTGGAGTATAGTAGAAAATTGATGCTCCCACCCCCACCTGGCCCTTTCCCTCCCTTCACACGGTGCCAGGTTTCAAACCTCAGGAAAGGCTGTGCTGCCAGCAGGCCTAAATCCCCGACCTGGTCCCTGCCCCTAGTCTTCTGCTCTGGGCCCATGTGTCCGCGATGCTGCTTCCATTGCTGCTACCCCAATTGGAGCAGCTGCCAACAGCTTCTCCCAGCAGCACAGGTGAGTTTCTGTCCCAACAACAACATACCCTGGGTCAAACACCCCTCTGGGGGCACCATGTCCCCCCTTCTTGTTTCCTCTCCATGGCGCTGATGAGCCACCTTTCTGTCTTGAGCATTTCTGAGATAGAAATTACAAATATGCTCAGGCTGGGCTGCATCACGGTCCTCCTGTGAAAGATATGCTCCACCAGGCCTGGTCCTCTGTAATTGGGATGGTAGACATGTGGTGTCATGCTCAGTCATCGGTTAACATGGATTATCCTAAACTCAGTCCATAGCAGCGGATTCTTGACCACACGTGAAGCTCTTTGTAGGGCCTCAACCATTGGACCTCAGTCTCCTCACAGGACAGTTGTGAGGAAACAAGGGATTTATACAGAGAGATCTCTGGAGAATGGCTAGGCAGAGAGGGAGCGACCTTCAGATAAGGTTTTGGCAATTCTGTGAGCATATGACAGGAAGATACCAGAAAGGGCTCAGGTGGGGCTTGTTATTAATAGTGCAACAGGTATGGGATTATGAACTGAAACATGTCTCTTATTACTCTATCCCCATGAGGAAGGGGATCCTTCACTTTTTTTGCAGCTGGGGAAACCGAGGCACAGAGAAGCCAGGTGATCTACTTATGACCTCAAGTTCACAGGAAGCTCGGCCTGACTTCTCTACTATGCTCCCTAGGACAATGGGTGCTATTCAGTCCAGTTCTTGTGGTGGGTAGTCCACTTCTTTTCAGTCGTTTGAAATCTAGGATTGGGCACTGTTCCTGACCTCCTCAGCTCAACACTAGCGCTCTACCACTTGTGATCACAGTGCCACTTCCAGTTTTCTGGTGGTTCTTTGGAGATAAGATTCTCACAGACGTTCCTGCCTGGGCTGTCTATGAACCATGATCCTCATATCTCAGCCTCCTGTGTAGTTCGGATTAGAGTTTTATGCCACTGGCACCCGATTTAAGTGTAATTCTGATTTCTCTCTCTTTCTCTCAGGAACTGGTTCAATGGGTGCTGTAGGAGGTGGCACAACGTCCCCAGGTGGCTAGAACCGAAGATGGCCCACTCATTCTGGAGGTGGGCTGTGTGTCAGGAGCTGTCTCATTCAGCGTGTTGATAGATCTCCATGAGGTAAACCCTCTGTGCCATTGAAAGACTGTGAAGGTTATTCATTGTCCATCTTGCCTTACTGGATTTATTTTATTGTATTCTTTTCTACATTATTTTCTAGCACTTGGACAATACTATGGTACATAGTTACTGAATGAAAATGTAATTTCAACTTAAGAAAGTCATTTAGGGCTCTGGGAATTTGGCTTCATGATACGGTGATTGCTTAGCATGCATGAAACCCTGAGTTCAATTCCTCAGTACCACATAAACAGAAAAACATTGGAAGTGGTGCTGTGCCTCAAGTGGTACAGTGATAGCCTTGAGCAAAATAAGCAAAAAAAAATCCCAAACCAAAACCAAACCAAAAAACATTTAATTAGCAAATGCAAAATAAAGAACCCATACTTGGAATATATAATTGCTCCTGCCTACTGACACCTGACAATAGTCCCTAATTCATGAACTTTACTTATATTAGGATATTGTGTTGAAAAAAAATTTGTTCATTAGCTCACAACAATTAATGTCTTGAATGTGCTTAGATGTCAGGTGAAGATTAATTCTGGAAATTCAAAGATTCCAGGTTTTTGAATGGCACTGCTAATCACAATGAGAAGGGTAGTCTAAGTGAGATTTGGAAATATTTTTGGTCATTCATGGCACCAAAACACAGAGGCAAAATAACAGTTGTGACAGAAGAGAAGGAATAATTCCAGAGTTAATAAATGGTAATAACTAAGGTATACCAGAACCTGTTTTAGAGAACCATTTTTGGTTATTGAAAAAATAGTTATCAAATAGTCTTATTCCTCATTACCTTTAACATTCTAAATCTCTTATGTTACCTCTTAAAAATGTATCTCCTTCTGTGCTATTTTTTCTTACTTTATCTTCTTTGCTTTCTAAAAATCTCAGTCTTTCTATATTTCTCTATGAACATTTCCTGATACTAAATTCCTACACAGATGGCAGAGAATGATCATTTAAGGGTCCCATAAATGATGAGTTATTAATGAAACCACATGGACAAGGAGGGCATATTTATTGTTACCTCAAATTTTCTGAAAAGCTGCAATGCCATCATTTGATTCAAATTTCCATTATTTGTTTACATAGTGTCATTCAGTGCACATAAACGCAAATATGAGCTGGTCGTTGGTGGTTCAGGCCTGTAATCCTAGCTATTCAGGAAACCAGAGAATTGTGGTTCAAAGACAGCCTGGTCAGGAATGTCCATGAGACACTTATCTTCAATTAACCACCTAAAACCCGGAAATGGTGCTGTAGCTTAAGCCGTACAGTGCTCAACTTGAGGTGAAGAGGTGAGGGAGTGCACCCAGGATCAGAGTTCAAGCCCCACAACCAACAAAAAGTGCAAATATTACCTTAAGTTTCCCCAAAAGGAAGAACAAGATCAATAATCTTCTCAAGCAGAAAAAAGTAATTTCAAAATGATTCAGTGCATCTACTTTTGCTGAATTATTTAAGTTATGGCTTCTTTGCTAGACATATTGTCTTCCTTTAAAAATTGCCAAATACTAGCTTTACAATAAACTTCGTCTAATATTTTTTGTTTCAAAAAAGAAGTCTATACAGTTGATGTCAATTAGCTTTCTTACTATCTTAATTCAAAGCCAAACCAGGCAGGAGAGTCTGTCAAACTCTTATCACAAATTGAACACCAAAAAACCAGAAGTGGGTTTTGGCTCAAGCAGTTGTGTACTAGCTTTGGGGGCAGGTGGGCAGGAAAGACAACTGTTCAGGGACAGGATCCAGCCTCTGGGTTCAAGACCCAGAACCACCACAAACTAACAAACAAGCAAACAAAAATCCCAGATATTTCTTTGGGACCCTCCTTAAAGGAATACTGGCCAGAGAACATGCTCCTTTTGCTGATCAAACTCACTGAATCCTGCTTTTTTGGAATCCTTGTTGCTCTGGAGAACTCAGGACCAGACCAAAGGAACTGATAACTGACTCCTGCATCAAGAGAATCATCTCAGGATTGAAATAGCCATCCATAAGACACTTTAAAACCTCCATGTCTTTGTTCCTTTGCTGGAGAACACATTTAAAACAACGCTTTTTTTTCCTTTTGTTCTATGCTGACCTTCAAATGGTACATTATTTCTTTTTGTAATACTCTGAACTAGAAGTTTACAGACAAATTTTATATGAGTAAAGAACACACTCAAAAAGCCAGGGGCAGAGTTTCCTTCAAGCCTTGGGATACTTTTGTACAGTAAAAAGGAAAGCACAAGATAACTTGACTTTGTTATTCCTCTATGTTCCATTCCTCTCCTGGGGTCAGTTTCCAAATTCAGTAACAGTTACTTCCAGTAACAATCGATGGTGCTGCTTGAGGTATAATGAATGTATTCTGGCTTCACTGAAATAACACTAGAACACCTATGGACCTGAGAGGTAACACGTGTTTCAGAGACAGCTTGGTAAAAGGAAAATAAGAAATTTATATTGCTTATAAATACATTATACATGAGTACATTGAGTTCAAACTTTGTAAGTTCTCTGTAAATTAAGGTGAATTTTAAATGGGAAGAAGGTTTTCAGAACATTCTTTTTGTGAGTGTATGTGTTTTCATTCTTTCCCAAGTGTACATGAGCTAACAGTAAGGAAACAATAGCAATAATAGGAGAAAGAGAAGTTCTCTGTTTAAGTATAAGGGCTCAATACGATATAGAAGACTACAAATAAGGCAACATTGAAACAATAAAGCCAAGCCGAGTATGTAGATTTATGGGACTGATATAGAGAAAGCAAGACTCCTATGTGGAACATGAAGTATTAGGCCAATCCCATTGTAAATCATGCTTGGTAATCATGCAACTTTGTAGAAAGTAGAATGGAAGAATAATTATGTTTTCAATGCAAGTCAAATGTAACAACATGGAATTAACTGTAAAAAAATATCCATCTTGTGAGAGCCGCGATTATGCTAGCAATGAACTGGTGGCTAAGATCACATTTCTTTTTGTCTTTACACACATACATACACACACACACATATTTGTTGGCGGTGGTCTTGGCACTTGAACTGTGGGTCTGCGAGCTGTCTCTCTTCTATTCAGCTCAAGGCTAATACTCTACAACTTGATCCACAGTGCCATTTCCAGTTTTCTTTTAGTTAATTTGAGCAAAGAGTCTCTGGGTCTTTCCTACCTGGCCTGGCTTTGAACCTCAATCCTCATATCTCAACATGACCCAGCTTATGATCACATTCCTAACAGTATACACTCAGGATATGTACTGTGTGTGTTCATCTATCTTTATAAGAATTCTTGAGTTAGAGGCCGGGAAGGTGGCTCAGTGGTAGAGCTCTTGCCTTGCATGCATGAAGCCCTGGGTTCGATTCCTCAGCACCACTTAAGCAAAAAAGAAAAAAGCCAAAATTGGCGCTGTCACTCAAGTGGTAGAGGGCTAGCCGTAGCTAAAGAGCTGAGGAATAGAGCCCAGGCCCAGAGTTCAGGCCCCATGACCAGACCCCCCACCAAAACAAACAAACAAAAAATAATTCTTTTTTTTTTTAATTTAATTTTATTTTATTTGAGAACATACTGTACAGAGGGGCTACAATTACATGGGCAGGATAATGCATACATTTCTTACCAAGCATTGCCCCCTCCTCCTTTGTTTAGCCTTCACATCCCTTCCCAGCCTCCCCCCTCCCCCGACACAATTATACCCCCCTCCCCCCCCACACCGACATTGTAAAGTTGGTTTTGACATGACATTTTGTACTTCTCATTGTTGCAACAGGTCCACCTGAATCCTTAAACGACATGTTTGTCCCTATCTCCTCCAAATGTTATACTGACATTAAATATAGTGAAAGCAGGGGTTACACTGTGGGGGAGGGACATACAAAGCAACAAAGAAATAATCTTATAAATGCGTTAGAAACACATGCATGAAAGAAACGAAAACATTAAAATACATATTTAAGGGTTCATTTTCCATAACATCACATTATCTGACCTTTTCCGCTTGACTCATACCTATACTAGATATTGCAAATAAGGGAAACCATGGGACCTATGCTTCTTTGGGCCTGGCTTACTTCACTTAATATAATTTTTTCCAAACCTTTCCATTTCCTAACAAATGGGGAAATGTCATTCTTTCTGATGGAGGCATAGAATTCCATTGTGTATATATACCACATTTTCTTGATCCATTCATCTACTGAGGGGCATCTGGGTTGGTTCCATATCTTAGCTATGGTAAATAATGCTGCAATAAACATAGTTGTGCTGGTAGCTTTAGTGTGGTTTTGTTTGTAAACATTTGGGTAAATGCCCAAAAGTGGGATTGCTGGATCATAGGGGAGATCTATGTGAATACTTTTGAGGAACCTCCATACTGCTTTCCAAAGTGGTTGAACAAGTTTACATTCCCACCAACAATGAAGTAAGGTTCCTTTCTGTCCACATCCCCTCCAGCATCTGTTGTTGTTAGAGTTCTTGATTTTTGCTGTTCTAACTGGAGTGAGGTGATAAAGGCCACAACTCTACCCAAAAAATAATTCTTGAGTTAAAAATCTGGGCTACAGCTTAGACATCACCCTCAAAAATGTTTGTAGTTTAAAATTTGATAGTAGTCTATATCTAGATTAAATAAACCAAGAAACTATGGCAGGGCAATGTGATACAAGCTTAGAATTCTAGCACTGAGATTAAGACAGGAGATTAGAGAATGGAATTACATAGTGATATGTTCCCTGGACCAGGTTATTTTGTCTTAATAAAACAAAACAAACAAGAAAGGAATACATACTTGCACATTTGGGCTAATTTTGTCATTATCTTTTGAGGAGGCAAATTTCCTGTTGAAATACAACTCATACTTAATCCTCACTTGTGTTTCAAATTCTCTCTTCATTACAGAACATTCCTAGATGTAAAATGACTTATGATTCCCATCCAAAATTTGAAAAATAAGTTATCATCATTCTGTTGTATACCAAAGAAATGATGAAGGATTACAAAAGATTAAGCCTGGAAAAATAGCAAAGTTCGTCTAATATAGGATTTTGAAGATCTTGCTAAATTAGAATTTAGATTTAAAATAATTTGTTTTTGCTTGAAATTTTATATTCTATAGGATTCTACGAAATTCTTTTTAAGTAGAGAGTTAATTGACAAATTCACAAATGATTTTGCATTCTATTTCCCTAGAATATTATTTCAAGAAAGTTATAATTAGAACTTAATTAATAGATAATTCCAACAGTTCATGTATAAAATGATAATGTGAACGTTGGAGACAGAGTTGCCAAAAAATTGATGATATTAATTTATAAATTTAGAATAAGAGCAATTTTTGGAGTCTTTGGTATAACATGGTATGAAGAGAATAATCGTGTGACATCTTCTTTCTTCTACCTGTATGTAACATAGGAAGCAATTTCCTTAATTATTTGCTACGGTATACACTGAGAAAAATGTTAGGTTTGGATTTGTTTATATTTTTGTTTTTGTTTTATTGGTTTGTCCTAGGGCTTTTACTCTGGGCCTGGACACTGTCTCTGAGCTTGTTTATGCTCAAGGCTCGTGCCCTACCACTTCAACCTCAGTGCCACTTGCGTCTGGCTTTTGCTGAGAAGTTTATTGGAGATAAGAATCTAGGGAATCTTTCTGCCTGGGTGCGCTTTGAAGTGTAATGTTCCGATCTTAGCATCCAGAATTTAAAAGATAGTTTAAAAAGTATAAATATAAATAATATTTGCAAGTGTTCCAATCTCAAGAATACCAGTGGTGGTGGTGGGGGTGTGAAATGATGCAACCCAGTTTATTATGGTATTCTTTCCAGAACATGTATGGCATCACATTAGTAGAGTTCTATTTTTTCACAATAGAGATAAGCTTTTCATGATGTGAATGAAGGGAAGTTTGAGGTGCACCCTAAAATTTGGAAACTGTTGGGCTAGGATGACTCTATATCATAAATATTGGTATTGATGGTCATAAAAATACTAGCTTACTGTGATGAACAATTGCTTACTCTTGAAGAATTAATTATTACCATTGCTACATCGTTTTATCCTCTACCAGAATGTGTTTTTTTCTGTTTACCTTCAGTCTGTAACATGCCTTTGGAAAATGCATCTATTGCAGAATTACATAACATGCAAGCCGGTACTTTTTTGAATATCTCAGATATGGCATCTTCCGAATTTAAAAATGAGCAGTTACTAGTCATTGGAATGTTGAAGAACACATACATTCTGTCTTCTTAACAACTTATTTACTTTTAAAAGTTATAAATTTCCATAGAATTAAACTGTTTTCCCTTTTAGTATGAGAATGGACTATATTTATTCTTTTTTCAAAATATTGGTAAGTATATTGTGAAAATATTGTCTAGTTGGATAGCATTCAAGTTGATGGTCCTCTGATTAAAAATGGATAATTAATTTAAATTAGACGCCAAACAGTATTGTTTTTTTTTGACTAATCTGTAGTCAAAAAGAAAGTTTAAAAATGGCTTAGAATGTGTTCCTAACCACCAGTTTTATAAATGGCTTTGTACAGTGGTTTGTGATTATTTTACATGGGATAATATTTTCTACTACTATAAGTTTTGGCAAAAGAAGAAAACTAAAAATTTACTACTGTAGAGGAATATGATAGAAATAGAAGACAGTTTTATGTTTGTCAAATCTCTGATGAGTACCCATATTCAAGACTTAAAGTCATATTTCTTACTATGTTAGACAGATAGGGAAAACATAAAACACCATATGATAAAGCAACTATTCATGACTTTTTAAAATGTATTTATTATGTGATGAAATTTACTTTATTAGCTAATGTTTTGGTTTGAAATATGGGAGGCTGATCTAGTTAACAAATTTTCGAAGGCACCTACTGAAAAGCACAAATGGAGGGGGGTACTATTTCTACACTTTAATGAATGGTTGAACCTGTTTGGCATTAGTGCAGAGTAAATAAATCAACTCTATTGTAACTTGCTCCCTACACTTGAAAAACCTGTAAAGTCACTAAATATCATCTATTTGTAAAGTGTTATTTTGGCAAATGTGATTTTAAAAAGTTTATTTGAAAAGGAATATACTTTCAGGAGATTCAATGTAGGTTATCATTTGTTTGAGAATGTTAACATTTTTCTACTACAGAAGCAAGTTTTACTGAAGTACCAGTGTTTTGAAGCACTAAGGATCTTCTCAATTAATGTTTTTCTGAATTATATTTGACCTCTATGTCAAGTATTCCTGGCATTGGTAGACAATTATGAATCTATCATTCCAGGAACTATTTTTTTGGCCTGATGATGTTGGACTGAAATCATTTATTAATCATTAGGAGAAGGGTATTACAAATAATCTTGTGACATTTGTGGTCTTGTTCACTCATATGGGATGGTCATCTGAAAACTGAAAGTTTGAATTACTGTACTTTCACCTTTTGTGATTTCATCTTGCATTTTAGGTTGCCTTGCATTTCCCAATTGCTCACTGCTAATTCTTGCATTTCAAGGAATTGGGGCCCTGAAATATAGGAAATGAGAAATTGAGATGGGTCTTCAATTACTTTCTGCTGGCATGTTGCTTGGGCCTAGGTGAGAACTCTTGCCCTAGTTATCTGATGATGCGGATAACTGGGACCTGGGATCCTAGGACCCGTGGATCCTGTAGAAGAATAATAGCTTTTATACATCATTTCAATAAAATTTGAGTATAATCAGTAGGAATGCTTCAGAAATATGGAGAAAAACAGTTTGGGACAAGCGAGTTAAACAATAAACATCAGCAGAGTAAAATCCCTTATAGATTAGAGGAAAACAACATTGTTGTTTTTTTTTTTACCATGTGAATTCAGAAACCAAGAATACTTAGAATGTATCACAAGTTTATACCGAAAACATTGCATTGATACTTTTTATATTCTAATATATATTCTAATCCTGATTATTTATATTCCAATCTATTTATTGGAATAAATATCAATTAATTTGTCAAATTATCAATTAATTCTAGTAAAATTCACTGTGTGAAATATAAAATCAAAACATATAAATATAAAATATATAATTATATATAATATATGAAAATGTTTTGCATTGTTCTGTGTTGTTATGGTATCAAAGGCAACTGTTTGAAAGTATTATTCCATTACCTCTACCTCAGTGTTTGGTAGAATTAGAACTAAAGCATTACCATTCGGAGATGTACAGCCTAGAGACAAGAGGAAACACTGTGATTAAAACATTACCAAATTAAGGCCTAATAACGAGGAGAAGCATATGGACTTCTCCTGGCGCTATGGAATATATTTGGTGATAGAAAATTAGTGGTATAAGTTCCTGCCTGGTTGGATGGTAGACAGGCCAGGACATTAGGGAATCATGCATATGAACAATTTTTTCACCTTCTTGGCTTTAGCTAATTTGAAATAGTAGGGTGTAATGAACAATTATATTTGGAAAAAATACCTTCTAGTCTGAACATTTCTGTCTGAACTGTTCGTCTCTCTATGATCCCTTGTAACTAAGATTAGTTTTGCTCCAGTTAGACAATCTATGCTATCAGGATAAGATATTCTGGTTGGTCTGTTCCTACATGGAGCAAGGGTAAAGGGTCAGGGAGACATTTGTGCCAGTAAGCTCTAAGTCATTTGGGAAATTTTATGCTGCCGAAGTTTAGAAGTAGCTCTTACGTAAGCCTTACTTTGAATCCATTAGCTCCACAAAGCTAATTCAGTTGATAAATAAGTATTTGAAAAGCCATCACCTTTGGACCTAGCTATAAAGGCTCCAAAGTATAATCAAATTTCAAATGAAAAAGACTTAAAATAATCATTGACAAAAATTGCAAATGTGAGCAATCGAACAAACAATATGTTTTTTCCACCATACACAGAATTTTACAGAAATAAGATGAATAGAAATTTTGGGAACAATAAGGTTTCCTTGTTACAAATAGGCAACCAAGGATATATGCCTGTCTTAAGATTGCATCATTAACTACTTAAATTTACAGGGTACTACATGCTTCAGCAGCACGTCCACCCAAATTACAATACAGAATTTTACATGGTTCTTGTACAAGGATGATATGAAAATTTGTGAAGTATTCCATATTTTTTATTCTTCAGATGCAAGAAATTAAACAGTAATTAAAAAATTGATTACAAATATACAAGTGTAATAATACATGTAATTAATAGAAATAAAAGTTAGTTTGACATCAGTGTATTCAATCTTTACCTTTTTAGAAAGGCCTTTACATAGCATAACTTTTATAAAACTTTTGAAATATGATAACATTGTCATTTTATCCCAAAGAAATAAAATTCTATAAGGACCTAGGAATTAAAGGAATCTTAAACTGTTTCTATATGGAATGCAATCTGAAAGGCCACATTTATTAATGAACCTATATATTGTAAAAACAATGTCGAATTCAAAGTATTATATCTAGGAGAGAATGAAATAGATTATGGACATTATACAAACAGAAAACTAAATATTTTAAAATATACTGTTTCAGACAAGCACCAGAATTATCGTTAGTTTCTGTACTACTCATTTCAACAGATAACTTAAAATTATTTCTGATTAAAAAATCACAAAAATCATTATAGGTGTATAAAAACTACTCAAATATATTTTGATATCAAAGTCAGGAAGTTCACTTGGAAGAATACCATGGAATCCATGAATTTTTAAAGTAAGATATTGCTGTTGTATTTTAAAAATATTTTGTATGGACACATAGGATGGACTGGCAATTTTGAAATTTAAGAAACTTACCCAAACCATTAGTCTTTAGGAGAACAATTTGTACAGCCTTCCACAACTTCAAAGAGGTAGTGATACATAATTATTCTTTGGCAATATCAAATGCAGTTTCTTCCAATTTGTGCTTCAGACCTGGTTTGATATAATGGTTCAACAGAAGGAGATCTAGCATAACTTTGCTATTTCTATTCTCAGCAGAAAGATGCAAGGGGCTCAAGAAGCCTTTAGTTTGGCCATTTGTATCTGCATCATGATGAAATAAAGAAGCCACTCTGGTATTATTCCATGTATAAGTACTGTGCAGGGTTGTCCAGACATTCATGATTATTGCATGAATATCTACCTTGAGCCACCAACTCATGGACAATATCTGAGTGTCCACTGTAGGCTTCTCGATGAAGAGGGGTATATTCATCGTTATCCCTAGCATTCACATGAGTGGCCTTTTTGGAAAGTAGTCTCTACACTGTATGAAGGCGATTATTTTCGTCAGACCAAAGAATAAATTTACATGAATACTTCTCCATTTTTCTCTTGCAATTGATACCATTTCTTACTTTTTCATCTTGTTCCTCATCTTCATCAGAATTGCCTAGCCAGAGATTTTGAGTGCCAGTGAGAATGAGGTGTCCATGTATTTCTCCAATAGTTCACATCGGATGAACTGGTCAGAAAAATCCAGTAAATTTTCTGCATCTACTTTTTTTCACTATTATTTATTTTCTCCTTTTTAATTTTTACTATTCTAAATTATTCTAACTGGAGAGTAGGGAATTGGTAGAGAGCAAAGATTTTCCTCCGTATTCAAAGGTACAGACTGAAAATGAGGACCAGTGGTGTCTTCATGTGCAGCTTATTCTAGGAATGAGAAAATAGGAAATAATGCCTTCTATGTAAATGAACTGTGAAATGGCAGAGCAGAAAGTGAAATGATGCAACCAAAAATATAAAAGCAAAATAAATTAAGATAATTATGGAGCAATCATATTACCTATGAGAACCATGAAAGGGAGAGAGGAAGAGAGAGACAGATCTGAAATGATATAGCTAGCCACAAAATCCATCCCTCTGATCAATTTATAGAGCAAATAATTTAATTTTTTAAAAGAGATGGAAATAGAATTTAAGATCAGATGTCTCCATTGTTTTTAATTAGATTTTTATTATCCTAAATACTTGGATAATGGAATTTCCATTCAACAAATTAGTATTTTTTTAAGTATAATGTATCTTTATATAACTTTTCCACACCCTTCCAAACCTCACCCCACTTTAATTTTTTCTAGTTTCATACTATCTGCATTGAATATTATACCTTCACTCTCTTCCTCCATAGCTCTCTTTATTCCTTCCTTTTGACTTCCCCTCACATCTTCCAAGTGATAGTTTCCTGATATATATTTTGTTGGATTAAAACTTCAATTTTATAAGAAATTACACCTTTGAAATACTCCTCTGCAAATAGCACGCTTTGGTTAATATATTTGTGTAAACCTGTATGAAGTTCTAGCTTCCAAATATGAGACAAAACATGGGTCTTTTGTGTGTCTGGCTTAGTTCACTTAGTGACTTAGTTCACTTAGTATATTTTTAGATCTATCCATTTCATTGCAAATAATGTAACAGTCTTCAGAATGGATGGGTGCAATCAAATTGTGTATATGTGCCACACTTTCTCCAACCATCACTCCACCAAAGGGTATCTGGTTTGTTTCCGTAACTTGGCTACGGTGAATAGTGCAGCACTGATTGTGAAAGTGATTTTATTGTAATCTTTTGGTAGAATTCATCATTACCTTTATGGGAGCAAGCCTCTAGCCAGTTTTCCAGAATAAGAACATCCCTCCCTTCATCTTCATCACAATGTATTGCAAGTCCTCAAAAACACACTTCCCCCTACAGGTCTAAATAAGCTAAAACCACATTGTTCCCATAATTTAGTGAGAACCTTCTATGTACTTTCCTAATGTGGGAATGAGGGACATCACAAAGTAAAAGTAAGAAGTATGCAATTGAATTAGCTATTATCACATTTAATATAATTTTCAGCTCCAATTCATAGCCTCATATAATATTATTTTAATCTTTATTTGATTACTTCATCTAACCTGTAAATTATAACAGGTGAGTTAAAAGCAAAGGAAAAATTGTGGTTTGATTTTGACACTCATGTTTGAGGTTGCACAACATGGGCAAATAGATGGATTGGAATTAATAGCTCTTATCCATTTTGTTAACGTACAGATGATTTTCCCAAACAGATTTTTGCAATTCGTATTCCATTCAACAACAAGAAACGTGATAATTTCCTTTGTTTTGCTCCTTATTAACTTTTGTCTCCATTTTATTTTATAATGTATGATTTCATACTGTAGATACAAAAATATGTTAAAATATTTCTATCCATATGCATTGTTATATACATACACACATATATTACACAGGTTATAATGATAATGAATAACTTCAGTAACTGTACAATTTACTAAATTATAAAAACTATCGACGGCTCATGCCTGGCATCCTGGTTACTCGGGAGGCTGAGATCTGATGATCATGGTTTGAAGTCATCCTGGGCAGGAATGTCCAGGAGCCTCTTATTACCAAACAATCAACAGAAAATCAGAATTGGAACTGTGGCTCAAAGTAGTAGAGTGGTAGCCTTGAGAGAAAAATTTCAGGGACATCATGAAGGCTCTTAGTTCAAGAAGTACAAACTACCCAAATAAAATCTATTTAATTTATACCTGTGTAAGTAAAGTATGTCCATCACACAAATGCACAACCATGCTCATTTGCAAGGTAACTCTGTTTTGTCTGAAGTACCAGAAAATATTTTCACTTAAGTTGAAAGCATTGCACCATGGGTTCATTCTATCTCTCTCATGCATTTTCCACTCAAATATTCAAATCTTACAATTGTTCCAATTATTTAAAATCATAGCTTTTTACTTTAATACTCATAATATTAGAGTTTGAATTGAGTGTCTTGTGCCCCATAAATGGGTGTTCTTACCGCTTTGTCAGGTTTCCAGGACTAAATTATCTTGATTATTTTTCAGATACTTGTATATGATCTTGGGCTCAGTCCACATTATGTTATTCTTTCTGGAATTTAGAATATCAGGTGCATGGCATTATGTACACATCTTTGTCCAGTCTGGGCTTTAACCTCTATCCTCACAAGAGTAGACTCCCATGTAGTCAGGATTTTCATAAGCTTGTCATAGCTGATTTTTTTTTAAGTCTTTGCATTTCCTGCAGGTTCTTCAGTACTTAATTAATTTGTTTTCTTGTGTTGTTTTTTTTTTTTCATTTGAATGTATGTGTGGAGTTGTTTCTCCCTTTTCCTTTTCTTTCTTTCAATCGAGTTCTTACCTAAAGTTCTGAGAAACCAATTCTTCTTTTTCACGATAGTCAAAGTGAACATGATTCATTCCAAAGCAATTTCAATAATATTTAAACACCTTCATATCTATTAATGGTATATAAATGATAAGTGCTGCGAAGGGTCTTTTTATTTTCACAGCAGTCTTTGTCATACACAGACAGATCATGAAATATAAGAAGATAATAAAACTACAGATGCTAGCAAGGAGAAGAAAACCTATTATTAATTGTTTGACAGAGGCTTCCCGTCTAGTGAAAGAAATACGTTGCTTGATGCAGGATTTCACAAAATTATATTGCTTGGAAGAAGCTAAACAGTCATCTAATTCTACAGAATTGAAGGAGATAAATCGAACTTCTGAATAATTTACATTTGGTTCAAATAAAAGCATGCTTCCTAAAAGAGAGTTGACTTTAGAGAAACATGATGAGTTTATGTAAGTAGGTGCTTAGCTGATTTTGTTAATTTGTAAACTAATACAGGGAAATAGATTACAACACCGTAAAACAAGAACTTCGCATTGAAATACTCATTTGTGTGTGTGTGTGTGTGTGTGTGTTAGAGAGAGAGTGTGTGTGTACACATGCACGCATATACACGCACGTGCATGTGCAAGTGCTCATTCATTCATTCATCATTCCTGAGGCTTGATAGTGCCTGGGCACTCTCCCTATTCTTCTGTGACCAAGGATAGTGGTTTACCACTTGAGCCATTGTTCCACTTCTGGTTTTTTTTTGGAGATAATCACATTTATTTTCATGATTGGACTGGCTTTGAATAGTGGTCTTCATATCTCAGCCTCCTGAGTAGCTAGCTAAGCTTATTCAGCCTCTAAGTAGCTAGTTAAAATTGGGCCTGTCCTTTATGCTTCACCGATCTTTTATTCTTGTCCTGAGGTTTTCACATGACTAAGTCATATATATGTGTAGTTGCTTTAAAAAAATAGTCTTACTGCATGGCACCAGGGGCTCCCATCTGAACTCTTAATTATTGAGGAGGCTTGAGAACAGAACCCAGGCCAAAAGTTTAGTGGACTTCCTTCTCTATTTATTGCTGGGTGCATTGGATTATTTCCACCATCCTGCACTATCTACAGGATAAAATTGGAAGGACTACAGAATCCAGGCCAACCAAGGTAGGAATCTAGACAAGTTGGTGTGCAACTCTTATGCCATTGATAATGGGAAGGCTAAAAAGACAGATCAGGTGCGTGTTCTTGTGGAAAGGGAACCCCTATCCTAAAATTAACCAGTGATATGACACCAGTTAACAAAAATAATACCCCAAGTTGAACACAATTTCCCACAACCAAAATAAGTATAAATATTAACATCCAACACTTAGTACAATCTGCTCTTTGTTCTAATATCAGCTTCATCTCAGTATCATATGATGTGACAGAATAGTTTCTTCATTAAACTTACTATATATTTAAAAAGACCTAGAAAATTCCTTCTCACTTATTAAGTGCAAACAAATGGCAAATTTCCTCATTTCTTACATATTTGACTACCACTATAAATTCATCTTTTGATTATTATTAATAGTCATATATTCTGATTTATTACTTTACTTTGTAACATTTTTAAACTTTTGGCTTCTCTGCTGAAGTTGAAGTATTTAAATAGTATCATCAAATTATATTACTTGGGTAATTAGGGCAGTTTTCTAAAACGTTTTTAACCAATGGCTTCTAGTAATTCTGGTGGGGTTTTTTGTTTTTCTTTTTGTTTTATTTTGGGGGGGTCCAGTCGTGGAACCTGAACTCTGGATTTGGCACTGTCCCTCAAGGCTAGCTCAAGGCTAGCACTCTACCACTTGAGCCACAGCGGCACTTCCGGCTTTTTTTTCTGTTTATGTGATGTTGAGGAATCGAACCCAGGGCCTCAAGCATGCAAGGCAAGCGCACTACCACTGAGCCAACTTCCTAGCTCCCTACGAATTCTTAATTGGTATATTAATTAGTTTATTGTTAATTTCAATTTAATTCTACTGTAAAGGTAATGTACAGAGGGGATACAGTTACATAAGTAAGATGATGAGTACATTTATTATGGAAGGAACATTGTTATCTCTTCCATTGAATTTTTGCACACTCAAAAAAAAACTACTGATGTTTTTCCTGTCGCAATTGACCAATGGGTACATTTCTTTCTTTGTTTATGCATTTCTTACTATAAAATTGATATACAGAGGGTTTACAGTTACGTAAGTCAACTAAAGAGAACACTTCATTTTATTTTCTAAATTCCAAATTTTGAACTTATTTTGTTTTGTTTCTTTAGGGTAATTCTTTTTTCAGAGTTGGAGGATTTGTTAATTTAGTTTTGTATAATTTTAACACATGTAAATTATTCAGATATATATTTTGCTTTCAAAATAGTTAACATGTGAATATGTACAAATTATTTTCTTAAATTTTATGTGGTTTGTGAATTTAAATAAATTTATTTTCTTATAGTTCTAAACATATTTGTACATATTTGTACATGTAACAAATACTGTATTTTCAAGAAGCACATACTTTATTTAAAAAGGCTTTATTACTTGGTCACTTTTTGGAAATGTTTGAGCTAGGCATAGTGATTTGTGGTTTCCATTTTCTAACTATTGGGGGAAGTGTAAATAGGGTTTGTAATTCGGAGAGACTGAGAAAATATGAGACCTTATCATAAAATTTCCAGAGTGAAATGATTAGAGATATAGCCATCCCTAGCAAGATATAGAGCACCTGGTTATCATATTCTAAATCTTGAGTTAAAACACTAGTAACATCAATCTTTTGTCAAAATAAAAGGACACATATTTCAAAATGTTTATTACTTAAAACTTTATTTACAAATTTCTCATGTCCTTTAATTCTTAATTTTCAATTTACTTAATATATAAGAAGCCACTCCCAAATTACTCAAGCTGATTCAAAGCTTTGGCAAATTACAAGGGTATAAAATTAACCCCCCAAAGTCAATGGCTTTTCTGTATCCCAACAATGAGAATAGTGTGGCTGAAATTAGGAAATCAACTCCATTTGTGATAGCCCCACAAAAACTAAAATACCTAGGAATTAGCTTAACCAAAGAAGTGAAGGACCTTTATGATGAAAACTTTAAAAACTTGAAAAAGGAAATCAAAACAGAACTTAGAAAGTGGCAAAAACTCCCATGCTCCTGGATTGGAAAGGTTAACAACGTGAATTGGCAATACTTCCCAAGGCTATCTACAAATTCAATGCGATACCTATCAAAATTCCACCCTCATTCTTCAAGGAAATAGAGGAGGCAATCCAAAAATTCATATGGAACAATAAAAGACCCCAAATAGCAAAAACGCTCCGCAACAGAAAGAACACCGCTGGAGGAATATCAATACCAAATTTCAAACTCTACTATAAAGCCATAGAAATAAAAACAGCTCTTTACTGGCACAAGAACAGACCTCAGGACCAATGGAATAGAATTGAAAACCCAGAAATGAACCTACAGACCTAGAGCCATCTAATCTTAAATAAGGGAGCTAAAAAAATAGAATGGAAAAAAAACAGCCTCTTCAGTAAATGGTGCTGGAAAAATTGGTTAACTACTTGTAGAAAACTAAAGCTAGATGCATATATATATCACCTTGCAGCAGAATCAACTCCAAATGGATCAAAGACCTTGGAGTCAAAGCAGAAAATCTGAAAACATTACAGGATGGAATAGGAGAAACTCTAGGTCTCCTTGGCACAGGCCAAAATTTTCTTAATAGAGACCCGGAAACACAACAAATCAAAGGAAGGTTGGACAAATGGGATTGCATGAAGTTGCAGAGCTTCTGCATGGCAAAGGACGTAGCTAGCAAGATCAATAAAAAGCCCACGGATTGGGAGAAGATCTTCAATAGCCATACAACGGACAAGGGTCTCATATCTAAAATATACTTGGAACTCAAAAAATTAAATCCCAGAACAACAAATCCTCAAAGAAATAACCACCCAATAAAGAAGTGGGCTAAAGGCTTAAAGAGAAACTACTCTGAAGAAGAAAGAATGATGGCCAATAGACCCATGAAGAAATGCTCAACGTCCCTAGCCATAAAAGAAATGCAAATCAAAACAACACTGAGATACCACCTCACACCAGTTAGAATGGCAAACATCAAGAACTCTAATAACAACAGACGCTGGAGGGGATGTGGACAGAAGGGAACCTTACTTCATTGGTGGTGGGAGTGTAAACTTGTTCAAGCACTTTGGAAAGTAATATGGAAGTTCCTCAAAAGACTTCACATAGAGTTCCCCTATGACCCAGCAATCCCACTTTTGGACATTTACCCAAATGTTTACAAACAAGACCACACTAAAGCTACGTGCACAACTATTTTACTGCAGCATTATTTACCATTGCTAAGATATGAAACCAACCCAGATGCCCCTCTGTAGATGAATGGATCAAGAAAATGTGGTATATATACACAATGGAATTCTATGCCTCCATCAGAAAGAATGACATTGCCCCATTTGTTAGGAAATGGAAAGACTTGGAAAAAATTATAGTAAGTGAAGTAAGCCAAGCCCAAAGAAACATAGTTTCCATTGTTTCCCTTATTTGCAATATCTCGTATATGTATGAGTCAAGCAGAAAAGGTCAGATAAGGTGATGTTAGGAAAATGAACCCTTAGATAGGTATTTAATTGCTTTTTCTCTGATGCATTGCTTTCTAACGCATTTATAAGATTATTTCTTTGTTTCTTTGTATGTCCCTCCCCCACAGTGTAACCCCTACTTTCACTGTATTTGATGTCGGTATAATTTGTGGGGGGGGAGGGGTAGAACAAGTGGTTTAAATAAGGATACAGGTGGACCCATTGCAACAATGAGAAGTACAAGTTTTCATGTTGAAAACGAACTTTACAACTTTGGTGCCGCGGGGCTGGGGGAGGCTGGGGAGGGATGTGAAGGTAAAGAAATGAGGAAGCTACAATGCTTGATAAGAAATGTACTCATTATCTTCCCCATGAAATTGTAACCCTTCTGTACAATATGTTCACAATAAAAAGTAAAAATTTAAAAAAAGAATCCAAGAATCTTGTGACTATTTTATTTCTACTAAACTTTTAAATAGTATGAGCAATATTATGATTTCATATTTTAAAATAATTTTACTATTTGTGGAAATTTCCTGTTTAATATGATAATAACAAATGTGTGTATGTGGTGTGTGTGTGTGTGTTTATGTGTTTTTTTGTGTGTGTGCTTTGTGTGTACTTTGTAATGCTTGGGAGATCACACAATTGCTTCACATATGTTAGGCCAGTGGTTTACCTCTGAGCTATACTATCTACTTATAATACAAATTGTATTTTAAATTATGTCTTTGAAATTTTCATTCCTAGTATGTTTTTTCAAAATTATGTATGATAAAATGTGATCCATCTTCTATCCACGTTAGCAATTGTTATTGTTATTCTTTCTCTTATTTATTTGGAAATTAATTATATTCCTAGTACAGCTTCTTTACATTATAACAGCTCTATACAATGCTTTATTTTCTATTTTATTTTTCCCATGTTATCGGACTTTCAGTCCAATCTATCAGGTGGATTAAATAGAAACTAGATTCAGGACAATTTATTTTTCTCCTTCTCTTCTCTGATTTCTTTCTGTTTTTTGAAACAATACCAATGACATAGAGCTCCCCTGTGGTCCACCATTCTTCTCCCTCTCACTCTGTTCTGCAGTGCAGCTGAAGTAGTTATCATTCAGCTTTATTATGCTGTACTGCTATCTAAATCTTAACTCATTCCTAAGTTAATTTTAGTTTCATTGAGCAGTCTCTAAGACATTTTCTATATATAATATCAGGGGTTTGTATTTTCACAAGGTGTGAAATATGAGTGACTATCAAATATTTAGATATCTCTGTAGAATATTGGTCCACCTGCTCAATAATCTCATATGTAAATTCAAGGAATACAGGTCAGTCAGAGAAATCTTGTAAAATGGTGTAGCTTGAGCCTTCATAATAGCTTTTAATAGTATTACCATGTTTAGTAGTGAAGACAACATAGTTCTACTATAAGAACAGACACATAGAAGAAGGTAACAGATTCGTCAAAAATAAATTCTTAGTTTTATGATCCACAGATTTTGAAAAGGATGCTATGACTTTATGAAATAAAAACAGAAACTTAAATGGTTGTGTTGGCACTATTGCCTCTCTACATTTAAAGAATGATCTTAGACTACTACCTCAATCCTTTGTTTGTTTGTTTGTCTGCCGGTGATGGGGTTTGAACTCTGGGCTTGGGCGCTGCCCATGTGCTATTCAGCTCAAGGTGAGCACTCTACCACTTGAGCAACAGCAAAAACTTCCCGTTTTCTAGTGGTTTATTGGAGATAACAGTCTCATGGACTTTCTTGCCCAGGCTGGCTTTAAACCACGATCCTCAGATGTCAGCCTCCTGAGTAGCTAGGATTACAGGCATGAGCCACTGGCACATGGCCTACCTCAAATCTTATAAAAAATGATTATCAAACTAAATGTGAATTGTAAAAACCTATAAGAATTAAATGTAAAAATTCATGACATTGATCAGTAAAGGTTTCTAAAAATTTGACATGGAAAACATTAGGGGCTAAAGAAAAGCAAGAAGTGGATTATATCAAGTGATAACATTTCATAACTCAAGGGACAGTATAACAGAAATGAAAACATATCCAACAGAGGGCACAGATTTGTTAATGCTACAAAGTTAATGCTATAGTGATTCTGAAACTTAAGTATTTTTCTATCTTCTAATTCTATATAAATTTTTTCCTGAATAAGATATTTCTTTAAATAACATATGTAATTTAATAGTCAATAGGAGGAACATATGAAATAAGCTTCCCTTTAGTGTCTAAGAAATAATAAAAAGAAAACTCACTAGTATGACCATAATATAAAAAGAGGACCCAAAATATAGTAATGCATTTGTGGATAAATTGATATCGTTCTCATAGTGATCGATTTGTATAATACTGCAATCATTTTAGCAAACAAGTTTTCAAATCTTCAAAGGTGAAAGAATTGTACAGGATTCAGGTATTACACTTTTATGAATGTATTAAACAGAAGTAAAAAACTTTTTTGGACAGAGAATGTAGTTAATTGACAGTGAACTTGAATAGTAGGTGTGAGACCCTGGATATGATCCCCAAAGACAAATTTTGAAAAGACACACTATAGAGAATATATGCTGGGCAAATTCCTGTAACTGAATTTTATATCTATTTTAATGTCTGTTCTAAAATTTACAGCATTTCTATTTGAAGAAATACAAGTTTGTGAAAATTAGGCTTTGAAAACCTATGAAGGTACAATTCACTTCCAAAGCACTAAAATGTATACAATAAAAGAAGATATTATATTGTAAGTGAATTGCATGTCAGGAAAAAAAACTATTGTTAAAACTTCTTCACACAAACTGCAGAATTGCTAAAAAGATATTTTTGGTGCTGGCTAAATACTCTTTGTAAACTGCTGCATTTAAAACAAAGATGTGATTTCTGTTTATTTTGAGGGTATTTTGTCCGTTTGAGTTTATACAGAGATAACTCAATCCAAAAGTATATGTGATAAGTAATTTTTATTATTTTTATTATTTTTATTGTGAAAAAACTGTACAGAGGGGTTACAATTACATAGGCAAGATAATGAGTATATTTCTTATCAAGCATTGTAGCCTACTCCTTTGTTTGCCCTTCCTATCCCTTCCTATCCTCCCCCGCCGCCCCACCCAATCCTCCCCGCTACCCCCCCCGACTGTTGTAAGGTTCATTTTTCGACTTGTACATCTCACTGTTGCAATGGGTTCACCTGTATCCCTATTTTTCCCCCATGGTTTCCCTTATTTGCAATATCTAGTATATGTCTGAGTCAAGCAGAAAAGGTCAGATAAGGTGATGTTAGGGAAATGAACCCTAAGATATGTATTCAAATGTTTTTTTTTCTTTCATGCGATTGTTTCTAACACATTTATAAGATTATTTCTTTGTTGCTTTGTATGTCCCTCCCCCACAGTTTAACCTCTGCTTTCACTGTATTTGATGTCGGTATAATTTGTGGAGGGGAAAGGAAAAAATTTCTAATTAATTGAGAAACTTTTCTGGAGGAAACTTTTAGCAAATTACAGAAGACACAAATCTATGCATCTGCATTTTATGAAAGTCATATGTTACTTGTTCAATCCAATTGCTTATCTCTACTTTGCTAGGAAAAACGTATTCTCAAGATAAGAGCCCAAAGCAATGAAAAGAACAAAATACACAATCATCTTGATTTACTGGTGAAAGTAACAATAAAATAAAGCAATTCCACTTAAGGGAATCCAATATTAGTGTATGTGAAGATGTTGCTGAATGCCAATATCCATTAAATTTTTGGAATTTCAATTTCTACAAACATATGAAAACTAGAACAATAAAACAAATATAGACTTAGAGTGAACCAACCTTGAAATCATTTTCTTAATTGTTTTGAAATCACAAAAGAATTGATACTCCTTTGCTTTGGAAATCATTTAAAAACATTTATCACTTATGATAATTCAAATACCAAGCAAGAGTAATTTTATATAAGCATTGTAAATATCATTTTATTACTATTGTAAAATAGAATAAAAAATAGAATAAAAAACCACTCCCAGTATATGACCTACCTATCATTATTCTTAACTTCTAATGATTACCTAAATATCTTAAACAGTATAAATAGTCATGTCTTTAACACAGACATAAATATTCTATACTTTTTTACTTAACATTTTCCAGGGGTATGTATTCATGTTTCTAAGAAATGTTCACAGCAGTTAAAAGATGCCTTTGTGAAATTAATATGATACAATTTGTTGGTGGTGGTGTTGTTTGCAAGGCCTGGGCATTGTCCCTAATTATTTTTATGCTCAAAGACAGCACTCCAGAAATTGAGGAAAAGAGCTAATTCCTGTTTTCAGTGGTTAATTGGAGATTAGAATTTAATAAGTACTTTTCTGTCTGGGCTGGTTTTGAAAACAATTCTAAGATCTCAGCACCCAGAATAGCTCATATTATTAGGGTGAGTTACCGGCACTTGGTTTCATGAAGTATTTTTTTTTTAATTTTAATTATGTTTTAAGATGTTTGTTTCACTAGGATTTATATCATTCTGCAAATAAATTTAGATATATGTATATATTTCTGATGACAAATAATCTCTAAAAATGTACTATTTTACACATAACATTTATATATATATATATGTATATATATATGTATATATATATACATATATTTAACAGACACCCTCTAAAATTTTCATGTTACTATTCTTGACCTTTTTCATTTCAAAGATATACACTCTATTTTTCTAAAAGTTTCCTAGAATAAAATAACTAATATTTCAATAGAAAGTAGAGTTTATTACTTTCAAGGGAATTTAAGATATACATATGATATTGTAGTAATATTTACAGTGTATTACTTGAAAAGGTTCTGCCCAAACTTAAATATTTGTTTGTAGTAAAGGAGAGGGAGGAAGTTAATTCATACTGATTAGGAATTTTCAATGCTTCAAAAAATCTATTCCATAATTTGTTATAAGCACTTAGTGAAGCAACCTGATATGGTTTAGTTTTTTTTGTTTATTTGTTCAAAATTTCAATATGGATGCATGCAGAGTGGTAACATTAAAATTATTAATCAAAAGACAAATAATAATAAAATCATAGACACAAATCCAACGTTCAATAATTAGCACTTATGATACTAATAATAATTTTTATGGAGAGGATGATTACCACAGTGTAGCCCGATAATGACGATGTTGTGATTGAAAAGGAAAAAAAAAATCTTTAGATATCTTTGAAGCTAAATTTCCCACATTGAATGCATAGTTATAAACAGAGTTGGATTACATACAATACCAATAACAAGAGGAAGGCTGGGAAGCTGACTCAGAGGCAGAGTGATGGCCTTGCCTACATGAGGCTCTGGGTTTGAATCCTCAGCACCACATAAGCAGAAGAAGCGGGAAGTGGCACTGTGGCTCAAGTGGTAGAGTGCACTGAGCTGAAGAGCTGAGGGACAGTGCCAAGCCCAGAGTCCAGGCCCCATGACGAACCAAAAAGAAAAAAAAAGAACCATAATAACAAGAGGAGAGTTTGAATATCAAGAAATACAATCACATAAACAGGTAGAGACAGTAAAAACCGTAATGTTATTCCAGCGGTCTTTCTAATGTATACTCACTGTTCTTGGTGGTATTATTTTCTTATAAATAAAATCATTTATTTCCGTATTTTGATGGACTAAGATGTAGGTTTCAACTTAGTGTGATTAGTTCAAATAACATTCTCATATAGATACTATTCAATAATCAATGTTTACCAATGATATATTAAGAAAATGTTCTTCATGACAGCTATAAATACATGATACAATTTACATAATACCACTTACATAACTGCAGTTACCATAAAAGGACACAAGCTACAGAGCCAGGAGTTAAAATTTATTTTTATTTCTGCATGAAACTATTTCTGACTTTATACCAACAAACTGAATTTGACTCTTTCCTTATTTGTAAGCTAAGGTAGAAAATGGAAGGACTGTTTACTTTCTTTTTCCTTGCTCTAGAATTCAACAAATATAGTCTTCAATATTTCTAGTAGATTACATCCATTTACAGATGAGAAATATAAGACCAACAGTCAATGTTGTTAGTAAATAATGGTACTAGAATTTTTCTCTGAGTTCTTTACTCTGTGTGCTTGCAAGGAGAGTCATTTGGTGAAGGAGAGGACCAATATGAAAAGACTATGGGGAAAAATGCATACTTTGTAAACAGTTGTTTTAGGACTGAGTGACTGGTGATGAGTATTTGCAATAGGCTGGTGTCAGGGGCATAAAAAGGAGTACATAGAAATTACATTATGACAGAAACTGAAAAAATCTTGATCATTCATCTTATCTATGGATGGAGGTAGGGTAAGAAGAAATATAAAGTGTTTTCACATCTCTGTCTCCTAACTGTGTTAGTTACATTCTTGGTGATAAGGATTTCAGGAGGAAAAGATGGATTTAAATGAAAATAAACTCTCTGATAGTTCTAAGGTTTATGTTAAACAGATGCCAAGATAGGTCTATATGAACAACATCAAAATATCCACGAACATGAATATGAAATGTAATGATAAATTCAGGGACATTATTAAAGGGAAGAGGAAAAGGAAAGTTCTGACAAAAGTGTGAACAATGTGAGTACCAGTGTGGATAAGATTGGAGGAAAGAGACAAATAAGGAAACAAAAAGGTAATAAACACAGATTTACAGAAGAAAAAGAAGGAAAGAAATTTCAGTAAGGAAATCTACTATTTGGATTTGAAAAGTAAAAGGACATAGACAAGATCAATAAGAACAGTGTTTTGGTGAAAGTCATATTGATAAAATGTTGAGCTATGAATGTGAAGACATAAAATTCTGGACCAATAAATTCAACAGGTCCTGTTGATTCTCAATGTTGGGAACAAATGCTTTAATCCTGACCTTAGAAATATTATACAGATATAACTGTCATGAACTTTTCTTAGAGGTATTCTGTGAACATTTTTGAAAACTTTATTTATCCAGGAGATTATAGATTGAACTAAAGCACAGACAAGCGTAATTTGTCCTACAGTTCCAATTAGTGACTCATCTATCCATATCAGTTCGGGATTTTATTGAAATATATTTAGATATGTTTGGATATCTTATCAGCCTACTCATTAAAAATGTAGGACAAGTAACACCAAGTATTAAGTTGAACATACAGCTTTACTGATGTGACTGAAGACTCCTCAAATTGATTCTTCTTTAAAATAGAAAATGCTTCAATAGCTATTGACACATCATAACTTCCAAATACTCTATTGAAATGTAATTTTTGTTAGGTATATCTCCATGCTGAAATAACCCTGTCTATCAACCTGACACAAATTTGTATATGTAGGAAAGTGTTCTTATAAATTTCAAGCTTTTATTGAATGAAAGAGTTCAGACATTACCCTCACCACTAGGATTAAATGCCTAAAAAGATAAGACATTTTGCTTTAATGCCTTTCTTTCATTTTCTCATACACATTGCCAAGTTGTGAAGGTTTCTGTTGTAACAATAATACAATCATGACTTGTATTAAAACAACATCTAGGATCTAATGTTAATTCAGATACTTAGTAATTAGCTCCAAACTTTGTGGATATTTTTATTTCTTTAGGGTAAACTAATGAGCTCCAGGAAAATTTCCCTAAGGAGCCTTTCACTTCTAATATCACTGTCTCAAAATACTTTAAATTCTACATCCTCTAATGTGGGCATAGGATTATATTGTGGAAGTTTTCTCCTCAGAGAGTGAGTATTACTCTATTGCTTAACATGGACAAAGTACTTTCATACATAGACTGGGCATGTGCAAACAAGAAGTGGTAGTTGAACAATGTTCTTTGCAGTTTGTACAGATGAAATGGAAATAGAGCAACTATGAACTCAAAAGGAATGTGCAAAAAAGACAAAGGCACAAAGTAGAATGTGCCAAGAAAAACTGAAGTATAATTTCAAATAATGTGCTCAGGTGTGAGGGTGTGTTCAAAATACAGTTTGACAATGTAGTTGGATGTCTTGGGGAAAAACGGCTTTAAACTATTCTGGGATAATTGTACAATAGAAGCCCCTAACTCTGACTCTAATCAGCCACAACACCATCTACTTCGGGACTATTTTCCAAGTGCAAAAATCAAACAAAGAGGGCTTATCACAGTTAGTGTTCAAGTTGAAGCAATGGCAATCACATAACTTTTCTTATAAGTATTCATTTATTTTGGAGCATTAGAGTAGGAAAAAGCCAAGTAAAATTCTGCATGTACCTAAATTAAGTGGGACATATTATATTGGGATCTCTTTAATTTGGTAGTTATAGATTATATTTTTTTGTACTGTAACTTGGGAAAATTGTCTGCTGTCAGTTATTTTCTTCTCTTACCCTTATTTTGCCCTTCCACTTACATGATTATTATGTAAAGAGTCATAATTGAGCTTGCATTTCTAAATTCTTCAAATTATCTGAACTAATTCATACTTCTGGCAGCCTCCTATATCTTTCTCAAGGGAAATATTTTGTCACTACCATTTTTATCCTATATAATATTGGATATCTTCCTGCCTAATTCAGTGCAAGATATACATTAGATTCATTCAGATATCTCAACACTTCTGCCACCATAAAATACTGTTTTATTTGGAAATCATAACATTAGTATATCTGCTGAGTTGCCATCTGTCATTTTGAATGGCCTTAAGTGATACTTACATGCAATCATGTTTTAAACCGATATACCACTCAGTAGATGAGGGAATTGAAAAAAATGTGTTTTATATATGTACGGAGGAATGCTATGCTTCCAATTCATAAGGAAATGGAAAGAGCTGGAAAAATCCTACTAAGAAAAATAAGCAAGACACAAAGAAACAGATTCCATGGTTTCCCTCATTTGTAATAACTAGGAAATATCTAGGATAGTCCTAGCAGATGAGTAGAATGGCTCAATAGCTATGTATAAATGACCACAGAAAATGATGCTGAGCAAAATAAACTCCTAGATATTGAAATAGAGGTTTTACTTTGTGGTTGTTTTTTTAATGTACTATGTGATTTCTTTTTTCTTTTGTGTTTTCCTCTATTTTTTGTCCACTGTTGTATTTGATTTCAGTATCCTGTGTATTATATATACATTTATCTTCATTTGGCAAGGGAAACGTAACAATAAAATGGCCCAACAAAGGACAAATGGAAAACCAATGCAATAGCAACACTCACAAGACAACATGTTAGAAATTTACTTTACAACTTGTGAGGAGTATTGGGGTGAAGGAAAAGTGTGAGAAAAATAAGGGAGGGGTAAAAATTTTGAGATGTTATATATCCACTACCTTACAATTACTGCAACCCCTTCTATATATCACATTGACAATAAAATTAACTTAAAATGAGCTGCATAATATATAATTTCACTGTATTGGTATAGTAAATATTATTCTATGTGTATTATCTTTTATAAAAATGAACATTTGGCCTGCTAATTTGAGTTACCTCTTTATTTATCAGAGGGACATCAACATGAATGTTATCAAACTATACAATATTGTCAGAATACAATTGCCATTATTTTTTTAAAAACATTAATTTAGTATTGTCTCATACTAAAACAGAAAACAGACGGGTTCCGGGAAGATGGCGGAGGAGAAGCTGGAATCTGAACAAGCTCTCACATAGAAAGGAGTTTTAGAGTTCCAGTGAACAGTCCTAAGCCAGAGAATCACACCAAGTGTGTCATCACAGGACAGAGAGTTAGACAAGAGAGGGGAAGCCAAGGAAACGCACCAGCTGCCGATGGGCGGCGGGGCCGCGGCGGCGACCGCGGAGTCATACCTGAGACACAGAGAGTTGGGGACAAAGGAGCCAGACGCAGCGGACGAGCGGATTCTACTCAACACCAACAAGAACCGACAAGGAGCGAACATCTTCATCCTGCTGTTTGCAGACCAGAGACGACCCAGGATCCAAGACTCGGCGTGAGTACAAGCCCGACATCCTCACTCCTCAGGGAGCAGAGGAGGGAAGGCCACCCCTCCCCCCCCCCAGCACCGGTGATCTCCATCTTGGATACCGACAAAGCTCTGAGGAGCTGCTAGCTCCAGCTCAGGCCTTGGAATAAAATGAGTCATTTAGCAGGTCACAAGAACTTAACAGCGAAGTGACCTGCCAGACTCAGCTCCATCCAGGGAAAAGTCACCCAGCTCAGGCGCCAGCCATCGGAGTGCCTTCCCTCACTGGGTAACCAGAGCCAGAGGCTGCCCCTCCCTCTAGCAGCCTCAACAATCAATTGAAAAACAGAAACCCGGAGAATGGCTCCAGGCTGGGCGCTGTGAGCTTTATCACAAAATAGCCCCAGGGAAAAGCTACTGTTTGTTGAAAGGCCTCAACTCTACCCAGAACCTACCCTCATCACCACATCCCCCTCTTTTGTGACTCTCAAAGCAGACCACCCTCCCAGAAAACTAACCTGGGAGGGGGATCTCAAAATCTTGGGTAAAGCAGAGCATTTTTCTACCTCTTCCAACCAACCGACTTAAGAAACCAATCAAGCCACAGGACCTCAAGCTGACCAGAGACTCCAACAAGAGACTGGTTGCAGACAAAAGGGAGATACAGGATTCTTCCCACTCCTCCCCCCCAAAAAAAAAAAATCAAAAGACTTTTTTTTCTTTTTTTTTTCTTTTTTTCTTCTTCTTCTTCTTTTCTTTTTTTTTGCTTGTTTTTTGTTTTTTGTTACCATATATATATATATATATATATATATATATATATATAAATTTTTTCCCTTCTAAAACTTTTATTAATCTTTAATTTTTGCCTCTTCTGAAAAAATAATTGTTTTCCAGTAACTTTTTTTTTCTCATCTTATAATTTTTATTTTAGGAATACGTGAATGAGAGTTTTCCTTTCTTTTCTTGTCTTCTTTCCCTTTTTCTTTCTTTCTTAATTATCTTTTTGTTTTTTATCTAGCTCTACTGAACTTCTGATCTTTTCTTCTCCCGTTCCCATCCTTAAAGCTTTTCACATCTCCTCTATGTCCCTCCCCTTCTCTGAACATATTCACATTCCTCTCTAAATAGACGGTCTTTTAACCTCTATAATAACATTAATTTTTACGTTTCTATTCTTTTTCTGGTCTCTCTTTATTCCCCTTTCCGTCTCTTCTTTTGCTCTCTCTCTCTACTTGCATCCTACACAACTCATTTCCTGCATTGTGAATAGGACATAGTTAACTCTCCCTGTGCCTCCCCACACCAATCTATTCCTATTTTTTACCCACATCTCTCCCTAATCCTAATAATTTCTGGTTTTCCAAATTCTTTTCTGCGGTTCGAAGTCCTTTAACATATAGTCGTTTGATGTTGAATAGATGTATCTGTTGAACTAGATTGTATCTGTAGACTATTGACTGTACAAATGCAAACTTTGGTTGATGGTTGCCTTAAGATAGTGTTCTAGCACAAAACTGGTGCAATCTTTATCTCAAATGGGCCGAGTAAGCCGGAAAAACACAAGAAAAATGGCAAATTCGGGTATCTCAATTCCCAACCTTGATAATCAGGGATTAGAACAGATAAAGAATAATCCAGAGGAGAGTTCCCAAATAGCTCTACAAACACTAATAGCAAACATGATAAATGAGAAGTTTGACAATGTACAAAGGACTCTGTATGAGCGTGATAGGGAGAGAGAGGAGGCATCCCAGAAGTTTATACAGGAATATAATAAGCGTGAGGAAGCTTCTCAAAAACTGATACAGGATTTGCATGAACAACTTGAGAATACTCAAAGAGAAAGGGAGGAATGGCGTGAGCAGGCAGAGAACACTCAAAGAGAACTGCAGGAATCCCACAGAAGGGAGGAAACTAATCAAAGAGTAATTCACGAATTAAGAGACCAGGTAGAGAATACACAAAGATCACTAAAGGCATTCATGGAATCCATTAACAAAGAGCTGAAGGAAGTCAGGGAGACCACAAAGGGAATGCTGAATGGAACCCAACAGAAGGAATGGGAGTCCAAAGAAACCATAACCAATCAACTAAGTGATCTGAGAACAAACACTGAACACCAAATTAAGGAAGTAAAGAAATTCATACAAGACCTAAAACAGCTTCAACAAAGAACTTGAAGCCATCAAAGCTGACCAATTAGAAGGAAAAGAGATAAAAAACAAAGTAGAGAGTCTTGACAGCAGGTTAGACCATGCAGAAGATCAAATCTCAGGGATTGAAGACAGCCTAGATATTATAGAGAAAGAACATACAACCATCCAAGACAAGTCCAAGAAATATGATAGGTCTATCCAATACCTGGAAGACACCATCAGAAGGCCCAATCTAAGGATAATGGGTGTAGAGGAGCACCTAGAAACAGAAGTTAATGGTCTAGGAAATTTGTTTAACAGGATCCTAGCAGAGAACTTCCCAAACATGCAAAAAGATAGGCCTATTCAGATACAAGAAGCTTTTAGAACCCCAAATAGACCAGACCAGAATAGGACATCCCACCGTCACATTATAATCCACACAGGATCAACCCAGACCAAGGAAAAGATCCTTAAAGCTGTCAAGGAGAAAAGGTTAATCACCTATAAAGGGAAACCAATTAGAATCACCTCAGACTTCTCAGCAGAGACAATCAAAGCAAGAAGAGCCTGGAATGACGTATGCCATGCCCTAAAAACAAACAACTATCAACCAAGAATACTGTACCCAGCTAAACTCTCCTTCATAACTGAAGGCCAAATAAAAACCTTCCATAGCAAAGAAAAATTGAAACAATACATCTCCACCAAACCAGCCCTGCAAAAGCTTCTTAAAGATGTCCTACACATAGAAAACCAACAAGAACGCAACAAAGGCCAAGAAACTGCACCCAAACTGAGAATCCAAGAACCTTAGGAAGAACCCAGTTTTCACAGCCCCCAAGAAGGTGGATAACATGGCATGAACCCCCAAATACCTCTCAGTCCTATCTCTTAACGTTAACGGACTGAACTCTACAATTAAGCGACATAAACTATCTAGTTGGATTAAAAAACAAGACCCTTCTATCTGCTGCCTGCAGGAGTCACATCTTGCCCGTAAAAACAAACATATTTTCAAGGTTAAAGGCTGGAACAAAATCTACCAAGCAAACGGCCCTCATAAACAGGCGGGAGTTGCAATCCTAATATCAGATAAAATAGACTTCAAACTAAAATTCGTGAGAAGAGATAAAGAAGGTCGCTACATACTAATTAAAGGATCTCTCCTTCAGGAGGATATTACAATTCTAAATATCTATTCGCCAAACAATGGAACACCCAAATTTATCAAAGAAACACTACTTTCCCTCAAATCCCATATAGATCCAAAGACATTAATTGTTGGGGATTTTAACACACCACTCTCCCCACTAGATAGATCAACTCGGCAAAAACTCAACAGAGAAACCGCAGATCTAAACAGCTGCATAGATCAACTAGACTTAACAGACATTTACCGAACATTTCACCCAGCAGCAACAGAATACACATTCTTTTCAGAAGCACATGGAACGTTTTCTAAAATAGACCACATTTTAGGCCACAAAGCAAACTTGTCTAAATTCAGAAACATTGAAGTTATACCTTGCATTCTCTCTGACCACAAGGGAATAAAATTAGATCTCAACACCAAAAGCCACCAAAGAAAGTCCAGTATCACATGGAGGCTGAACAACACACTGCTGAATCATGAGTGGGTCATGGAAGAGATTAGAAAGGAAATTCAAATGTTCATGCTATTCAACAAAAATGAACACACAAATTACCAGCTCCTCTGGGACACAGCAAAGGCAGTACTCAGAGGCAAGTTTATAGCTCTGAGCTCCTACATGAACAAATTGGAGAGATCGGAAACTAACAATTTAATGACACATCTAAACCTCCTTGAAAAAGAGCAGCAAGATAAACCCCAATCCAGTAGACAGAAAGAAATAATCAAAATTAAATCAGAATTAAATGAATTAGAATCCAAAAAAACTATAGAAAGAATCAACAAAACAAAGAGTTGGTTCTTCGAAAAACTTAACAAAATTGACAGACCCTTAGCAAACCTTATCAGAAAAAGGAGAGAACACACCCAAATTAATAAACTCAGAGATGAGAATGGAAACATCACCACGGAAACAACCAAGATTCAGAACATTATAAGGGAATACTTCTCAAAACTTAATGCTAATAAGTTTGAGAACTTGACAGAAATGGACCTTTTCCTAGCAAATATTGACATGCCAAAACTAAACCAAGATGAGTTAAACCAGCTTAACAGGCCCATATCAAGCATTGAAATAGAAACAGCAATAAGAGACCTCCCAGCTAAGAAAAGTCCAGGACCAGATGGTTTTACAGCGGAATTTTACAAGGCCTTGAAAGCAGAGCTCACACCAATACTCCTCCAACTCTTCAATGAAATTGAAAGAGAAAGCTCACTACCGAACACATTCTATGAAGCCATCATAACCCTCATCCCAAAACCAGGCAGGGACTCATCAAAGAAAGAGAACTACATACCCATTTCTTTGATGAACATTGATGCAAAACTTCTCAACAAAATTTTGGCCAATCGACTTCAACAATTCATCCAAAAAATCATACACCATGATCAAACAGGATTCATTTCAGGGATGCAAAGCTGGTTCAATATACGCAAATCAATTAATATTATTCATCACATCAACAGGATCAAGAATAAGAACCACATGGTTATCTCAATAGATGCAGAAAAAGCATTTGACAAGATCCAACACCCCTTTATGATGAAGGTTCTGGAAAAATTAGGAATCCATGGAACATTCCTCAATACAATAAAGGCTGTATATGACAAACCTACAGCCAGCATTATACTCAATGGTGAAAAACTAAAGCCATTTCCTCTTAACTCAGGAACAAGACAAGGATGCCCACTCTCTCCACTTCTCTTCAATCTAGTATTAGAATGCCTAGCTACAGCAATAAGACAAGATGCAGACATAAAGGGGATCCAAATAGGGAAAGAAGAAATAAAACTCTCCCTCTTTGCAGATGACATAATCTTGTATTTAAAGAATCCCCTAGACTCCACTCCCAAATTACTCAAGCTGATTCAAACTTTGGCAAAGTAGCAGGTTATAAAATTAACCCCCAAAAATCAATGGCTTTTCTATATGCCAACAATGAGAAAAGTGTGGCTGAAATTAGGAAAACAACTCCATTTGTAATAGCCCCACAAAAAATAAAATACCTAGGAATTAACTTTACCAAAGAAGTGAAAGACCTCTATGATGAAAACTTTAAAATCTTGAAAAAGGAAATCAACACAGAACTTAAAAAATGGCAAAACCTCCCATGCTCCTGGATTGGCAAGATTAACATCGTGAAAATGGCAATACTTCCCAAGGCTATCTACAAATTCAACGCGATACCTATCAAAATTCCACCCTCATTCTTCAAGGAAATAGAGGAGGCAATCCAAAAATTCATATGGAACAATAAAAGACCCCGAATAGCAAAAACGCTCCTCAACGGAAAGAACACTACTGGAGGAATATCAATACCAAATTTCAAACTCTACTATAAAGCCATAGTAATCAAAACAGCTTGGTATTGGCATAAGAACAGACCTCAGGACCAATGGAATAGAATTGAAAACCCAGAAATGAACCTACAGACCTACAGCCATCTAATCTTCGATACGGAAGCTAAAACAATAGAATGGAAGAAAGACAGCCTCTTCAGTAAATGGTGCTGGCAAAATTGGTTAACTACATGTAGAAAACTAAAGCTAGATCCTTATATATCACCCTGCACCAGAATCAACTCCAAATGGATCAAAGACCTTGAATTCAAAGCAGACACTCTGAAAACATTACAGGATGGAATAGGAAAAACCCTAGGTCTCCTTGGCTCAGGTCGAAATTTTCTGAATAGAGACCCGGAAGCACAACAAATCAAAGAAAGGTTGGACAAATGGGATTGCATAAGTTTGCAGAGCTTCTGCAGGGCAAATGACATAGCTGGCAAGATCAATAGAAAGCCCACCAATTGGGAGAAGATCTTTACTAGCCATACAACGGACAAGGGTCTCATATCTAAAATATACTTGGAACTCAAAAAATTAAACCACCCAACAACAAATCCTCAAAGAAACAACTGCCCAATAAATAAGTGGGCGAAAGACTTAAAGAGAAGCTTCTCTGAAGAAGAAAGAAGGATGGCCAATAGACACATGAAGAAATGTTCAACATCCCTAGCCATAAAAGAAATGCAAATCAAAACAACATTGAGATATCACCTCACTCCAGTTAGAACAGCAAAAATCAAGAACTCTAACAACAGATGCTGGAGGGGATGTGGACAGAAAGGAACCTTACTTCATTGTTGGTGGGAATGTAAACTTGTTCAAACACTTTGGAAAGCAGTATGGAGGTTCCTCAAAATACTTCACATAGAGTTCCCCTATGATCCAGCAATCCCACTTTTGGGCATTTACCCAAATGTTTACAAACAAGACCACACTAAAGCTACCAGCACAACTATGTTTATTGCAGCATTATTTACCATAGCTAAGATATGGAACCAACCCAGATGACCCTCAGTAGATGAATGGATCAAGAAAATGTGGTATATATACACAATGGAATTCTATGCCTCCACCAGAAAGAATGACATTTCCCGTTTGTTAGGAAATGGAAAGGTTTGGAAAAAATTATATTAAGTGAAGTAAGCCAGGCCCAAAGAAGCATAGGTCCCATGGTTTCCCTTATTTGCAATATCTAGTATAGGTATGAGTCAAGCAGAAAAGGTCAGATAATGTGATGTTAGGAAAATGAACCCTTAAATATGTATTTTAATGTTTTCGTTTCTTTCATGCATGTGTTTCTAACGCATTTACAAGATTATTTCTTTGTTGCTTTGTATGTCCCTCCCCCACAGTGTAACCCCCGCTTTCACTATAATTGATGTCAGTATAACATGTGGAGGAGATGGGGACAAACAAGTCGTTTAAGGATTTAGGTGGACCTGTTGCAACAATGAGAAGTACAAAATGTCATGTCAAAACCAGCTTTACAATGTCGGTGTGGGGGGGGAGGGGGGTATAATTGGGTGGGGGGAGCGGGGTAAAATTGTGGAGGGGAGGGGGGAGGCGGGGAAGGGAAGTGAAGTGTAAACAAAGGAGGAGGCTGCAATGCTTGGTAAGAAATGTATGCATTATCCTGCCCATGTAATTGTAGCCCCTCTGTACAGTATGTTCCCAAATAAAATAAAATACAATTAAAAAAAATAAAAATAAAACAGAAAACAGTTCAAATCTATGGAAACTACTAACTTTGAAAACTCACTAATTGTTAAGAGGACAGAATATATCTGTTCCTCAAAATTCCTATGACTACTAACTACTCATTTTCAAATTCTGAACATGCCATATCAGAGACATTCAAAACAGTAACTGTTTGCATTTTAATTAATTCAGCAATAGATGCAGTTTCCAATGAGGCATTACATATTTAAAAGTCAACAGGAAAAATAGACACGTTCTGGTAGAGGATAACAATAGAAGTATCTTTAATAATTAATTCCTTAAGAGTAAACATTTCTTCATCAGAGTAAGCTATTATTTCTATGACAATCAATCCCAAATTTTCTTCCATAAAGTCATTCTAGCCCAACAATTTCCAACTTGTAAGGTGCACCTTAAAATTCCCTAAATTCACATCATGACTACTTTATCACTATAGTGAAAAAATACTACACTTATCCTAATGTGATGCCCTTCCTATTGTGGCAAGAATACTACACTAAACTTTGCTACATCATTTTCACCACAGTGGTATTCCTGAGATCAGAACACTTGCAAATATTATTTATTTTTATTTTATTTTATAATTATTATATATATATTATCTATCATAGATATTCAGGAGATCTGTATATATTAATATTAATATTTGAAGATTATGGTTGAAAGCCCACCCAGGCAGGAAGCTTCTTTAGATTCTTACCTCCAATAAAGTCATAAGGAAAAGCCAGACCCAAGAGGCACTGAGGTTCAAGTGGTAGAGCAGTAGCCTGGAGCAAAAACAGGCTCAGGGACAGTGCCCAAGCCCTGAGGTTAAGCCCTAGGACAAAACAAGCAACAAAAACAAAATAAAAACAAACCTCCATCCTAGCATTTTTCTCATTGTATACAGAGGTACATAATTAAGAAAATTTCTTCCTGTGTTATGTATAGGTAGAAAAAAAAAGATGTCACACAATTACTCTCTTCATACCACATTACACCAAAGTCTCAAAAGATTGCTCCTTTTCTATATAAATTAATATAATCAATTTGTTGACAGTTTGTCTAGATTATTCACATTATCTTCTTACACATGAACTGTTGGAATTATCTATTAACTAAGTTCTTATTATATCTCCCTTGAAAGAATATTATATTTCATTTATGAAGGTCCGGTTGTGGGGCCTGAAGTCTGGGCCTGGGCACTGTCCCTCAGCTCTTCAGCTCATGGCTAGTGCTCCACCACTTGAGCCACAGCGCCACTTCTGGCTTTTTTCTTTTTGCTTATGTGGTGCTGAGGAATCAAACCCAGGGCCTCAGGCATGCAAGGCAAGCACTCAACCACTGAGCCACCTTCCCAGCTGAAAGAATATTCTAGTCAATTAGAATGCCAGACTAATTAGTGAATTTGTAAATTAAACCTTTTACTTGAAAAGAATTTTGTAGTATCCTATATAATATTAAATCACAAACAAAAAATATCTATTTTAACTCTAAATTCTAATTTAACCAGGTCTACAAAGTCCTACATTAAATGAACTTTCCTATTTCATCAGGCTTAAACTTTTGTAATCTTTCATCATTTCTTGGCACTCTAACAGAATGATACTTACTTTTTCAAATTTTTGGTTGGGAATCATGAGCTCTCTTGCATCTAGAAATGTTCTGTAATTAAGACAACATTTAAAACACCATTGAGGATTATATATGAGTTGCATTTCAATAGGAAACTTGACTTCTCAAAGCATAATGACAAAATTAGCCCAAATTTCCAACTGTGTATTCCTTTCTTGTTTATTTTTTATTCCTTTCTTGTTTGGTTTTATTGAGACAAAATTATAGTCTTCAAGTTGGCCAAGTTTCTGATCAGCTCACATAACTTGGGAGTGGAGTCCATGGGGTCCATTAAATACAAGATCATGTCATTTTCATATTTTTTTTCTTTTTTGCTATTTTTAAATTTATTATTTTTAATTGGGAAAAATTGTCCAGAGGGATTAAAATTACCTGGGCAGGATAATGCGTACATTTCTTCTGAAGCGTTGTATCTTCCTACTTTGTTTCCCCTTCCCATCCCTTCCCATCCTCCTCCCTTGCCCCCACCCAATCCTCCTCCCCACCACCAAAGTTGTAAAGTTCGTTTCCGATATAATGACTTGTATATCTCATTGTTGCAATGGGTCCACCTGTATCCCTATTTAAACGATTTGTTTTTTTCCCTTCCCCTCCACAAATTATACTAACATCAAATACAGTGAAAGCAGGGGTTATGCCATGGGGGAAGGAATACAAAGCAACAAAGAAATAATCTTATAAATGTGTTAGAAACAATCCCATGAAAGAAAAAAAAAGATTTGAATATATGCCTTAGGGTTCATTTCCCTAACATCAACTTAGCTGAACTATTCTGCTTGACTCAGACATATACTAGTTACTGTAAATAAGGGAGACTATGGGACCTATGTATCTTTGGGCCTGGCTTACTTCAGTTAATATAATTTTTTCCAAGTCTTTCCATTTCCTAACAAATGGGGCAATGTCATTCGTTCTGATGGAGCCATAGAATTCCATTGTGCATATATATCACTTTTTCTTGATGCATTCATGTACTGAGGGGCATCTCGGTTGGTTCCATATCTTAGCTATGGTAAATAATGATGCAATAAACATAGTCATGCTGGAAGCTTTAGTGTGGTCTTGTTTGTGAACATTTGGGGAAATGCCCAAAAGTGCGATTGCTGGGTCATAGGGGAGGTCTATGTGGAGTCTTTTGAGGAAATTCCATATTGCTTTCCAAAGTCCTTGAAAAAGTTTACACTGCCAACGACAGTGCAGTAAGCTTCCCATCTGTCCACATCCCCTCCAGCATCTGTTATTAGAGTTCTTGATTATAGCCATTCTAGCTGGGGTGAGGTGGTATTTCAATGCTGTTTTGATTTGCATTTCTTTCATGGTTTGAGAGTTTGAGCATTTTTTCATGTGTTTATTGGCCATCCTTCTTTCCTCTTCAGAGAAATTTCTCTTTAAGTCTTTAGGACACTTATTTATTGGGCAGTTGATTCTTTGAAGATTTGTTGTTGGGGGATTTAATTTTTTAAGTTCCAGGTATATTTTAGATATGAGACCCTTGTATGTTGTATGACTAGTGAAGATCTTCTCCCAATCCGTGAGCTTTCTAGTGATCTTGCAAGCTATGTCCTTTGCTGGGCAGAAGCTCTGCAATTGCATGCAATCCAATTTGTCCAACCTTTTTTTGATTTTTTTTGTGTTTCTGGGTCTCTATTAAGAAAAATTTGGCCTGTGCCAAGGAGACCTAGGGTTTCTCCTATTCCATCCTGTAATTTTTTCAAAGTGTCTGCTTTGACTCCGAGGTCTTTAATCCATTTGAGTTGATTCTGGTGCAGGGTGATAAGGATCTAGCTTTAGTTTTCTACAAGTAGTTAACCAATTTTTCCATCACCATTTACTGAAGAGGCTGTCCTTCTTCCATTCTATTTTTTAGCTCCCTTATCGAAAATTAGATGCCTATGGGACTGTAGGTTCACTTCTGGGTTTTCAATTCTATTCCATTGGTCATCTTGGATGTTTTACATCATATTTCCCTATTTGGATTCCCTTTAAGTTTGCATCTAGTCTTATTGCCCCAGCTAGCATTCTAATACTAAGTTGAAGAGGAGTGGAGAGAGCAGACATACTTATCTCTTTCCTGAATTAATAAGAAATGCCTTTAACTTTTCACCATAAAGTATAATGCTGGATGTAGGTTCGTCAATTCTTAGCAGAAAGAATAGCACTGGAGAAATATCAGTTCCAAATTTCAAACTATACTAAAAAACCATAGTAATACAAACATCTTGGGATTGGCACAAGAACAGTCCTGAGGACCAATGGAATAGGACTGAAGACTCAGAAATAAACCCACTGACTTATAGCCACGCAATCTTTGACAGGGGAGCATGTTAATCAAATCAAAATGGATCAAAGACTTCAAAATAAAAGCAGACACTGTGAAAACATTACATGAAGGATAAGAGAAACTCTAGGGCTCTTTAGAACAGGCCAAAAACTTCTTAATAGGGAACCAGAAACAAAACAAATCAAAGAAAGGTTGGAGAAATGGGATTGCATGAAACAGCAGAGCTTCTGCATGGTAAAGTTCATAGATAGCAAGATCAATAAAAAGCCCACTTACTGGGAGAAGTTCTTCATGAGTCATAAAACAGACAAAGTCTTATATCTAAAATATACTTAGGACTCCAAATCATAAATCCCACAACAACAAATCCTGAAAGGAACAACTGCCCAATAACCTAGTGGGCTGAAGACTTAAAGAAAGACTTCTTTGAAGAGGAAATAAAAAATGTCCATTAGAGACATGAAGAAATACTCAATTTTTCTAGTCATAAATGAAATGCAAATCAATACATTGAGATTACACCTCACTCCAGTTAGAATGGCTGTAATCAAGAAATGTAATAATGACAGATGCTGATAGGGATATATCTAAAAGGGAACCCTACTGCATTACTTGCAGCTGTTTAAACTTGTTTAACCACTTTGGAAAACAGTATGAAATTTCTTCAAAAGACTCTACCTAGAGCTCCCCAATGACCTAGCAACCCCACTTTTGCGCACTTACCAAAATGATCACAAAACTACCAGCACAACCATGTTTATTGCAGTATTAGTCACAATAGCTATGATATGGAACCAACCCCAATGCCCCTCAGTAGATGAATGGTTCAAGAAAATGTGGTACACACACACACACACACACACACACACACACACACACACACACACACACACACACACACACACACACACACACACTGGAATTCTATGCTTCCATCAGAAAGAAGTAAGCCAGACCCAAAGAAACAGAGAACCCATGGTTTACCTTTCTTTGCAAGGATTAGTACATGTCTAGGACAAGTAGAGAAGATCAAAGCTAGGTACATATGACCATACAAGATGATGTTAATCAAAATGTACTCCAAGTCAGAGACACAATTGTTTTTTCCTTTCTTTCTTTTGTTTTTAGTATGATTATAATGTATTCTATGATACTTTTGTACGTTATTCCCCCACGGTAAAACCCTGTTTTCACTTTATTTGATTCCAGTGTTCTGCACCATATATATATATATATATATATATATATATATATATATATATATATATATATACATATATATGTATATATACACATATATATATGTATATACATGTATATATATTTATTTATATATATATATTTGTAATTTGGGGAGTGGAAGGAATATAGCAGAATGCATAAATGGGGATGCAGGTTGACCATTGTGATAATGAGATGTACAGGACACTGTGTCGAAAATGAGTTTACAATGTCAGGCAGGGGTTGAGGAGTGAGGAGTTGGAGATGTGGGGAGGGAAAAGATGGCAGGGGAAAAACAAAGGAGGAGGTAACAATGCTGTATAGGAAATGTACTCATTATCTAGTTCTGTAACTCTGAGCCCTCTGTACAGTATTTTTACAATAAAAATATATTTAAAATATCTACCCGATATAAATTTCCAGTGCTGCCTTCAGAATTGCATTTTCTGCTTATTCTGGCTGTGGTTAGGTCCACCTGCCCAATGGATCAGTAGTCTTCAAGGCATCTTGGTCCTGCAGTGGGACTTGGATTATCCAGTGGTGTTTGGAACCAGGCCAAGGACAGGACAAAACCACTTCCAGGACATGGCTTCGTCATTGCCCATGCAACTAGGATTGCAAGCAGAATTTCTCTGAATTTGACTAGAGAAAACAATCAGTGAAACAAAAGGCAAGTCCACCAAACACCTCCCCCCTCCCCCAACCATTTCCTCCTTTCTCCCTCCCTGGGAATGTAGAAAATAATTTTGCATGTTTTGACACACACACAAAATGCCCACCATCTCCCCTGGTAAACTTGGTTTCAAGTCACTGAGTCATGTAAACGGATAATGCTGCATTCATTATTCTGGACAAAATCTTCAGGTTGTTTGATGCTTTAATTTGTTGTTGCTGTTGTTGATGTTGTTGGTAGGGGTGCCTGAACTCTGGGTCTGGGTGCTGTCCCTGAGCTGATCAGCTCAAGGCTAGTGCACTACCACTTTAGCCACAGTGCCACTTCCAGTTTTTTCTGCTTATGTGGTGCTTAGGAATTGAACCAGGACCTCATACATGCAATACAATGACTCTACCACAAGTCTTCTTCAACCCTAACGATTTAATTCTTTAAAATTTCTTTTTGTCAGTCATGGGCCTTGAACTCAGGGCTTGGGTATTAACATATCCCAGAGTCCTTCAGCTCAAGGGGAGCCCTCTCCCAATTGAGCTACTGTGCCTCTTCCTGTTTGGAGATAAGTGACTCACAGACTTTCATGCCAGGATTTGCTTTGAACAGGTAAATTTTTTTTAATATTATTTTATTTTATTTGAGAACATACTGTACAGAGGGGCTACAATTACATGGGCAGGATAATGCATACATTTCTTACCAAGCATTGCAGCCTCCTCCTTTGTTTACCCTTCACCTCCCTTCCCAGCCTCCCCCCTCCCCCCACCCAATTATACCCCCCTCCCCCCCCCGACATTGTAAAGCTGGTTTTGACATGACATTTTGTACTTCTCATTGTTGCAACAGGTCCACCTGAATCCTTAAACGACTTGTTTGCCCCCATCTCCTCCACATGTTATACTGACATCAAATATAGTGAAAGCGGGGGTTACACTGTGGGGGAGGGACATACAAAGCAACAAAGAAATAATCTTGTAAATGCGTTAGAAACATATGCATGAAAGAAACGAAAACATTAAAATACATATTTTTTTTTAATTTTTTTTTTTGGTCCGGTTGTGGGGCCTGAACTCTGGGCCTGGGCGCTGTCCCTCAGCTCTTCAGCTCAAGGCTAGCACTCTACCACTTGAGCCACAGCGCAACTTCCGGCTTTTTCTTTTTGCTTATGTGGTGCTGAGGAATCGAACCCAGGGCCTTAAGCATACAAGGCGAGTGCTCTACCACTGAGCCACCTTCCCAGCCCTAAAATACATATTTAAGGTGAACGGGTAAATTTTTAAATTATATTTCTTCTAGGTGTTTATTGGTACATTACAGTTTTTCTGGAATTTAAAGTTTTCTGTAAACCTTTGTCTTCAAGTAATGCAACAGCATTAAATATTACATTTCGAAGCTATCCTTTAGCACATCCATTTTAAAATTATTATCTTAAGATGAAATTCTAATTCTTTGTAGTAACAACCTATTAAAGTCCAAATGGGAAATATGCTAATTTCAGCAGCCTTGACTCTCCTTCCTCTTTTTTTTTTTCTCTCCAGTATCTTTTCTTGTTTTGGAACAAGTGTCATGGACTGTCCAACCATTCAAAAGGAAGATTATTCCATTAATTTAATAGAAAAGGAATCCAGCCTGCCTGCATCTCAAGGCAACTTTGAGTATAATGTTAATCTAATAATTCATGTCAGTGGATTTTCAGTCATTTCAAAATTTTTTTCTTTAACCACTCATTAAAGAGGTCCCAAAAAGCTAGAATCAAAAATCATGTTCTTCTTTCTAAGAATGTTTTAAAAAGTAGTGATTCAACAAGACATATTCTATTCTTCCAAGATTCCTATGTGAAGAATTTCTGTTTTATCATAGCCCTTACCACTGATCCCTTCCCTTCAAAGTTGTAGCTTTGTTCAGTTTTCTTGTTTCAGCTTTCATTTTGGTATTAGCCTCAGTAATATCCTTGTAGTATTTGACAATGAAATCCCATTTATTGTTAGAGAGCTCAATTCATATTGCCAAAGGCAGACTCGTGAGCATATCATAAAGCATAAACTATTGAGTATCATTAACATGATCATATGCAAATATTCCATAAATTAATATAAGTACCACATAAATTTGCAACTTCTTAAACTTTTAAAACTGCAAAGTAGTTACATATCTATGTCATAAAATAATTCAGATCAATGGTAGAAGAGATTAAGCTGGAACTTTTGTTTATATCATTCCCAATATTTTTGTCAAATTTTCTTTTCTCATTAACATTCACCTTAGGGCCTGCTTTTCCTAGCAACAAGTTACAAGTTGATATCCTTGGATTTTAGTCCCCTCTGAGTAACCTCTTTTGTTTCCACCACTAGTTAGTTCCTCATGTTAAATACCTGAGGAATAATGTCCCATTGTGCCTGCAAGAGTAGTACCCAATTCGACTGTCTGTGCCTACTCTTGCCTTGCTTTGTTTGGGAATGTGTTACCAGAGACAGGGGTATCAGGGATCAGGTAGCTGGAACCATGGTGTTAAGAATTATGGGTAGCAAAATGAGTAGGAGAGAATAGGATAACATGGAAAGGGTAATTGTGACTGTAATTGCTGAGTTGTATTGTCAGTAAATTGGGTAGCAGCAACAGCTTTGCAGGGTTTGGGGTAGCTAATACAGGCATCCAGAACAATTTAGCATTGACAAGGAAGCATAGACAAAGTGAAAGATAAAAGTTGTGAGGCATTGTGGGAATTCTTTTCTACCCACGCTAAAAACATGGAGGAGGGTTATTTTAAACTAAAACTACAAAAGATAATTTAAGGTCTTGGTGCTAACAAATCTGTCCAGGTGTTATTACTTTAAACAGAGAATTCAAAGTGGATTTTCTTCATGAATACAGAGATCAAAGGTATTATAATTCTTCTCTCAAAATGCAAATTAAAGGGAAAATTAGTCAGGAGGTAAAATTCATATTGAATGTTAATATTTAAGAGGAAAAGAAAATCCTAGATGGCAGACTAAAAACAAAGCAATATCAGAGCATTATATGTTCAATAATAAAGTAACTTTAATTGAAAAATTGAGCTGGAATGTACACCTAAGGCAAAGGCAAGCAATCAGCCTAACACCAACAAAGAAACACCATATTGTATATCTCAGAAAAAGGAACCAAGTTCCTTATCCTTGATTTCAATGATACACACACAGGCACGTAAGCGAGCGCGCACGCGCACACACACACACACACACATACACAAATGTATGCAACAGCTCAATCTACTCACATCGATTCAACATGAATCAAAGATCTTCAAACATTAAAAGTTTGAAGTCATACTCTGAAAACATTACAGGATGGAATAGGAGAAACCCTAGGTCTCCTTGGCACAGGCCGAAATTTTCTTAATAGAGACTCAGAAATACAAAAAAAAATCCAAGACAAATGGGTCAAATGATATTGCATGCAATTTCAGAGCTTCCGCATGGCAAAGGACATAGCTAGCCAGATCACTAGAAAGCCCATGGATTGGGAGAAGATCTGCACTAGACATACAACATACAAGGGTCTCATATCTAAAATATACCTGGAACTGAAAAAATTAAATCCCTCAACAATAAATCTTCAAAGGAACAACTGCCCATTAAATAAGTGGGCTAAAGACTTAAAGAGAAACTTCTCTGAAGAGGAAAGAAGGATGCGCAATAAACACATGAAGAAATGCTCAACCTCTCTAGCCATAAAAGAATTGCAAATAAAAACAACATTTTGGTACCACCTCACCACAGTTAGAATGGCAAAATCAAGAAATCTGATAACAACAGATGCTGGAGGGGATTTGGACAGCTGAGAACCTTACTACATTGTTGGTGGAAGTGTAAACTTGTTCAACCACTGTGGAAAGCAGTACAGAGGTTCATCAAAAGACTCCACATAGAGCTCTCCTATGATCCAGCAATCCAAATTTTTGGGCATTTAACCACATGATCACAAACAAGACCATACTAAAGCTACCGGCACACCTATTTTTTATTGTAGAATTATTTACCATAGCTATGATATGGAACCAACCGAGATGCCCCTCAGTAGATGAATGGATCAAGAAAATATGGTATATATACACAATGAAATTCTATGCACCCATCAGGAAGAATATCATTGCCCCATTTGTTAGGAAATGGAAAGTCTTGGAAAAAATTATATTAAGTGTAGTAAGCCAGACCCAAAGCAACATAGGTCCCATGGCTTCCCTTTTTTGAAATAACTATGCTGAGTCAAGCAGAAAAGGTCAGATAAATTGATGCTAGGGAAATGAACCCCAAGATAAGTATTCAATTTTTTTCTTTCATGCAGTTGTTTCTAACATATTTATAAGATTATTTCTATACTGCTTTTCATGTCTCTCCCCCTGCTTTCACTGTATTTGATGTTGGTACAATTTGTGAAGTGGAAGGGCAAAAACAAATCGTTTAACTAGGGATACAGGTGGACGCATTGCAACAATGAGATATACAAATCATTATGTCGAAAAATTAACTTTACAACTTTGGTGGGGGGAGGATGGTTTTGACCATCACCTTTCCAGGTGTAGAAGCAAAACGAAATACAAAGCAATACAAACCAGTTCTTACTATACATCATTTTTCTCTGAACATCTTAAAAATAAATTAAGACAACATGAAATAAAAAATCCCTTGATACTATCAAAATTCCAACCTCATTCTTCAAGGAAATAGAAGAGGCAAGCCAAAAATTCATATGGAACAGTAAAAAACCCCGAATAGCAAAAACGCTCCTCAATGGAAAGAACACTGCTGGTGGAATATCAATACCAAATTTCTAACTCTACTATGAAGCCATAGTAATCAAAACAGCTTGGTACTGGCATCAGGACAAATAGAATAGAATTGAAAACCCAGAAATGAACCTACAGACCTATAGCCAACTAATCTCTGATAAGGGAGCTAAAATAATAGAATGGAAGAAAGACAGCCTCTTCAGTAAATGGTGCTGGAAAAATTGGTTAACTGCTTGGAGAAAACTAAAACTAGATCCTTATATATCACCCTGTACCAGAATCAACTCCAAATGGATCAAAGACCTTGGAGTCAAAGCAGACATTCTGAAAATATTACAGATGGAATAGGAGAAACCCTAGGTCTCCTTCGCTCAGGCCGAAAATTTCTGAATAGAGACCCGGAAACACAACAAATCAAAGAAAGGTTGGACAAATGGGATTGCATGAAGTTGCAGAGCTTCTGCATGGCAAAGGACATAGCTTTCAATACCAATAGAAAGCCCACAGATTGGGAGAAGATATTCACTAGCCATACAATGGACAAAGGTCTCATATATAAAATATACTTGGAACTCAAAAAATTAAATCCCCCAACAACAAATCCTCAAAGAAACAACTGCCCAATAAATAAGTGGAATAAAGACTTGAAGAGAAAAATCTCTGAAGAAGAAAGAAGGATGGCCAATAGACACATGAAGAAATGCTCAACCTCCCTAGCCATAAAAGAAATGCAAATCAAAACAACATTGAGATACAACCTCACCCCAGTTAGAATGGCTATAATCAAGAACTCTAACAGCAACAGATGCTGGAGAGGGTGTTGACAGAAGGGTACCTTACTTCATTGTTGGTAGGCATGTAAACTTGTTCAACTACTTTGGAAATTAGTATGGAGGTTCCACAAAATACTTCACTTAGAGCTCCCCTATAACCCAGCAATCCCACTTTTGGGCATTTACCCAAATGTTTACAAACAAGACGACACTAAAGCTACCAGCACAACTATGTTTATTGCAACATTGTTTACCATAGCTAAGATATGGAACCAACCCAGATGCCCCTCAGTAGATGAATGGATCAAGAAAATGTGGTATATATACACAATGGGATTCTATGCCTCCATCAGAATGAATGTCATTGCCCCATTTGTTAGGAAATGGAAAAACTTGGAAAAAATTATATTAAGTGTAATAATGCAAGCCCAAAGAAACATATGTCCCATGCTTTCCCTTATGTGCAATATCTCGTATATGTATGAGTCAAGCAGAAAAGATCAGATAATGTGACGTTAGGAAAATGAACCCTTAGAAATGTATTTGAATGTTTTTTTTTTCTTTCATGCATTTGTTTCTAACTCATTTATAAGATTATTTCTTTGTTGCTTTGTATGTCCCTCCCCCACTGTATAACCCCTGCTTTCACTATATTTGATGTTGGTATAATTTGTGGAGGAGATGAGAAAAACAAGTCATTTAAGGATACAGGTGGACCTGTTGGGACTATGAGAAGTACGAGTTGTCATTTCGAAAACGAACTTTACAACTTTGGTGAGGGGAGGGGGGAGATTAGGTCGGGGAGAGAGGGAGGCTGGGAAGGGATGGGAAGGGTAAACAAAGGAGGAGGCTGCAATGCTTGATAAGAAATGTACTCCTTATCTTGCTTATGTAATTGTAACCCCTCTGTACAATATGTTCACAAAAAAAAATTAAAATTAAAAAAAGAAAAAAAACCCTAAGTTTAAAACATCCTTCTAAACAAGTTAAAGAAATAATGAGAACAAGTATTTTTAGAATAATTTCAGAGAGCTTGAACTCAGGGCCTGGGTTCTGTCTCTGAGATTTATTACTCAAGACTAGTGCTGCCACTTTAAGCCACAGTGCCACAGAAAAGTCTCACCAATTTTTCTCTCCAGACTGGCTTTGAACTAGGATCTAGAGGTTTCAGCTCTCTGAGTAGCTAGGATTATAGGCCTGAGCCCCTTGCACCTGGCTAGAATAATTGCTTACCTGAGACAGAGGCTAGTTGGTATTAAATGTCAATCATGTTTAACTTTGTAAAATAAAGTTAACTGAAATGCCTTCCACTACAAATAAGGAATTGAATGTGCAGATGCATTACAAAGTTCTTACCAAAAGCTACATATTTTCCTTTTTTTTCTTCCAAAATTGTTTGCTTTCCAGAATCATACCTTATCTTTCCTTGCTGGTTTCTTTAGTTTATTTCATACATGCCCACAGCTCTTTCAACTATCAGTTCTTATGTTAAGACCTTGCTAATATCTATTTTCAGTCCAAACTCCTTGTATGTACCTCTCATCCATATATTCAAGTGACATAAAAACTTGTGAAACAGTAATCATCTCTTATCATTACTGGATATTAAAGTGTAAGTAAAATTTAAGAAAATAAAGAATACCATAAATAAACATAACATGATTTTAATAGTAATGCTAAACATAAATAAAACGTTGATTATTTTCCCGAGCAATTTAATAAAAACCTCAAGGAAAAGAAATCAACTTTTTTGAGGGCTGATATTATGGTTTAAAATTAGGACCTAACCTTGTCACTTAGGCTTTTTCCCTTAAGGGTGGTGCTCTGTATTTTAACGACAGCTCCCCTTCCAGTTTTATTTGGGGGATCATAGAGAGAAAAGAATCTCATGGAATACAAATTATTTGTGTCCCTATCTTGGGGTTCATTTCACATAACATCCTCTTATACGGTTATATGGTACCATGTACTAGTTACTCCAAGTAAGATTAACCATGGGACCTATGGTTATTTGAGCCTGGCTAATTTCATTTAATATAATTGTTTCTGTGTCTTTCCATTTCCTAGCAAATGGGGTGATGTCATTCTCTCTGATGGAGGCATAGAATTCCAGTGTGTCTGTGCATGTGTGTGTGTGTGTGTATGTGTGTGTGTGTGTGTGTGTGTATCACATTTTCTTGATCCATTTATCTACTGAGGGGCATATAGGTTGGTTCCATATCTTAGCTATGGTAAATAATGCTGCAATAAACATAGTTGTACCAGTAGCTTAGTATGGTTTTTTGTGATCATTTGGATAAATACCCAAAAATGTGGACTGCTGGATCATAGGGGAACTCTAAGTGAGGACTTAGAAAACATTATATCAAGTGAAGTAAGCCAAAACCAAAGAAACATTGCTCCTATGTTTTCCCTTATTTGCAATAACTATTACATGTCTGGGGCAAGCATAAAAGTTCAAAAGCTATGTACATACGACCAGATAAGATGATGTTAAGTGAAATGAAACCCACGATAGGGTTTATAATCTACCAAGTGTTTTTTTATTCTTTTTATGTTCCTCCCCCATGGTTTAACCCTTGTTTTCACTATATTTAGTGTTGGTGCCCTGTATCTTGTATACACCCTTCTCTAGTTTGTGGAGCAGAAGGGAAAAAACAAAATAGATAAATAGTGATACAGGCTGACCCATTGTAACAATGAGATGCACAAGACATATGTTAAAAAAAAGAGCTTTACAATATAGGCTGGGAAGAAGGGAAGGGAGTACAGGGGAGTGTAGTTGTGGAGGTGGGAGGGGAGAGTAGGGGAAAAACAAAGGAGGAGGTAACAATGCTTGATAGAAAATGTACTCATTAACTTGCTCATGTAACTATAACCCCTCTACACAGCATTTTTTACAATTAAAACCTCATTTAAAGAACAGAAGGTGTGCCGAACACCTGTGGCTGACCCCTGTAATCCTAGCTACTCAGGATGCTGAGATCTGAGGATCATGGTTCAAAGACAGCCCTAGAAAGAAAGTCTGTGAGACTCTTATCTCCAATAAAACCACTAGAAAACAGATACTGGCGCTGTGGCTCAAGGGGTAGAGCACTCCTCTTGAGCTGAAGAGTGCAGGAACATCGCCCAAGAACGGAGTTCAAGCCCCACGACCGACAAAAAAAAAAAAAAAAAACAACAGGTGTCATGTACACCAAGTATAGTAGCTCCATCTGTAATCCCAGCTGATTGGGAAGCAGAAATGACAAGGATCTTGGTCTGAGGCAGGCCAAAGAAATAACTGCCAAGACAGCCATCTCAACAAATGAGCTGGCCATAGTGGTTCACATCTGTAATCCTAGCTAATTATGTGGGAGGCATAGGTAGCAAAGTCTTAGTCAATCTAAGATCTGACCAGGGCAGAAGTTCAAGACCTCAAGTAAATAAAATGGACTAGAAGTATAGCAAAAGTAGTTGAGATGCTTGGTGCTATACAAAGTCCTGTCTAGCAAGCAGAGAACCCCTGAATAGAACCCTAGTAATATTCCTTTCTTCCACCAAAAAGCCTAAATAACTTTGTCCTATTTGAACATCTAATTTCAAGGCCACTGACAGATCAGAGATGATGAAATTATCTTAAAAATTAGGTTTGCAAAAGAGACAAAATTCTTTAGGTTTTGAAAAAATTGAAAAGGTAGGAAAATGCATGTGATATTTGTTAGCTCCATAATTCTTGAAAACATAAAATGTACCCAAGTATTTAATATATATCCACATGTGTGCATATATCCTTGTATGTATATATATATATATATATATGTGTGTGTGTGTGTGTGTATAATCATATATATATATATATATATATACATACATATATATGTATGGTTCATCTTTTTTCTGTGTAGCAAATGGTACAAATGAATCTGTACAATCACTACTCAAAGGCATGCATAGACAAAGAGAATGAGCAGAGAACTCATACTTAGGAATCTATGGTTAGCCCATAACCTAAAAATCTTTTACATCAGTTTGCATGTGTCAGTTACTGCAGTACAGGGACAATACGCTGGCAATGAGATACCAGGCAGATGAAATGATAAATGAGAGATACAAATGGTACAATATTCATTCTGATGAGTAAGAATAATTTCCAGTGTGTGTGTGTGTGTGTGTGTGTGTGTGTGTGTGTGTGTGTGTGTGTGTGTGTGTGTTACATTTACTTGATTCATTTCTCTTTTGAGAAGTATCTGGGCTGATTCAGTAAGCATGGTTGTGCTGAAACCGTTACTATATCCTGGTTTGTATTCTTTCCGGTAAATGCCCAGGAGTAGAGTTGCTGGATTATATGGAAGTGGGTAGTCAAAAGAGGAGTGAAGTGGGAAAAGGCAGAAGATTGAATAGGAGAAAAGGTGTAAAATGCAGAGAGGAATCCAGTAAATATCTTATAAAATTAAGAAGAGTGAAGGAAGAGCTGTATAGGGCAGGGATGGAGGGATGGATGAGAATGTTGAAAAGGTTGGCATTGATCAACGTGTATTGTACGCATAAACTGCTTTGTTAAATGATAACTGCTTTGCTACTCAAAATGATAATTAAAAAATCATGTCCCTAAAATATTATGCAATTAGAAGCAAAGCATGAGAATCTGCTCAGATAATCTCTAGGGTCAATAAATCTTTTTTGGTTAGGATAAGTTTTAGAACAACACTAATGATACATATCATTTGAAGAAAATTTAATGATTTCCAGCTATTTAAAATAATCATTTGTGAATACATGGCTCAAGTGGCCGAGTGATACTTAGTGAGCAAAGCTGTAAGATAATGAATTCAAGTCTCAATATCGAACAAAATTAAAAACAATCAGTATAATTCAGGCACTTTCCAGGGCACTAGTAGCTCATGCATTAATCCCACTTTAAATCAGAAAGCAGAGCTCTGGGGATCTCAGTTCAATGTCAGCTTAGATAGGAACGTCTGTGAGAGTCTCATCTCCAATTCACTGTCAAAGAAACCTGGAATTGGACTCATGGCTCAAGTGGTAGAATTCTAGCCTACAGCAAAAAGCTCAGGGGCAGAACCCAATCCTTGTGTTCAAGCCTTAGAATAGTGCATATACATCACAAACAAAGTAAGTCACTCAATTTCTCAACTTTCCATTTCCCTAATTCTAACTCTAATTTTGGACAGAACCCTAAGAGTAATCTTGATGATAATAGTAACCCAATCCTAAAATTAATGGAAAATCCTCCTGTTTAGACACATTCTAACAGATACTCATTGCTTTTGAAATGCTTTGCAGTTTGCTCCAAATACTAGATTCCATGACTTGGACTATGAAATCGTTCCCTGTTATGAATCATTAACCTCAAATCTTCATATTATGAAAACTATCTCAGTTTCCCCTGATCTTAACGTTTACTGAACTCCTATATCTCCAAAAAGAAGTTGCAGGTTTATTTAAAATCTACTTTAGTACCTAACCCTAACTATATATAAACCTTACTAGAAACCTAACTCTAAATTTAACCCTATTCAACCTTGAATAGGAAACTTAGGAAAACTCTGTAGTTTTTGTTAAATTTCAAACTTATTATACTTGAAAATGTTAGCAGAAAACTCAGTTTTACTGTAAAGCTTACCCTTCCCTAAGCCTAAGTCTAACCTGAACTAGAACAGTAACCCTAACCCTAGAACTAATAGCCTTTGGATTCTAAAAGCCATACAAATACATTAGTTTTTATTCATCCTAACTTTGATTCAACTCATCTTTCTAAAAACAGTTTGTAGTTTTACTCAGTATCTTGCCATTTTTGTAACCCGAAACCTAACTGGAATATTGAGGATAACCCTCGCATTAATCATACCCTAATCTTAATATTATTAGCACTTTCTTATTTCACATTCATCTGAATTCTAACTAGACTTGTTATTTGAAGATTCACTTTCAGTTTGGCCCTAAACTTTCCATTTCCCTAAGGCTAACTCTAACTTCAGCTGGAACTGAAACCTAACTTTCACTCTAATGATAGTCCAATTCTAATGTTTAAGAAAAAAACTCTAGTTTTTAATCATTCTAATGGATACTCCAATTTGCACTCTGGAAATGCATTTCAATTTGCCCTAATTCCCACAAAATTTTTGACTCTACCTCTGAAGTTATCTTGTTCCCTTACATGAAGTATTATATTATTTGTCCTCAAATTCACTTATCAGGAAAAATACTGTAGTTTCCAATGATCCTACCTTTCCCTGAATCCCTGTACCCTAAAACAATTTCAAATTTACTTGCCATCTAATCCATTACTTAACACTAACTCTTAAGCTAAACCTGGCTTGAAAACTCTCATTAATCATTACAAGAATGATCACTGAGAAATAAATATAATGATAATGCTCTAGTTAATATTCAATCTCTCATTTTTGCTCCTACTTGTTAGTGAAAACTGAATTTTTTTTGGTCAGTCATGGGGCTTGAACTCTGGGCTTGGGCGCTATCCCTCAGCTCTTCAGCTCAAGGCGAGCCCTTTACTGCTTGAGCCACAGCACCACTTCCAGGTTTTTGGGTGTTTAATTGGAGATAAAGAGTTCTCGTGCACTTTGCTGCCAAGGGTGGCATCCAAATGCAGCCCTCAGATCTCAGTCTCCTGAGAGGATAGGATGACAGGCATTGAAAAGTATGTTTTGCTGGGTGCCAGTAGCTCATGGCTATCATCCCAGGTACTCAGGAGGTGAGATAAGAGGACTGGGCAGGAAAGACCCTGAGACTCTCATCTCCAACAAACCACCAGAAAACTGGAAGGAGTGCTGTGGCTCAAATAGTAGAGTACTTGCCTTGAGCTGAAGAGCTCAGGGACAGCACCCAGGCCCAGCATTCAAGCTCACAATCGAAAAAATGAAAGAAAGTAAAACATCTTCGCTGCAAAGATGTGGAGGTGTATGTGGGAGGGTGCTGTGATTGAGAGACCAGGTGCTGGCCTCACTTTACAGACATTCTAAGAACTCCCCAAATTTGCACCTGTTTGAAGCCACAGTAGAATGGATGGTGTCTTACCAAGAACTCAAGTGGTCAAGGCCTATGGCAGGCAGGGAGTGGGCAAATGGGTGCAGGGGTGGGATTGTTGTGTCTGTATTCTCCCTAATGAAGGATTGATTTGGATGCTGGGTGTCAAAGTCTGAAGTAAAGGGTTGCAAGAAAGTTTGTGGTCTGATGAAATGGGTTTTCTCTGGGTATATGAAGATGGATGATGTCTGGCACCTCTGGTGGCTCACAACTGTTATCCTAGCTACTCATAAATCTGAAATGTAAAGATAATGGTTCAAAGTAGCTTGGGCAGGAAAGTCTGTGGGTCTTGATATCCAATGAGCCACCAGAAAAAAGAAAACGTCACTGTGGCTCAAAATATAGAGTGCTCATCTTCTGCTGAAGAGCTGGAGGACAGCGCCCTGACCCAGAGTTCAAACCCCATGACCAACATTAAAAAAAAGGGGTTGGCTGAGTTTTCGACATTGCAGTGTGTACGGTAGGAAATTCCATGCTGGGTTCTGAGACATTCCAGATATGAGAGGCTCAATGATGTGTCTACAGTTAGTCTGAGTATGATAGTGCCATCTTCTCATGGGTTGGATGTGATCCTAATAGAGGGAGTTCATGGTTTTGTTCTCAGGAACTTCTAAGGGCTTGGAATATTTGTGTGTGTGTGTGTGTGTGTGTGTGTGTGTGTGTGTGTGTGTGTGTGTGTGTGTGTGTGTGTGTGTGTGTAATTTTCCCTCGTATTTTTTTGTCCCGTTCCTGGTTGCTGGTCTGCCTCTTTCTGATCTCAGATGGTGCCTATCCTTCACACCGACCTTGCTTTAGCCACCTATTAGGGTCTACAATGAGTCCTAAATTGCCACAGTCCTGTGTTCCAACTTTTCTCTGGCGCACAAGTCTGGCTGTCCCAATATTTGGTCACCTTCAGCGGATTCTGGGTCAGTGATGCCAGCTGGCATAGGGTCTCCTCTGCCGGAAAGGGAGGGCCTCAGTCATGTGATGTCCTATCCTTTTCCTCAACTGGGCCTCTGACTTCATATCCCTCTCATCAGGCTGGCAGTGGAGTGTGGAATGGGGGATTGCTGGTGGCTCTGGCCAACTCGAACTTGACAGCTGACTGAAGACTGCCCAAGCAAGGAGGATCTAGTGCTACATGGGAGGTGAGGGCAAGGTGGCTTGGAAGTATAGGTCAGTTTCTAGGAAATGTAAACGTACTTTATCACAAGACAGTCTATCTTCTGGCCCCAGCTGTGCCCCTCAGGTCCTTCTAGGCAATTCCAGGTGCTCAGAATATAGAGGCACAGACTTTAGATTCCAGGGCCAGGGAACTGGGGGAATGAGAGACTGGTATGGCCAATACCTCATTGTTTTGGGGTATTAGTGTTGTTCCCGTTCGTGGGATTCCTGCAGTTCTCTTTGAGTGTTCTCAGCCTGCTCACGCCATTCCTCCCTTTCTCTTTGAGTATTCGCAAGTTGTTCATGCAAATCCTGTATCAGTTATTGAGTAGCTTCCTCACGCTTATGATATTCCTGTATAAGCTTTTGGGATGCCTCCTCTCTATCCCTTTTACGCTCATACAGAGTCCTTTGTAAGTTGTCAAACTTCTCATTTATCATGTTTGCCAGCAGTGTTTGTAGAGCTATTTGGGAACTCTCCTCTGGATTATTCATTATCTGTTCTGACCCCTGTTTATCAAGATTGGGAATTGAGATATCCGTATTTGCCATTTTTCTGGTGTTTTTCCCGGCTTACTCTGCCCATTTGAGATGAAAATAGCACCAGTTTTGTGTATCTTAAGGCAGTTTTGTGTATCTTAAGGCAACCATCAATCAAAGTTTGCATTTGTACAGTCAATAGTCTTCAGATACAATCTAGTTCAACAGATACATCTATTCAACATCAAACAACTATATGTTAATGGGCTTCGAACCGCAGACAAGAATTTGGAAAACCAGAAATTAGTAGGGTTAGGGAGAGATGCGGGTAAAAAATAGGAATAGATTGGTGTGGGGAGGCATAGGTAGAGTTAACTATGTCCTAATCCCAATGCAGAAAATAGGTTGGGTAGGATGAAAGTAGAGAGAGAGAGAAAAAGAAGAAAGGGAAAGGGAAATGAAAAGAGACCAGAAAAAAATAGAAACGTAAAAATTAATAATATTTTGGAGATTAAAAGACCATCTATTTAGAGAGGAATGTGAGTATATGAAGGGGAGGGAAGGGACATAGTGGAGAAGTGAAAAACTGAAAAAATGCTTAAAATATTATATAGGTATAAAGAGGTAGTACTGCTATTAAGGGATTTAAGTATCAGAGGTTTTGAATTGAGTAATAAATTTGTGGATTAAGTGTTTACACAATGGGGGATAGGGTCTACTAGTTAACCACGGGTTTATCTGAGGATGTGCAGGACAAAAGTTAAGTCACATAAAGAAGATCAAAAGAGAGGAAAAGGTGAAAAGGATAAGAAAAGGAGAAAAAAGGTCAGAAGCTCAGTAGAGCTAGACAAAAAACAAAAAGATAGTTAAGAAAGAAAGAAAAAGAGAAAGAAGACAAGAAAAGAAAGGAAAACACACATTCACGTATTCCTAAAATAAAAATTATAAGAGGAAAAAAAAGTTACTGGAAAACAATATTTTTTTCAAAAAAGACAAAAATTAAAGATTAATAAAATTTTTTTTAAAAATTTTTTTAAAAATTTTTTTTAAAAAAAAATTTATATATATTAGGTACCAAAAAAAGAAAAGGAAAAAGAAAAAGAAAAGAAGAAGACGAAGAAAACAAAAGCTCTTTGATTTTTTTTTTATTTTTTTGGGAGGGGTGGGAAGAATCCTGTATCTCCTTTTTGTCTGTAACCAGCCTCTTTTTGGAGTCTCTGGTCAGCTTGAGGTCCTGTGGCTTGATTGGTTTCATAAGTCAGTTTGTTGGAACAGGCAGAAAAATGCTCTGCTTTACCCAAAATTTTGAGATCCCCCTCCCAGATTAGTTTAATGGGAGGGTGATCTGCTTTGAGAATCACAAAAGAGGGGGATGCAGTGGTGAGGCTAGACTCTGGGTAGATTTGAGGCCTTTCAACAAACAGTAGCTTTTCCATGGGGCTATTTTGTGAAAAAAACTCACAGAGCCCAGCCTGGAGCCTTTCTCAGGGTTTCTGTTTTTCAATTGATTGTTGAGGCTGCTAGAGGGAGGGGCAGCCTCTGGCTCTGGTTACCCAGTGAGGAAAGCCACTCCAATGGCTGGCGCCTGAGCTGGGTGACTTTTCCCTGGATGGAGCTGAGTCTGGCAGGTCACTTCGCTGTTAAGTTCTTATGACCTGCTAAATGACTCGTTTTACTCCAAGGCCTTAGTTGGAGCTTGCAGCTCCTCCAAGCTTTGTTGGTATCCAAGATGGAGATCACTATATTTCAAATTTTGGTCTTAATTAATTATTTTCTTGTTTTTGAAGATAATTCTTTTTTCAGAGTTTAGGATTATTTCATTTAATTTTGCATGATTTTTACACATGTAAATTATTCACATATATGTTACTTTTAAAATATTTAACATGTGAATATTTAATATAATTTTCTTAATTATTATATGGTTGGTGAATTTACATAAATTGGTTTTCTTATAGTTCTAAACATATTTTTCCCGGTAACAAATAATTACTTTATTTTCAAGAATCACATACTGTATTAAGAAAGGCTTCATTTCCTGGTCACTTTTTTGTAAATATTTGTACTTGAATTAAAAAAAAAGTTTGAGCTGGGCATGGTGATTTGGGTCTTCCATTTTTTACCTATGGTAGGAACTGTAAATAGGGTTTGTAATTCGGGAGATCCTGAAAAACTATGAGACCTTATCATAAAAATATCCAGAGTGAAATGATTTGAGATATAGCCACCCATAGCGAGATATAGAGCACCTGGTTATCATATTCTAAATCTTGAGACTTAAACACCAGTAACATTATCTTTTGTCAAAATTAAAGGATACATGTTTCAAAATGTTTATTATTTAAAACTTATTTACAAAGGTTCTCATGTCTTCTATTTCTTAATTTTCCATTTACTTAATCTATAAGAATCCAAGTATATTGTGATTATTTGATTTCTACTAAACGCTTAAATAGTATGAGCAATATTATGATTTCATATATTAGTCTTTTTTTACTATTTGTGAAAATTTCCTCTATTTAATATTATAATATCAATATTCCAAATGTGTGTATGTGGTATGTGTGTGTATGTGTGTGTGTGTGTGTGTGTGTTTATGTGGTTTTTGTGTGTGTGTGCTTTGTGTGTACCTTTGTAATGCTTGAGAGATCACACCATTATTTCACATATGCTAGGTCAAGATTTTACCACTGAACTATACTGTGTAGTTATAATGTAATTAGTGTTTTAAATTATGACTTTAAAATTTTCATTCCTAGTATGTTTTTTCAAAATTATATATGATTAAATGTGATCCATTTTCTATCCATGTTAGCAATTTGTATTGTTATTTTATTGTTATTTAGAGTATTTCCACTGCTTTTTCACTTCCAAATTCTTGTGTTTGTTATTGATAAAGGTTTTACTTTGCTTCTTTTCTCCCTTCATTCTTTTTGCCTTTAGATTTTAGCTAATGTTTCTTTTATTTCTTTGGAAATTAATTATCATATTGCTATTACAATTTATTTACATTGTAAGAGGTCTATACAATGCTTTATTTTCTATTTTGTTTTTCCTATCTTCTCTGACTCTCAGTCCACACTATTAGCTGGGTTAAAAAGAACTTGATTAAGGACCCTTTGATTATTTTCCTCCTTCTGTTCTCTGAAGTCTTTCTGTTTTTGAAACACAATAACAATGACATACAGCTCCTAGGTGGTCCATCATTCTATCCCCTTTCACTCTTCTCTGTAGTCGTTATCATTCACCTTTATTATTCTATAGTGTTATCTAAATCTTAAGTCATTCCTAAATTAATTTTAGTTGTTTTAAGCATTCTCTAAAGACATTTTTCACTATATAATATCTGGGGTCTTGTGTTTTCACAAGGTGCAAAATATGAGTTACTATCAAACATCTAGATATCTGTAGAATATTGGTCCACCAACTCAATAAACTTGTATGTAAATTCAAGGAATACAGGTCAATCAGAACAATCTTGTAAAATGGTGTAGCTTGAGCACTCTAACTAGATTTGAATTTTATTACCATGTTTATTAGTGAAAGAACCGACACACAGAAGAATGTAACAGATTTATCAAAAATAAATTCTTAGTTTTATTGTCAATTGATTTTGAAAAGGATGCCATGACTTAATGAAATAAAAATAGAATATTAAATGGGTATATTGGCACTACTGCCTCTCTAGTTTTAAAGAATGATCTTAGACTACTACCTCAAACCATATACAAAAATGTTTAAATAAAAATTATTATCAAACTAAATGTGAGTTGTAAAATCTTACAAAACAAACATGTAAAAATTCATGACAATGGATCAGTAACGGTTTCCAAAAATTTGACATGGAAAGCATTAGTGGCTAAAGAAAAGCAAGAATAAACTAATATCAACTGATGACCTTTCTTAATTCTATGAAAGTAGTGAAAACATATCCAACAGATAGAGGGTACATATTTGTTAATGCTACAATGTTAGTGCTACAGTGATCCTGAATCTTAAGTACTATTATATCTTCTAATTCTGTATAAATTTTTTCCGAACAGGATATTTCTACAAAGAACATATGTAAATTAATAGTCAATAGGAGAAGCATATGAATTAAGCTCCTCTTTAGTATCTAAGAAAAAAGAAAAAGAAAATTCAGTAGTATGACCATAATATAAAAAGATGACACAAAATATAGTAATGCATTTGTGGAGAAGTTGATATACTTCGTATAGTAGAATGATTTGTGTAATACTGCAGTCATTTTATTAAGCAATTTTTCAAGTCTTCAAAAGGTCAAAGAGAATTGTATATGTTCTAGCTATTACACTTCTATGTATGTATTAAAGAGAAGTAAAAAACTTGTATGGATCGGGAATGTAGTTCATTGACTGTGCACTTGGACAGTAGGAGTGAGAACCTGAAATAATTCCTCAAAACTAATTTTGAAAATACACCCTATAGAAAATGTATGCTGGACAAATTCCTGTAACTCAATTTTATATCTATTTTAATATCTGTTCTAAAATTTATAGCATTTCTATTTGAAGAAATCCAAGTTTGTGAAAATTAGGCTTGGAAAACCTATGAGTGTACAATTCACTTCCAAAGCACTAAAATGTATACAATGAAAGGAGATAATATATTGTATGTGAATTTCATGTCAGCAAAAAAATAAACCTATAGTTAAAAATTCTTCCTACAAATTGCAAAATACCTAATGTTTTTGGTGTTGGCTAAAAATTCTTTGTAAACTGCAGTTTCTAAAACAAAGATGTGATTTCTGTTTATTTTGAGTTTTTTGTCTGTTTTTATACTTTATGCAGAGATAACCCAATCAAAAAATGTATGTGATAACTGGAATATCTAGGAATTATACATCACTTATACGTAATTGATAACCTTTTCTGGAAGAAACTTTTAGCAAATGATAGAAAACACAAATATATGCATCTGCATTTTTTGATAGCCATATGTTACTTGCTCAATCCAATTGCTTTTCTCTACTTTGCTAGAAAAAAGTATTCTCAGGATAAGAGCCAATAACGTGAAAAGAAACAAAACATACAATCATCTTGATTTATTTGTGACAAAAACAAATGAAATAAAACAATTCCACTTAAGCGACTCCATTATTAGTATTTATGAAGATGATTCTGAATGCCAACATCCATTGAATTTTTGGAATTTTAATTTCTACGAACATATGAAAATTAGAATAAGAAAATAAATATAGTTTTAGAAAAAACCAGCCTTGGAATAATTTTCTTAATTGTTTTGAAATTACAAAAGAATTAATACCATTAAAATTATCCTTTCCTATGGAATTCATTTAAAAATGTTTATCATTTATTATAATTTAAATACCAAGCAAGAGTAATTTTACAGATTAATTACAAATATTGTATTACTATCATAAAATAGAATAAAAGACAGTCCCAATATATTATCATTATTCTTAATTTTAAATCATTACCTAAATATCTTAAACAATCTAAATAGTCATGTCTTTAACATAGACGTAAATATTCTATAAGTTTTACCTAACATTTTCCATTGGCATGTATTCATGTTTCTAAGAAATGTTCACAGCAGGTAAAAGATGCTTCTGTGAAATTAATGAGATATATTTTGTTGGTCTAGATGTTGTTTGCAAGGTTATGCATTGTCCCTAAGCCATTTTGTGTTCAAAGCCAGCACTCTACAACTTGAGGTATAGAGCTAATTCCTGGTTTTAGTGGTTAATTGGAGAATCTAACAAGTACTTTTCTGTCTGGGCTAGTTTCAAAAACAATTCCAAGACCTCATTACCCAGAATAGCTCGAATTATAAGTGTGAGTCACTGGCACATGGTTTAATGTATATTTTTAATTTTAATTATGTTTCAAGATTTTTTTATGGGTTTTTATGTGGACATCTAATTTTTCTTTTTCTTTTTTTATTTTTTTTTATTTTGTTTTAAAATTTTATTTTATTTTATTTGAGAACATACTGTACAGAGGGGCTACAATTACATGGGCAGGATAATGCATACATTTCTTACCAAGCATTGCAGCCTCCTCCTTTGTTTACCCTTCACCTCCCTTCCCCGCCTCCCCCCTCCCCCCACCCAATTATACCCCCCTCCCCCCCCACGCCGACATTGTAAAGCTGGTTTTGACATGACATTTTGTACTTCTCATTGTTGCAAGAGGTCCACCTGATGTTTCAAGATTTTTGTTTCATTATAATGTACATCGTTCTACACATAAATTTAGATATATGTATGTATTTCTGATGACAATCTCTAAAAATGTATGTCTTTCTACACATTATATATATATATATATATATATATATAAACATTTCTGAAGACAGACTCCTTCTAAAACTTCTTATGCTACTATTTTTTTACCTTTTTATTTCAAAGATATACAGTATGTTTTTCCAAAAGTTTCCTAGAATAAAATATCTAATATTTCAATAGAATGTAGCGTTTATTACTTTTAAGGGAATTTTAGATATACACATGATATTGTAGTATATTACTTAAAATAATTCTGTTCAAACTCAAATATTTGTGTGTAGTGGTGAGGAGAGAGGAAGTTAATTCATACTTGTTAGGAAATTGCAATACTTCAAAAATGTATTCTATAATATGTTATAAGCAAACAGCCAAGCTACCTGTTATGGTTTAGTTTTTTGGTTTCTTTGTTCAAAAATTTAATATGGATGCATGCACAGTGATTAACATTAAAATTATTAATCAAAAGACAAAAGGAATAATCGCAAAATCATAGATACATATCAGAGTTTCAATAGCTACCACTTATGATTCTAATAATAATTTTGATGAGGATATTGATGATCACAGAGTATCCTGATAATGACAATATTGTGATTGAAAAGGAAAAAAAACTTTACACATTTTTGAATCTATATTTCCCATATTAAATATATAGTAAAAAATAGCGTTGAATTACATACAATAAGAATAACAAGAGGAGAGTTTCAATATCAAGAAATACTATCACATAAATGGGTAGAGACAGTAAAAACCCTAATGTTATTCCTGAAGTCTCTCTAATGTATACACACTTTTCTTGGTGGTATTATTTTCTTATAAATAAAATTATTTATTTCCACATTTTGATGGACTAAGGTATAGTTTTCAGCTTAGTATGATTAGTTCAAAAACATTCTCCTATAGATACTATTCAATAACCAATGTTTCCAATGATATATTAAGGGTATGTTCTTCAATACATCTGAAAAAACATGACACTATTTATTTTTACATAGTACCACTTATATAACTGTAGTTACCTTAAAATGACATATACCTTAGAGCCAGGAGGTAAAATTTATTTTTATTTCTGCAGGAAACAATTTGTGACTTTATACCAACAAACTGAATTTGAGTCTTTCCTTATTTGTAAGGTAAGGTGGAAAATGTAAGGACTCTTCAATTTTCTTTTTTCCTGCTCTAGAAGTCAACCCATATATTCTTCATTATTTCTGGTAGATTACATCCATTTATAGATGAGAAATGTGAGGCCAACAGTCAATGTAGTGAGTAAATAATGATACTAGAATTTGTGTCTGAGTTATTCACTCTGTGTGCTTACAAAGAGAGTAATTTGGTGATGGAAGGGACCAATATGAAAAGACTATGGGGAAAAAGCATACTTTGGATATGGTTGTTTTAGGACTAGGTGACAGTGTTGAGTAAATGAAACAGGCTGGTGTTAGGGGCATAAAAAAGGAGTATATAGAAATCATTTGAGTGGGGGCTGGGAAGGTGGCTCAGTGATAGAGCGCTTGCCTTGCATGCATGAGGCCCTGGATTCGATTTCTCAGCACCACATAAGCAGAGAAAAAATCCGGAAGTGGTGCTGTGACTCAAGTGGTAGAGTGCTAGTCTTGAGCTGAAGAACTGAGGGACAGCGCCCAGGCCCAGAGGTCAGGCCCCACGAATGCACCCACCCAAAAAATAGAAATTATTTGAGTGACAGAAACTGAGAAAATCTGGATCATTCATCTTATCTAATGGGAGGGAGTAGAAGGGTAAGAAGAAATCTTAATGTGCTTCCACACGTTTGGCTGGCAACTCTGTTAGTGCTACTCTTAGTTATAAGGACCACAGGTGGAACTGATGGATTTAGGGGAAAAAATCTGATAGTTCTAAAGTTTAGTTGCAAAGATGGCTCTGTTTAGACATCATCAAAATATCCACGACCATGAATATGGCAAAGAATTATAAAATTGGGGGCATTATTGAAAGGAAAAGGAAAAGGAAAGTTCTGACACAGGTGTGAGCAATGTGGGCACCACTGTAGACAAGATTGGAAGAAAGAGATAAATAAGGAAATAAAAAAGTAACAAACACAGATTTACAGAAGTAAAGGAAGGAATTTGCAAGAAGATATTGAAAGAAATATGCTATTTGGATTTGAAAAGTAAAAGGACATAGACAAGTTCAATAAGATCATTGTTTTGGTGAAAGTCATATTGATAAAATTTTGGGATATGAATATGAAGCCATAAAATTCTGGATCCATAAATTCAACAGATCCTGTTGATTTTAAATGTTGGGAACCAATGCTTTTATCCTGAACTTAGAAAAATTATACAGATATAACTGTCATGAACTTTACTCATAGGTATTGTGTGAATATTTTTGAAGACTTTGTTTATTCAGGAGTTTGTAGATTGAACTACAGCACAGACAAGCCTAATTTGTCCTACAGTTCCAATGTGTGGCCCATGTATCCACATCAGTTTGGGATTTTATTGAAATATTTTTAGATATGTTTGGATGTCTAATCAGCCTATTCGTTATAAATGTAAGCCAAGTAACACTAAGTATTAGCTTGAACAAACAGCATTACTGATGTGACTGAAGACTCCTCAAATTGATTCTTCTTTAGAATAGAAAATGCCTCAATAGTCATTGACACATCATAACTGCCATATACTCCATTTAACTCTAGTTCTTGTTAGGGATATCTCCATGGTGAAATAACCCTGTCAATCATCCTGCCACAAATTCTTATATGTAGGGAATGCTTTTATAAACTTCAAGCTTTTATTGAATTGGAGAGTTCAGATTTTACCCTCACCAGTACGACTGAATGCCTAAAAAGGTAAAACATTTTGCTGTAATGCCTTCCTTTCATTTTCTCATACCCATTGGCAAGTAGGGAAGGATTCACCTACAATGCTGACTTTTACTAACACAACATCTTGGATCTAGTGTTAATTCGGATACTTACTAATTAGCTTTAGATTTTGTGGCTATTTATATTTCTCATGGGAAACCTAATGAGCCCCATGGAAATTGACCTAAGGAGACTTTCAATTCTAATATCAGTTTTTCTCAAAATGCTTTAAATTCTACATTCTCTAATGTGAGCATAGGGTTACACTGTGGAACTTTTCTCCTCAAAGAGTGAGTACTACCCTATTGCTTAATATGGACAAAGTACTTTCGTACATAGACTGGTCTTGTGCAAACAAGAAGTGGTAGTTGAACAATGTTCTTAGCAGTTTGTATAGATGAAATGGAAAGAGAGCAACTATGAACTCAAAAGGAATTTGCAAAAAAGCGAAAGGCACAAAGTAGAATGTGCCAAGGAAATGCTGAAGTATAATTTCAAATTATGTGCTCAGGTGTGAGGGTGTGTTCAAAGTACAGCTTAAGAAAAAGTAGTTGGGTATCTTGGGGAAAAACTGCTTTAAACTCTTCGGTGATAATTGTGCAAGTAGAAGCCCCTAACTCTGACTCTAATCAGCCACATCATCATCAACTTAGGGACTATTTTCCAAGTGCAAAGTGAGAAAAAGAGGGCTCATCACAGTTAGTGTTCAGGTTGAAGTAATGGAAATAACATAATTTTTCTTATAAGACTTCAATTATTTTGGTGGGTTAAAGTAGGAAAAACCCAAGTAAATTTTTTGCATGTACCTAAATTAAGTGGGACATAGTATATTACTCTCTTTTTAACTGGGAAGTTTTAGATTACGTCTTTTTATACTCTAACTTGGGAAAATGATCTGCTGTCAGTCGTTTTCTTTCCCCTCCCCATCTTTTGCCCTAACAATTACATAATTTTTATTTAAAGAGACATACTTGAGCTTGCATTACTAAATCTTTCAAAATTATATGAACTAATTCATACTTCGGAAGCCTCCTCTATCTTTCTCAAGAGAATATTTTGTCACTACCATTTTAACCCCTATGATATTGGATATCTTCCTGTCTAATTCAGTGCAAGATATACATTAGATTCATCCAGATATCTCAACACTTGTACCACCATGAAATCCTATCTTCATTAAAATCATGATTTTAGAATATCTGGGGAGGTGGCATTTGTCATTTTTGAATGACCTTAAGTGATACTTACATGCAATCATGTTTTAAATCAATATGCCTCTCAGGAGATGAACGAATTGACAAAATGTGATAAATATATCCACTGTGGAATTCTATGCTTGCAATTCATATGGAAATGGAAAAATCCTACTAAGTAAAATAAACAAGACACAAAGAAAGAGATTCCATGGTTTCCCTAATTTGCAACAAGTAGGAAATATCTAGGATAGTCCTAGCAGATGAGCAGAATGGCTCAGTAGCTATGTATAAGAAGATGATGAACAAAATGAACTCCTACATATGGAAACAAAGGTTTTCTTCGTGGTTGTTTTTAATGTACTCTGTGATTCTTTTTTCTTTTGTGTTTTCCCCTATGGTTTGTCCCCTGCTGTATTTGATTTCAGTATCATGTGTTATTGTATATATATTTATCATAATTAGGGAAGGGAAGAGGAACAACAACATGGCGTGACAAAGGACAAAGTATAAACCAATGTAATAGCAATGCTCACAGGACAACAGTATGGAAATTTACATTACAACTTGGGAAGGGTATTGGGGTAAAGGAAAACTGTTAGAAAAGTGAGGTAGTGGATAAAAAGTTCTACATGTTATGTATTCACCATCTTACAATTACGGCAACCCCTTCTATATATCACCTTGACAATAAAATTAAATTAAAAAATAACTTACATAAAATATAATTTCACCGTATTGGTATAGTAAATACCACTCTATTCCCCCTTTCTTTATCAGAGGGTCATCAACTTGAATGTTATCAAACTATACAATATCTTCACAATATATTTGCCTTTATGTTGAAAAAACCATTACCTCATATTAAAACAGAAAAGTTTAATTCTACGGAAACTCCTAACTTTTAAAACTGAATAATTGTTACAACGAAAGAATATATGTATTCTTCAAAATTCAGATGACTACTAACTAATCATTTTCAAATTCTGATCATGTCATGCCAGAGACATTTAAAACAGTATCTGTTTGCATTTTAATTAATTCTGCAATAGATGAAATTTCCAATGTGATGTTACATATGTAAAAGTGAATAGAAAAAATAGCCACATTCTGGTAGAAGATAAAACTATGACCTATCTATAATAATTAATTCCTGAAGAGTAAACATTTGTTCATCAGAAAAAGCTATTATTTCTATGACAATCAATTCCAAATTTTTATCCTAGCCCAACAGTTTGCAACTTGTAAGGTGCACCTTAAAATTGCCTAAGTTCACATCATGACTAGCTTATCACTATTGTGAAAAAAATACTACACTTCTGCTGTGATGCCCTCCCAATTGTGCAAAGAACACTACACTAAACTTTTCTGCATCATTTTTCCTCCAGTGGTATTCTTGAGATCAGAACACTTGCAAATAGTATTTATATTATTATTTTATATTAATTTTATTATGTATTATTTTTATCTATCGTAGATATTCAGGAGATCAGAATATCTGAATATTAAGATCTGAAGATTAGGAGATCAGAATATCTGAATATTAAGATCTGAAGATTATGGATCAAACCCACCCAGGTAGCAAGGTTCCTTATATTCTTATTTCCAATAAACTCATAAGGAATAGCCAGACACAAGCGGCACTGAGGTTCAAGTGGTAGAGCAGTAGCCTTGAGCAAAAACAGGCTCAGGGACAGTGCCCAGACCTAGAGGTCAAGCCCTAGCATAAACTAAACAACAAAAACAAAATATAAACAAGCATTAAACCTAGCTTTTTTCCCTCATTGTATGAGTAATTACGAGGTACGTAAGGAAATTTCTTCCTGTGTTATGTATAGGTAGAAGAAAAAAGATGTCATACAATTACTCTATTCATACAATGTTACACCAAAGCCTCAAAAAATTGATCTTTTTCTAAATTTATATATTAATAGCATCCATTTGTTGGCAACTTTGTCTAGATTATTCAGATTATCATGTTATACATGAACTGTTGGAATTATGCATTAACTAATTTCTTATTATACCTCACTTGAAAGAATATTCTAGGGAATTAGAATGCCAGAACCATTTGTGAATTTCTAAATTAAATCTTCTACTTGAAAACATTTTTGTAGTATCCTAGAGAATATGAAATTACAAACAAAAAGCATTTATTTCAAATCTAAATTCTAATTTAGGCAGGTCTCCAAAGTCATACATTAGATGAACTTTGCTATTTCTCCAGGCTGAAGCTTTTGTAATCCTTCATCATTTCTTTAGAATCCAACAGAATGGTGCTTACTTTTTCAAATTTTCGATTGGGAATCATGAGCTATTTTGCATCTAGCAATGTTCTGTAATGAAGAGAGCATGTAAAACAGAAGTGAGGATGATATATGAGTTGCATTTCACTAGGAAACTTGACTTATCAAAACATAGTGAAAAAATTAGCCCAAATTCCAACTGGGTATTCCTTTCTTGTTGTTTGGCTTGTTTTATTGAGACAAATTATACTACCTGGTCCAGGGAAGGTATCGCTATGTAATTCCACTCTCTAATCTCCTATCTTAGTCTGAGTGCTAGAATTCCAGGCTTGTATCACATTGCCCTGCCATAGTTTGTTGGTTTATTTAATCTAGAAACAGGCTAGCAATTCTGAACTTCTCCGATGATCTTATCCACTAGACTGACTGCTTTGACTGTTTATGTACAACTTTCAAAGACGTTCTAACATTTGACACAGGATATGAACATTTTCAGATGCACCTGCAGGGTTCTCTGATTCATTCCTCCATGGATCTGATCCCTTTAATAGTGATTACTTGACTTTCTTAGTATCTCTGGTCCCTATCTTTGTAATATTCTTAAGCTTTTTGGGGGAAAGTTCACTTGAGGACTTTCTAATATTAAAATTATCACTTGTCGTAGTCTTACTCAGGACCTATTTACTGTTATTTTCCAACTTTTTCTACACATTCTGAGAGTTGTTTCATATGTGTGTTTACACATATAAGTGCCTCTGTGTATGTGCATGCTTGCGTGTATGTATGCCAAAACCTCAAGCTCTTATTCAGCAGTCTTGCTCATACCTAGTATTCCATGACTTCAGACATTCTTACAAAGCAGGTTAGCCTGGTTATATTATAGGTATTGTGGCAAATACTTTTTTTTCTCAGGCTGGATGCAAACTGAACTTCCCAGAATCCTTTACATTCTTAGGTTTTATATTTCCAGGGGTGTCATTTTTTAAACTTGAAACAGTTTTGTGAGTGTAAAGTCTAACCTGTAGCCCAGATTTTTAACTTAAGAATTCATATAAAGATAGATGACCATACACATTACATACATTGAGTGTACACTGTTAGATATGTGATCTTAAGCCGGATGACAGTGGCTCACGCCTATAATACTAGCTACTCAGGAGGCTGAGATCTGAGGATTGCAGTTCAAATCAAGCACAAGTAGGAAAGTTTCTGAAGCACTTATCTCCAATTAACAACCAGAAAACTGGAAGTGGCACTGTGGATCAAGCGGTAGACTGCTAGCCTTAAGGTGAAGAGTAAAGGAAGTGTGCCCAGGCCCAGACTTCAAGCCCCACAAATACCAAAAGAAAAGAAAAGTAAAGAAATAAAAGATATGTGAACTTAGCCACCAGTTCATTGCTAGTATAATTCCTGCTCTCACCACATGGCTTTCTTTTTCCAGTTAAGTCCATGCTCTTATATATGATTTGCTTTGAAACTAGAATTATTCTTCCATTCTAGTTTTTACAAATTTGCATGATTAGTTGCCATGATTTAGAGATAGAAGAAGAAACAGAGTGGCCTCATCCTTCATGTTCCACTGAGTAGTAATGCTTTCTCTACATCACTCCCATAGATATACATACTGGCCTTGGCTTTATTGTTACAAATTTGTCTTATTTGCAGAGTCTTCTATACTGTATTGAACAACCATACTTAAACACAGAACTTCTTTTTCTCCTATTATTCATATTGTTTCTCCTACTGTAAACTTATGCACACTTGTGAAAAAATGTACAAAACACACACACATATTTCTGAGAACCTTCTTCTCACTTAAAATTGGTCTTAATTTATAGAGCACTTAGGAAATTTGAACTTAATTTACTCCAGGATAATGGTTTTTCATGTTTTTTATTGTAAAAATGTTGTTCAGAAGGGTTAGAGTTATATATGTAAGTTAATTAGTACATAATCTATCAAGCATTGTTAACTCTTCTTTTGTTTTTTCCTGTCTTCCCTTTCCTCCTCGCTGCCCCAAATCCCCCCTCTCCTCCCCAAGTTATAAAGTTCATTTTCTACATAGCGTCTTGTAGAACTCATTGTTACAATGGATCATACTGTACTCTTCTTTCAGCATTTTATTATTTCCCTTCCCCTCCCCACATTAGAAAAAGGTATATGCAAGATGCAGATCACTGACATCAAATACAGTAAAAACAGGGGTTATACCATGGTGGTAGAAAATAGAAGAGAAAAAAAAATCACATAGTACCTGTTAGGTAACAATAAAGAAAAATCAAGTTGTGTACTATCTTGGAGTCCATTTCACTTAACATCAATTTATATGGCTATATGTACATGTATAATGTTTTATAAGTGATTTAAATTCCGTATTTTCTCATGACTAAGTTGTTTCTGAAGCGCTTTATCTCATGTACAAAGATGTACTTGTGCTATTTCAATGAAGCCACAAAACGTTCATTTTACCTGGAGCAGCGCCATAGATTGTTACTTGAAGTAACTGGAAGGAACTGTTACTGGAAGTGGAAACTGATTCCAAGAGAGGAATTGAACATAGAGAAATGACAAGTTCAACTTAATTTGTACACTCGCTTTACTGTACAAGAAAAGAATTCAAAGCTTGAAGGAAACTCTGTCCCTGACTTTTTCGAGTGTGTTCTTTACTCACATAAAACTTGTTTGCAAATTTCTAGTTAAGAGTATTACAAAAGGAAACAATATGCCATTTGAAGGCCAACATAGATAAAAAGGAAATAAGGTTGTTTTAAAAGTGTTCTACTGCAAAGAAACAAAGACATGTAGGTTTAAAGGTAACTTATGCCTCAATATTTCACTCCTGACATGATTGTCTTGTTGCAGGATTCAGTTATCCATTACTTTAATCTGGTCCTGAGTTCACCATAGCAATAAGGATTCCAAAAATCAGGATCCAGTGAGTATGATCAGCAAAACGAGCCTGTTTTCAAACCAGTGCTTTAAGTATGGTCCAAAATAAATATGTGGACGTTTTTTGCTTGCTTGTTTGTTTAGTTTGTGCTGGTTCTGGGGCTTGAACTCAGAGTCTGGCCCCTGTCCCTGAATAGTTGTCTTTCCTGCCCTCCTGCCACCATAGCTAGTACTCTACTGCTTGAGCCAAAACTCCACTTCGGGCTTTTTTGGTGTTTAATTAAAGATAAGAGTTTGACAGACTCTTCTGCCTGTTGGCTTTGAGACTGTAATAAATCCAAGTGAGATCAATTGTATGCATTTCTCTTTTGAACCAAGACATATTAGATGAAGTTTATTATAAAGCTAATATTCGACAAATTTTTAAAAGAAGAGAATATATTCAGCAAAGAAACCATAACTTAACTCAGGAAAAGTAGGTGCACTGAATTATTTTGGAATTATGTTCTCTGCTTGGGAAGATTAGTATTGACTTCATCGTGCCTTTTGAGGAACTTTTTCTGTTAGTCATGGGGCTTGAACTCTGATTCTTGGCGCTGTCCCTCAGCATTTCAGCTCAAGTTGAGGGCTCTACCACTTTAGTTACAGCACCACTTCCAGATTTCTGGTCGTAATTAAAGATAAGATTCTCATGGATTTTCCTGACCAGGCTGGCTTTGAACCACAATCCTGTGGTTTCAACCTCCTGAGTAGCTAGTATTACAAGTGTGAGTCACCAGCACCCAGCTCATATTTGCATTTATGTACACTTAATGACACTATGTTGACAAAGAATGGAAATTTGAATCAAATGATGTGACATTGCAGCTTTTCAATAAAATGGATGTAGCAATAAATATGTCCTCTTTTTCCATGTTCTTACATTAATGACTCATGACCTATGGGACTCTTACATTAGCATCCTCTGTTGTCTGCATATGTGGACTTAGTATCAGAAATTGTTCATAGAGAAATAGAGAAAGACAGATTTGTAGAAAGCAAAGGAGATCAAGTATGAAAGAGCAGCATAGAAGTATATACAACTTATCACACAGAGATTACGGACTAGCCTAAGTTATTTGGTTATTTATAATCAAAAATGGTTCTCTAGAACAGTTTATGGTATAGCTTAGTTATTATTATCATTTATACCTTCCATCTGGAGTTATTCCTTCTGTCAAAACTATCAATTAACCTCTGCCTTTTTGGTGCCATAACTTACCAAAAAGATTTCCAAATCTCACTTATACTACTCTTCTGATTGTGATTAGCAGTGCCCACTCAAGAGCCTGGAATCTTTAAATTTCCAGGATTAATCTTCACTGATATCTAAGCACATTCTTGGTCTTAATTGCCATGACCTATTAACAAAACGTTTTATTTTTGTTCAACACAGTATTCTAATATAGGTAAAGTACATGAATTAAGGACTATTGATAGGTATCAGTTGAAAGGAGCAATTATAAATTCCAAGTATGGGTTCTTTATTTTGCATTTCCTAGCTAAATGACTCTTTTGACAGTCCTGGGGCTTGAACTCAGGGCCAAGGAACTGTCCTTGAGCTTCTTTTTTTTTTTTATCGAGGCTAGCATTATACCACTTGAGGCAAAACACCACTTCCAGTGTTTCTTTTTCTGTTTATGTGGTTTCATGCATGCTAAGCAATAACTGTTCCATGAAACCACATTCCCAGAGCCCTAAATGACTTTCTTTTTTTATGTTAAGTTTTTTGTGTGAAAATACAGTACAGAGGGGTTATAATTACATGAGCAAGGTAATGAGTACATTTCTTATCAAACATTTTTGCCTCCTCCTTTGTTTACCCTTACCATCCCTGCCCTCCGATTCCCCACCCATCCACCGCCAAAGTTGTAAAGTTCTTTTTTCGACATAATGTCTTGTTGCAATAAGAATTTCTTAAGATGACATTACTTTTTCATTCGGTTAATATGTATTACAATTTTGGACAAGTGATAGGAAAGGAAGTGGAAAACAATACTAAGTCCAGTAAGGCTGACATTCCGATCACATCACTAAGGAAGTAGTGTTAAGACCTGCAGGACTCTTAGGGCTGTTGTATGTGACATTATTATGTAAAACACTATTAACTGTCATCCCAGACATCCATAACATTCTGCTTCCACTTTCCAGGTCAAGAACCAAATATGTACGCCTTTTTATTGATTGGGTGTGTTTCCTAGGAAGGAAGAAGGAGGATGTAGTAAGTGATGGTGGAAAAATATGTATATTGGCTCCCTGTCCACATTTTTTGCATTTTTAAAAAGTGCTACTAATGAACTCCCACTTACATCTAATTGACTTGCTGTTTGCACAAGATGCAGATAAATGAAGACATTTATTCTGGAGGATAATCACATATATTAACAAAATCCATTTCTGGAAAAATAAGATACTAGTTAAGAAATTACAAATTATTGTCTATAAAATGGTTTCTTTTCTTGGAGAACAAAAGGTAGTATTGAAGTGATTACTCCAACTTTCTTTGAAATTTTATGCTGTTTCAGTATCAAAATGTTCTCTAATTTCTGTAACTTCCAAACATAAAAGACATGATTTGAAGATCTCAGTTGTTTTAGAAAATAAGGAACGTAATTGCATCCTTTCTGCAGAGACATGTGATGACAAGTATGATTGATTGTATTATGGTTCTCTTTTTTTCCTCTTTATCTAAAGTGTTGCATATCTTGGCATATTACTCTATGTCCTGAATCAGCTTCCTGTAGGTGAGATTTACCTCTACTCTGCAGTGTCAAGATGGGTCATGTGACTTACTTCAGCTTACAAAAGTGAACCAGAAGTGGTGAAAGGCTATTTCTAGGGGAAGATTTCTATCTCATTATCTGTGTCTTTTTCTCCTTAGCTATAAAAATAGCATATTTCCAGAGAGAGTCTTCTTTCAACTTATGTGTTGGAAGAGTGTAGCATGTGAAAATGAGGCAAAACTCAAATACAGCCTCATACATATAACACAGGCAGAACTAAGCTAATATTAGAATATATTAAGATGCTAGTTTCTTACCATTCTTTTATATATATATGATAGCTGGCTATAGCACACCAGAATTCAACAAATCCTAAACAAGAACTAAACAAATTGATAACATTTCCTATTGGAAGATATTACGTTTTTTTTCAGGTAAAGGATAGGTTTATTCAGTAGGCCTGCTGGGACCAGGCAAAGTTGGCACTCCACGTGGCTGGGAAAGGCCTGGGAAAGAGCGAGAGCTGGGAAAGAGAGGAAAGAGAGAGGAAAAAGAGATAAAAGAGCAGAGAGAGAGCGTGTCTGGGAAAAGTGGGAAAGAGAGAGAGCTAGGAAAGAGAAGGGACCTAGAATAAAGAGAGGAAAGAGCTAGAAAAGAGCAGAGAGAGCAGAGAGAGCTAAAAAAGAACAGAGAGAGAGTGTCTGGGCTTGAATTAGGCCTTATGTGTGGAGAAAGGTATTGCCACATCAAATTCAGATGTGACCTCTTCCAGGTGTCCAAGTTGCCTAGGTAACACAGGTACTACATGGAGCATTCCGGCTGGCACCAGGCCATTTTGGTATTCAATGTGGTGGGGAAAGGCCTGGGAAAGAGAGCTGGGAGAGCTGGGAAAGAGAGAGAGCTGGGTAAGAGAGAGAGAAGAGCTAGAAAATAACAGAGAGAGCAGAGAGCAGAAAGAGCTAGAAAAGAGCATAGAGAGCAGAGAAAGCTAGAGCAGAGAGAGAGCAGAGAGAGCTAGAAAAGAGCAGAGAGCGATATTACAATTTTTTTTATAAATAAGCATTCTCCATGTGATCACTTGTGGGGTTATCTATTTCTATAGATGTGTTTAATCACTCTAGAGCACTGGATCTAATATCCACAATAATTATCCAGATCTTGTGATTGAGATGAGGAAGAAAAAAATATCTAGATTTCTCCTTCTCTTTTCCTCTTTTATGTCATTTTGAGTTACAGTTTTTAATGTAATAAAAAAATAAGGTAAAACAGATACAAAAACTCAATTTTCTATTCCTCCTAACTTTCCAACAGCAATTAGAGAATCCAGTAAATGTACAGCCATCCCAGGATGGTATAGGATGGAATAGGATCACTAGATGGTCAAAAAGAAGATAACAAAAATCGTTCCCCTGGAACAATTTGAAACAAAATCTACATCTGCAGATTGTGATATAGCTAGAAAATAGTTTCTACTATTCTAAGACTTTGATATTTTAGGTTTGTTTGCACAGCATCTTTCCACTCTTAAGAAATGACCCTTTATTAACACTCAAGTGTTTGCAGTTTATAACCCAGAAACAAACAATGCTTCTAAATGTAAAGAAGAATGATATTAAGAGTAATCAAGGCTACTTCCATAGCTACAGCTGATAAATAATAATGATATTGGGGAATAGTCAAATTATCTTGAACTTTCTCATAACTTTTCTCCAACACAAGAAGTCCTAATCAAAGTATGATAAACATTAATAGAGGATTTTTATATTTTTATTGTTCACTCCAAAGCAAATACACTTTCCTCTTTGCAAGCCTGACTTTGAAAGAGTTAGACCCTCAAAATTATTTTATAGACAAAAGTTTACTGCTTTGATTTAGGTGTTTTCCTGCCTTTGGATGTTGTTCTCTATTATTTTGGCAACTGCATCGAAAAACAAGATAAATCCATTATGCTTGTGTTGAATTGTTCAAAGTCAAGCTGTCTTCAAAGTTTTCTGTTCCCTTCTTCACTGCTAATTAAAGTTTAATTATTACTCTTTAAATGCAACAAAACGTGATACTTTTCCGTACATTCTCATTGAAATTGATGAAAACAAGAGTGTCTGTGATTGCTTTTTTAATAGTTTTCAAGTATTTTCCTTGGCTATTTTCATTATTGCCTTTGTTCCGGTCTTCTAATCAGGAACAGAGGGTTACCAAAAATATCTTCCTAAGATATAGGATGTAATGTAGAAAAAAATAGATGTATAATTAAAGATTTTCATCTCCTTAAAGACTGAAAAGCTCAGAAGACATTTTGCTATTACTGGCATTATTAAGATGATTTGAATGTTTTGGTTCTTAAACTAAGTGAAATACATGTCAAATGTTACTTGTTCTAGCAATGATTATGGCTTATACTTTTCTTCTCCAATGAGATGAAACGTCTGACTATTTTGGAGGGCATATTGATTTTAGGATAGGAGGCTTAATTATAGAAAGCCAAGGGAGATTCCTAAAACAGTATTGCCTTTCACTTATCACTTAATTATACTTAAAGTATGTAAGTATAGAAATATACAAATATGAATTGAGTGACAAATGTGTGATTTACAAATTTGACTCAATGACAACTAATCCAGAAAGCAATTCTTTATATTTATATAAACTAGTATACCTAGTAAGGATTTAAAAATTGTTAGAATATATTTTTAACATTTATTTCAAAATATTTGTTTATTTGTAACTGTTTATTTTTAATTTTTGTTGGTAGTGGGGATTGAAATCTGGGCCTGGACATTGTCCCTCAGCTCTTCAGCTCAAAACTAGTGCTCTACCACTTGAGCCACTGCCAGTTTTCTGGTGGCCCATTGGAAATAAGAGTCTCATGAACTTTCCTGCCTAAGCTGGCTTTGAACCATGAGCCTCAGCTCTCAGCCTTCTTAGTAGCTAGGGTTATAAGCATGAGCCACTGACTCCTAGCTACACAATTATTTTTTACATAGCTATGAAATATTGCTTGATAATCCCATTCATTTATATGTTGTGTAATAATAAAGCTACATCATATCCATTAATTTCTGCATGTAACATTTCTTTTTAGAGAGAATGCTCAAAAACTTATCTTCTGGCTAGGATTAAATATCTATTCTTAACTATAATCACTTTTCTTCTTGTGGTATACAATTAATATATTTAGTTTTAGTCCTGGAAGTCTGCTAATTAAAGTTACATAAAACATGAATTGTAAAGTGAAATTCATGGTTCCATTACTTGTTTTAAGAAAACAATTATGCCTTTTGTTTCCAATTATATTTCTGTGGGAATGTGTAATATTCATTGATTTAATTGTTAAAATTTATAACCGTTACATTATATCAAGTTGATTCAAACTTGTTTGGTCCTGGGGCTTGAACTCAGAGTCCCTGAGATTTGTTGCAATTTTTTAACAATTTACCCTTTCAGTCATGCCTCACTTCTGGCTTTTTTGCTGATTAATCAGAGATAAGATTATCAGGGAGTTTATTTTGTGGGCTGCCTTCAAACAGCAAAACTCAAATCACAGCCTCCCAAGTAGCTAGGATGAGATACATGACACACCTGCTCACCACTTGTATATGAACTTTCATAGGCTAAATTGTTTTACACTTTCAATGAGTTCAACTCTTTCATTTTCCTTTCCTATAATTTTAATGCTAAATCTCAAAATTGTCAAAACATCTTCCGTTGCTGTATATTTCCATCTCTCTTTTTGTTTTATATGCCACGTTTTAATCCTGCTTGAAGTTAACATTTGAATAAATTGTTATGTTTAAGTCAATGTTCACTTTTTAATTTTCCCAAATACTTCCTAATGTATCATCACTTATTAAACAGAACATCATTCCACAAATGTTTGGTTTTACCCCTTATTAAATATTCCTTGATAATATTTATGTGGATCTAATCTGGTGCCCTACAGACCGATTGAGCTGGATAATCTTTCCTCTACAAATATAACAATTTTACACTAATAGCTTTAATATTGGACAGAGAAATATATTACAGATTACTTTTCTTTGTGAATGACTCAAAGAGTGCTAGTCAGGTGTTCTTAGAAATTGTCATAAACATAAATAAAACTGTGAAGCTGAGTGCTGTTGGTTTATGCTTGTAATCCTAGCTGCATAGGAGGCTGAGATCTGAGGATTGTGGTTGAAATTTAGCTGGAATGGGAATGTCTGTAAGACTGTTATGTCCTATTAACCACCAGAAAACCAGAAGTGGCACAGTTGCTCAATGAGTAGAGCATTCACTTTGAAATGAATAGTAGAAGGACAATGCCAGGACCAGATTTCAAGCCCCATGAATGACCAAAAAAAGGGGAAGAGACAATTTATATCTTTTCTGAATTGTATCCTCCAATCGACAAAAATTATGTCTCCATTTATTTAGATGTTTCCTTTTATATTCAGCATTGTATAATTTTCAATGATGGTGAGTAAATAGCACTTTAATACATTTTGACAATGTGTGAAGGTAGCATAAAGAAATTCAAAGAAAACAGTTGAAATATAAAGGGCAATGGAAATGGAGAAAGCCAGAAACGGGTTAATCAGGCCCTTCATCAATATGTGAGAATGTAAGATATTGCAATAAAATATCTTCATATAATTAATATGCACCAATTAATAACTATCTTCCAAAGGCTTTGGTATTCAAGTATGACATAAAGGATAAATACACATTCTGTGGTGAAATGAAAGAAAGATAGATGAGAAAATGCATACTTATAATGATTGTGTAAATAAACTAAGAAATTCAGTCAACATTCTGAGGGCTCATGGCTCATTGGACTCGAAAGTTGCTGGTATCTAAGATAATTCTAAAATGTTAGACTTGATCCTATCTTTAAGACTGTTTAATACTATTGCTTTTTGAGTCAGTATTCTTTTCCTTGTTGCTGGTTGTGGTGGTGGTTCTGGGCCTTGAACCCTGGGCCTGGGCTCTGTCCCTCAGCTCTTCCACTCAAGGTTAGAGCTCTACCACTTGAGCCATAATATCACCTCCGGCTTTCTGGTGGTTTATTGGAGATAAAAGTCTCATAGACTTTTCCTGCACAGGGTGGCTTTGAACCTTGATGCTCAGATCTCAGCCTCCTGAGTGGCTAGAAATACAGGCATGAGCCAATAACTTACAGACAAATAAAAATTATAATATATGTATCTGTATATATACATGTATGTACACATCTGTATATTCTTATATATGTATACATATATGTATTTGAATATATACACATATAAGTATGACTATATGCATATGTACATGTAGTGTGTACACATATATATTTATTTAAATAGACTTGAATCAGAAATATATTAAGAGCATATTAATGCCAATGAAATACTTTAACCATCCTGAATATGTTATCCAAAAATCCAAATACATATCTCTATAGTAATATAATAACAATCAAGGAACATATGGAAAGATCATACCATAACTAGACATTACATACATATAGAGATTAGTGGAAATAGAAAGAATAAAATAGCCCTGCACAACCATTATGAAGAAATTACAATCCTTATACATTGGTGCTTGGCACCTAAAATGATATAGTCAGTTTCTTAAATATACTGGAAATCTTTAAGACATAGAATTGTCTCTATGATCCAGTATTTTGAATTATAATTTTATATACAAAATAGGTTACAACATATGTCCAATGAGACACATGTACAAGAATATACATAGCAAAACCCTTCATAATATCATATAATAAAACATGGAAATGCTCATTGAGGATGTTATTCCAATATACACATGAATGCAAAAAATATGCTCTATCCATGAGAAAAATTTACAGGGACTTACTTTGGAAACAGTAATATTACATGGGAGAAATGGATAAAATAGACTACATTTTCTAATTATATGAGGTTTTTAAAATGGGCACATCTGTAAAGGTAGAATATGAAATAATAGCTGCTCAAAGGTAGAGTAGGTTGAAATGATGACAGGAAATGACTATTAATAAATATTTGAGTATTTTGAGAGGGTAGTAATGATAAAATGTTCCTGAACTGAAGGTGATGTCCTTACTACAACTCTTTAACACTCTAAGAATCATTGGACTTTATCGAAGAATCACAGATTGCATTTGCATTAACATTAGGAAAATTTTTAGAATAGTAGTGGGTTAATCTGAGTGATAATTTAGAATTTAAAATCACAGAATTCTATAATGCACAACTTTAGTATGTTGATGAATAAGACTATCAAGAAAATATGATCTGTGATATGTCCTCTGAGTGCCTATATATGACATTAAGAGACAGTGAGTATTCTACAAATTCATGTAAATTGAGCTATGAGATAGGATTGAGAAGGATGAGGGATAATGATCATAAGATGCATTGTATTAGCTATGGAATGTGGCTTAGTGGTAGATGCTTGATTTGCATGTGTGAAGCCCTGGGTTTGATTTCTCAGTACTACATAAACTAAAAAGCAGGAATTGGCACTATCACACAAGTCATAGAGTACTAGCATGAGGAAAAAAACTCAAGGACGTTGCCAAGGCATGAATTCAAGCTCCAGGACTAGGCAAAAAAAAAGGTGCATTTTATTAAGCAGGGCACTAGTGGCTCACGGCTGTAATCCTAGATAATCAGCAGGCAGAAAATTGAGGTTTGAAGCCAGCCCAGGCAAGAAAGTCTGTGATATTCTTATTTCCAATTAAATCTCAGAAAAATCAGAAAGTGCTGCTGTGCCTCAAGTGATAGAGTTGTAGCATTCATCCAAAGGAGCTCGGGGACAACCCCCAGACCCAGAGTTCAAACTTCAGGAGAGGAAAAAGAAAAAGAAAACTCACTATACACTGTTAATATACTGCTTTGTCAAACAGCAAGTCCCACACAACTACTTAAAGTTAATTTAAAAAATGATAAAATACAAGTCATTTTGGGAACCAGACAAAGATGGTATACAGGGGACAAAGTAAATATTATATCATGCAGTTTGAGTTGAAATTTGTTCTATAGTCTTCTTAAATCATTTATGAAATTGACAATACTGCCAATTATAGGTCAATTTCCTTGAGGAACAGATTGTATGCTGCTGTCTTTTATACGAAATCATAGAGGTGATATTTTGCCTTGTATTGAACTATATCTGATATTTTAAAGTAGATTTGTCCTAATATAATATTAATTTAATCAATCATTTCATTAGGGTGATGTTGGTTAGATTTTTTCCAGTAAATCTTATCCCCTATAATAAATGAGAGCATGCTGTGACAGTCTCCTATTAATATGAAAAAATACTTTATAAAATTAACTTAAAAGGGGGAAAGATTAAACTTGACTTCTGATTTTATACATTTCAGATTATGTTTCTTATCCTCATTGACTTGGGTTGGTGGTGGCACAGTACCCCATGTCAGGAATATGTGTTGAAATATGTGTATTCGTGGAAGACAGGAATAGGAGTGGGAGAGGGCGAAGGAGGAAGAGGGAAGAGAGAGAGGGAGAAGGAAAAGAAGAAGAAGGAGACAGAGAAGAAAAAGAAGGAAGAGGAGGAAAGGACTTTGATCTGAACACCTTTAATCACAAGTTCTCAGCGACCAAATCTCTATAACTATGCCCACATGAAAGGTTTCACCTCTTTATGGCAACTTAGTGAAAGCTAATTATTAATCTCAATCCTTTATGATTTCAGATTTAATTTCTAGAGTGGTGGGTAGATATTTCTATACACTGTGATAACTTCTGTTCCTAAATATTTACTTGAATTAATCAAAGAAGCTATTTGGCATGGAAGTGGTTTGGTTATACCATTGCTGGAGAAACATTTTGAGTGCAAATACATTTTATTTAACAGATAAGGAAGCTTTAGAGATTTCATTTGGTGACTTTCAAAAATGACTATTTCAGTTAACTCATAATGACTTTAATTTTTCATAATTTTATGACATTTCTATTCAAGATTTTGTCATCTATAATTAGATTCTTTCTTTCTAGTTGAAGGAAAAATAAATACTATCACAACCATTTATTTCTTAATTATTCCATAGAGTAGGAATATGAATTTCCTACCATTCAAAAATAAGTTATATTCAAGTCTATAGGAATAATTGCATGTAATGGAATATCTTGCTTTATTTTATATGGAGACTGATTCAATTTCTAAAAATCACTGTTGACATAAAATACATGAAATTCAGTGTTTCTCTGAAATGTCTCGGTACCCAAACCTCAGAAATAAATAACTAGTAATTAAGATTTTTATATACTCCAAAAATGTATGAATCTATATTTTATGTCAAAAAAAGTTTTGGTTTAAAAGAAGAGAAAATCATGTGAGCACAGTCGATAATATTTAATTTAATGAAAAATTACTTCATTCACCCTAACAGAGCCTATTGCTTTTAGCTTACATGAGAAATTTGATTAACGATCCCTTCATCACTTTTGAATATTAGAGTATTTCAATTTGTGCAAACATTCTGTCATTTTAACCTTTGAGTGTATATTTTTTCATAAAAATGAAAACTTTTTTCACACTGCGGGTTCAGATTCACTAACTAAATAAATATCTAAAAATTAATTTGTTAAATTGAGCCTCTAGAAGTCAAATAATAAGAAATTTATTTTATTCTTACATATATTATATCAGTGCTGAATATGGGTATCGCAAGCTTGTAATCCTCACTACTCAGGAAGCTGGGGTTCAAAGCCAGCCTTGACAACAATGGTATCATCTTATAACTAAGTTAGAAACAATTACAAGAAAAAAAAATTTGAATACTTATTTTGGGGTCCATTTCACCTAACATCAACTTATCTGACCTTTGCTGCTTATCTCAGATATGTCCCTCCCCCACTGCTTTCATTGTATTTGATGTTGGTACAATTTGTGGAGTGGAAGGGAAAAAACAAATGATTTAAATAAGGATAAAGGTGGACCCATTAAAACTATGAGGTGTAAAAGTCGTTATGTTGCAAAATGAACTTTACAACTTTGGCCTGGTGAGGGGCGGAGGGGGGGTAGATGGGAAGGTTTGGGAGGGGGAAACAAAGGAGGAGGCAACAATGCTTGATAAGAAATGTACTCATTACCTTGCTCATGTAATTATAACCCCTCTGTACAGTATTTTCACAATAAAAATTGAATAAAAAAGGCCAGACTTGCCAAGAGTTTGTGAGTCGCATCTCAATTAATCACACACACACATCAGGACACACGCAAACACACACAAAGCCAGAAGTGGAGTTGTGGCTCAAATGTTAGAGCAATGTCCTTGCTAGGTAAAAAATCAAGGGATAGGTCTGGAGTTCAAATCACAAGAACAACACACACACACACAATATTATGTATAAATTCTTATTTTAGTTTAAAGAAATAAACAATATCATGGAAAGTAATATTTGTTACATATCCTGAAATTTTGTGAATTTGTTTTTATTATCATTTGTCTTAAGATATAACTTAGGTTATTAAAATTAATGATAATATAGTATATTTATAATTACTCATAACACCTTGGAGTATAAGAGTTGGTAATTTTTCTATAGCCATAAGAGATAGTCTGAGTAAAAGAAAGAAAGGAAGAAAGGAAGAAAAAGAATGAAAGAAAGAAGGAAAGAAAAGGAAGGAAGAGAGAAAGAGAGAGAGGAGTAGGGATGAAGGGAAAGAGGGAGGAAGGAAAGAAGAAAAGAAGGAAGGAAGGAAAAAAGGAAGGAATTAAGGAATTAAGGCACAAAGAAACGAAGGAAGGGAGGGAGGAAGAAAGGGACAAAAACAATTTAATTTATAAAATGTGCTATTTAGCCCAATATAAACTTGTAATTAACCCTTTAGTAAATGTAAGTTTGTAATTTTCATTTCTCTGCATGTTTCCAACATGAATGAAACCAACAAATGAAGGTTCAGAAATAACCAGGTGAATCTGATTGCATCTGTAGTAAATATGTATGTAAATATTTTTCTCATTTTCCATACATCATCAAATAATTATTTGCAAACAATTTACATTTAGTTATAAATATTCTAAAAATTCCAGTAACCAAGGCATGTCAATATATTATATAATGTGAATACTAATAATTATAATGCTATTAATAATAGTCTTTATGTTATATTAATTGTAACAATTTTATTATGTGTTTTAGCAGAGAAATTAGCATACTCTGATTTTGGTGTTTGTGGGAGTCCTAATAGCAGACAGTAATTAAAATGAAAGGAGATCTGTATTTGTTGGCACAAATGAATATTTCTGAAAGCAATTAACTCATTGGAGATTGTTCAAATACATCAGAAGGGCCTTAGAAAGGCTGTACCACGTTAACATGGTTACCGATGATGTGATTCAAGAGCCACTAAACAATCATACTTCATTTTGCCATCACTATAATTATTCCCATTGTAACAAGAATAATTCACATAATTTACATGATATAATCTTGTCCTTAAGTTATTATGTTCTATGAAATATTATCCAAATGTACACCACACTGAGTTAAAGAAAAAGTAGCAAAGTGTTTTGGACGATGTAACTCCTTCCAGATACACATGTTAAAATTCTATTCTCCTGTCTGGTGACATTAGAATCTACCTTTCAAAGATGACCCTGCAATAATGATTCTGATGAAAGAAGCCCAATATAACTACTCTGCCATGTGAACGCCCAGCAAATAGATTATTATGAATCAGAAAGTAGACCCCCATAAGACAAAAATTGCTTTGAATAACCATTTTTAAAATCAATGTTTAAGCTTCTGGAGTATGGATAATATACTCCTGATATTTTTAAGCCACTTACTTTGAAATATTTTAACAGCCCAATGGCTGACAAAAAGCAAAGTTCTGATTTAAATTTCACAAATTCTGATAAAAAAGATTCATAAGGTTTTATTATTTGAATTTTATTCTCCAAGTCTTCGGGTTGTAAATAGGAATTGAATTGAGGTTCAACTCTCTATTGAACTATCAAAATTAATTTTTTGAATATTTTAATTTTCTTTAGTTGTACAAAGGTGTTGCCATTCACTGAAACAGTATATGGATACAGTGCATCTTGATCAATGTCACCCCTTTCAACACTCTCATCCAATCCTTATGTATCTCAATATTATATTATGGAATTTCTTGCCATTTAACAAAGCAGTTTAGGTGTACAATGCACCTGGAATTGTGTCACCACTTCAACATCTTCAACCTCATTTCAAACTACCCCTTGCTTTGTATATTTCAATTCTGGGAAGTATACAATGGATTCTTGCCTGTATTCTATCCTTTTCCCCTTCAATTTCCTACCCCTCTCACATTGCCCCCCACTATCCTCTCTTGCACTACACATTTACTGGTTTTCATTTTGTTGGCTTTCACTTAGCCTTTTAAGAGAATTATAGTATTTTCACTCTCCATGGACTCTGACACTTCAGCTAATTCATTTGTACCTCCTTGCATACCATCCAATGTGTTTACTTTTACATTTATAGACACTCCTATCTACCACAAGTGAGGAAAGTCATGCAAAATAAGTTTCTCTGGGTCTGCTTTATTTCACTTAATATTATTTCTAAGTGTTTCATTTTTCCTTTAGAATGGTGCAATGTAATTCTTTCTGAAGAATGAACAGAATTCCATTATGTATTTATATGTTTGTATATATATTTATATGCATATATGTTTGTATACATACATTTATATACGTACATATATACTTGTAAATTGGGACCAATAAAATTATATATATATATATATATATATGTATATATAATCTATATATACATATATATTTCTTGATCTCTTTTTACAATGAGAGGCATCTGGGCTGATTCCATATGTTGGCTACAGAAAATAATGTGATAATGAACAGCTTCAGTGTGGCCTTGTTTCTGCTCTATTGGATAAATGACCATAAGTGGAATTGCTGGATCATAGGTGGGTAGCTCTCTATTCAGTTCTGTGAGCAATTTCCATACTGTTTTCCAAAGTGATTGAACAAGATTACATTCCCACCAACAGTGTAATAGAGTTTCCTTTTGGCCACATCCCTATTAGTATCTGTGATCGTTCGTTTTTTCATAATGACATTGTAAGAAGGGTGAGATGAATCTCAGTGTTGTTTGGATTTGCATTTCTTTTATGGAGAGAGATGCAGCTATTTGTCATTCTTACTTCTTCTAAGAAGTTATCTTTAAGTCTTTATCCCATATATTAATTGGGTTCTTGTTTATTTGAGGGTTTATTTTGTTGGGTTTAACTTTTTGATCTCTAAATATGGGTTAGTTATGAAAACACTTGTCTAATGCTTAGGTAATAAAAATCTTCTTCCATTCTGTTCTCTTTCTATATATCCTGCTAACTTTTTCTGTTGCCATGTAGAAACTCTTCAGTATGATGCGATTTTATTAATCCAGAAAGAATGATATTACACCATTCATAAGGAAATGGAAAGCCTTGGAACAAACTTATATTAAGTGAAGAAAGACAGACTCAAAGAAACATAAGTTGCCTAATTTCCCTCATATCTTGTAGTAGAACGTGCCTCTAATTCTACAAGTAAACACAATTGGATGGTAAAAGTGAAAACATTACACTTGGACATGATAAATTTTATGGGATTCTAAACATTTATACAGTGAGATCAAAGGAGGATGCCCTTTGGAGAGGATCACAAAGGATCAATAGCTGTACGAATATTATCATATAAAATAATATTCATTAAAATGATCTCCAAGAAATGATTATGAGAGTTTCTTTATTATTTTGCTTTTTCCTTCACTGTTCTGATGCCATTTTGTTAATTTCTGCACCTTTGGTCTTATATGTACGTTTGGATAGGGCAAGGGGGAATACAGAAATGGTGGGACAAAGGCTTAAATGCAGCAGTGCTACTCAATAGACATTACATAGTAAATGAACTATACAACTTATGCGAGAGGGCGTTTGAAAGGGAAAAACTGGGAGAATATGTGTGAAGAGGTGACACTGTTCAAAAAGAAATGTGCTCATCATCTGACTTTTGTAATTGTAACCCATCTGTAAATCATCTTTACAAATTAAAAATGGACCTCATAAACAGACGAGTAGCTATACAAATATTAGATTAAAATGGCTTTAAAATAAAAATGGTATGAAAATAAAAAGAGACAAAGAAGGACATTAAATATTGACAAAGAAAACTCTCCATCAGAAGGATATAAAAATTCTAAATATCAATGTCCTGAATCCTAGAGAAATTCATCAGAGAAATACTACTTACCCTAAAAACATGCATATATCCAAATAAATTGTTGGTTGCTTGAACAAATCTGGACAGGCCATCCAGGTGAAAACTTAGCAAAAATTTTTAGAGCTAAATAATTGTATTGACAAGTTATACCTAACAGATATTTACAGAGTATTTCATCTACCAGTGTCACAATATATATTCCATTCAGCAGCCCAAGAAATGTTCTCCAAATTAGGTCATATTTTATATCACAAGGAAAATCTTTCATAATTCAAAAATAAAAACGAAACTACTCTTTGTATCCTGTCAGACCATGATTGTACCAAATTAGATCTCGACATCAAAAGGCATCACATAACATTCTGAAACCCACAGAGATTGAATAACACATTGTTAAATCATCAGTGAGTCACTGAAGAGATATACAGGAAAGTTCCAACGTTTATGGAATTCAGTGGAAGTGAACACACAAAATACTACCTCCCCTGGGACACAACAGCAGCACAGACAATACTCAGAGGAATATTTATAGCTTTGAGTATGTACATCAACAAATTAGAACAATCTTAAATCAGCACTAATGATGCACCACTAAGTCTTTGACAAAACAGGAAAAATAAAACCAAAAAACACTAGACAGAAATAATACAAATTAGATTAAAAAAATAAATGAATCAGTCTCAAAAAACATACAATCATAATTGACTTTTATCTACTAGTAGCTCAAAAATTCACCCAATGAATGTCAATGTAGCTATTTTCAGAGATAGACTCAACAAGCTCAAACCAGTGAACAAAATAAATCTAGAATTCTAACAAGCAACATTCTGTTTGAGTTTAAAAAAATCTATGTTGTTATCATTAAGGTGATTTATAGATGGATTGTAATTACAAGGGTCAGGTAATGAGTACATTTCCTTTTGTGAAATGTCTTCAGTTCCCTCACTTGTTCCCAGTCCCACCCTTCTGTCCCCACCCATGTGTTAAATAGTTCACTTTCATCAATGTTCAATGAACTCCACTGCTGCAATTTTTCACTCTTTTCCCTAAAGCTCTGTGCCCACCCCTCACCTTCCTGAAGACACACAATGAATATACCAGGCATAAGGTAAAAAAGACAGAATTATCACAAGCTATAAACAACTACAAACACAAAACAAAAAAGAAGTTTTCTGTTTCTGTATCTCATAGTTCATTTGAGTATGTATATGTTGTTATATAAATCTAATTGTTTTTTATCATGAAGTCAATTCAGGGATTAAGGTGTAATAAAATAATATTGCTTTCTATTTAGTAATGCTTTTTATTTTAATATTAAAGTTGTAAGTAACACAATTGAAGTCCTAGTGAAATTTGAAAGTTCATATTTAGATGTTCCAAATGTCTAATAATTCCCTTTTGGCAACCAAAATTAAAAACAGGCATGTTTTATCCTCACAAATGTCATTATTTCATGTGTAAAAAAGTAAAATATATGTAATGTTAATTCAGTGGACATAAGGAATCAAATACTTATGCAATGCATCAGTACCATAGATTATGACATCTATTAATAAAATTAATAAAACTTTTTTTAAGTAGATTACTTCAGACATGCACCAAGTGATAATTTTCTTTTCTAAGTGAAGTTATATAGAAATCACAGTCCAAAGATTCCAGAATTCTGTGTGCTTTATAGATGTCAATTTACACATATGGTAGGCTCATCTCAAAGTTATTTGAAGATATCTGATAACAGGATTAGAATAAAAAAATCAAGCAAATGGTTAGCTGTATTTTGTGACTAAATAGTTCTCTATTATATCTCTTTATTTTATTTGAAAAATCTGGAAAATTTATTTAAGTCACATCAAAAATAATGAGAAATAAACACCCTTAGCTCCTTAAAAGACAATCAATAAAAAAGGAAACAACAATGAAAAAATTGAACCTCATTTTGCATGTGGTCTTTGTATATTGTGGTGCTTTGTTACTGTGGATTATGTGACTCTCCCATGAATCTGGGCTCAAATCACAAGGGCTACAGGAAGAAAATTTCAAAAGCTAGAGCAGCTAATACACCTGTGCAGTTGTTTGTAGGTTTCACTAATGTCGCAGCTGGACATGAACTGTACAAAGGAAATAATTCTACTTCTCTGCAAGCAAGAATGTGATGGAAAGCATAGTGTTATCTTCTTAGATGAAATAAGAACACCACACTTTAAAAGCTGACTAAATGATCAGCCCTTTGAATAACAGTGCCATTATTAATGCATTCTAGAAAATTCGAATCCTTCATCCCTCCACAACCATTAATGACATTCACAAATCATTGCCGAGGGGAATTTCCAGTTCTATTTGATATTTCAAATGGATTAGGAGTAACATAAACAATAATTCCAAGTTGTTGAGAATATTTAATTTAGAATAAGCAAACAAATCAGATTCAACTTCATAGCATAACCTTTAGGAAAAGTGAATTAAGATATATGGCATGTCCTTTGTAATTTAATTATAGACATTAGGGCAAAATGCCCAAAACACTCTGCAAGAAGGAAAAAGAAGTCTTTGATAAGATCTATTAAAGACTACAAGAATTTTACCTACAATTTCTATTATATGATAGCATATTTTTTCTGATAATCAGAGACAAAAATATTTTTAATTATGATATGAAACATGCATCATCATGAATGAATGAAATCAGGGAGTAGATGGCTCAGGACTGGTTGGTTCTGTTAGATATTCTCATTATTTTGAATGATCTGGTGTTTTTGTCTGTGTGGAAGTATGAATGTATTTAATGTCTGGGCTGGAAAATTTGATTATTAGATCACTGCTGACACCCAATGTCAGGAATCTAACCTGAGTCAGAGTGGTAAATATATATGTGTGCATGTGTGATTGTGTGAGTGCCTCCAAGTCTGTATTTAGAAGGAAATATCTTATTTCCCTCAGGGTATATACTTAATTCTTTTAGTTATACTACATTAATGACAGGAGATAAAAGTAATTAACATTTTTGAGACATATGTTTATGTTCCTATGTTTGCATGAACAAACTAAAAAGTTATATTTTGGGTATGAGTTTTGTGGAAGGTCAGCTGAAAGTATAAATATCTTCAGAAAGATGTCAATAGCAATCATTTCAGTGTAGATCAATTTTACACAACACTTGGAAGGATATGTAATCATATATGAAAATACAACATTTATTGATTTTCAAAAGCTACACTATTCGAGAAATATTTAGTAAAACAAGTTAAATTATGGAAAGATAAAAGTAATGTGATTATTTATTGCATACAGTTTTATATTTTAGTTTTGTCAAGTAAAAATGCCATTTATTTCTACTGTTTAGGAAGGTAAACCCTAAATATTACAGTTTGTGCCATATTTCACAATAAGAAGGTTTGTTTATATCAATAAGTTTATTTCTTTTGTTTCTGCTGTCCTATTCATAATTTTTCTCATAGTATTCTTCTAAGGACTTTTTCTTTCTGCCAGTTTGGGGCTTGAACATACATCATGCTCTCCGTTTTTTTGTTTTTTGTTTTTTTTGCTAACAGTGGTCAGTCTACTATTTGAACCATGCCCCAGCCCAGAAATTTTTGTAGTTAATTGGAGATAGAACCTCATGAACTTTCCTACTAGCCTGAAAACCATTATCCCCCAAGTCTCGTACTTCTTAATCACTAGGATTATAGAGATGAGTCTTGGATCCGAAGAGTCAATGACTTTTCGTGTCTTATAGCTTCCACATGTTTGCTAGTAATTGCAATAATAAACTACCACAGATTGGGTAGCATTAATATTGTAAATACATTGTCTCTGAGTTGGTCGAATTAGAACTCCAAGATTAGAGTTGGCTTCTGATTCCTCTTTCCTTGGCATATTCAAGGCATTCTGCTTCTCTCGGAGTAGACTTCAACTTAAATGCTACCTTTGAGATTCTGTTTCCATATGCAATCACTTTGTAAAACAATGGTTTTTTATCTTTAGTCTGATTTCAGTGGGACATAACATATTACTTAATAGAAGAAAATCTCTAATATGAAATTATTTGTTTGGGACATGGAAGTTATGGTTATACCTTAGACGTGCCACATTTAAATTCCCAGTGCTATTGGAAAATTGAACTCAAAACCTATACTTGTGAAACAGCATCTCTGACACTACCATACCTGCAGATTATAATTTGATTGCTTATTTTGAGGTAGTATCACTATGCCTGGGCCTGCTTGGACTGAGGTCCTCCTAACACAAGCCAAAAACATTTTGCCTGGAACTGGAATTCTCTAAGCTCTGTTTTCCAAGTAGATAATATTATAGATTTGAGCCACTTTATCCAGTAAAAGTATACAATTTCAAAATATCTTGGTATTGCCTATATTTGTGCCTAACATATATAGCTAACCTTAATTTTCTCCCTTTTTTGTTTAGTACTCTGAGTTGAAACCATTGGCTTTCTTTTTATACATGGCTTTGTTTTGGATGGAATGCCATCACAATAAAAAAAAAAGTCTCACAAAAGTTTATGTCAAAAATCATGGAAAGAAGGCTTCAGGTTCAAAAAAACACTGATCTTTAAGTTATAATTGCAGTATTATTTATAGTGTTAGTCAATTCTTGCTTAAGTATCAGAAGGATGTCAGGTCTCTGTAGAAATTTTGTAGTTGTCATTTCATGTTATCTTCCTTCCTTAAAGCTTGTTTTATTAAAACCCTCTGGGTGTATATTGGTTGGACTGATTGGTAATCATCTCTGGAAATAAAGCTGATTTTAAAGGCTGAGGGTTTGGTAAATAAAGGAATGATCAGAATGAGCACAGATATTGTCACAGATTGAGCCGACCAGGTTAACTGCTGAACAGCCAAAAAAAAGCAAAGTTTCAAGTTTGATGATCCACATTGGAACATATACAGATAGATAGATATATACATATACATATACATGTGCATATACATACATACACGAAAAATTAAATCTCCAGTAGAATATAGAGAAACTTGGAGTGACAGGTGTTAAACTATATCAAACTGGTTGCAGGAAAGGTACAGTAAAATATAGATAGCTTAGCATAGATTTTGTAAAGGATGAAAATTCTTCCTTCATTATATACTTTACAAATATCCTTATTATGTTTTAAGTTTTTTGTGAAAATACCATACAGAGGGGTTACAATTACAGGGACAATGTAATGAGTACATTTCTCATTAAGCATTGTTACCTCCTCCTTTCTATCCCTTTATCATCCCTTTCCATCTCCCCTTCCCGACCCTCTCTCCCATCTTGAGCCAAAGTTGTAAATTTCATTTTTCTACATAACATCTTGTACATCTCATTGTTGCACTGGGTCAACCTGTATCCCTGTATCCCTCCACAAATTATACCAACATCAAATACAGTGAAAACTAGGTTGTTGTTTTTTTAATTGTACTAAGAGCATCTATACAATGCTGAAAATTTGAATTACACAAAATATGCAACATGAGTAGGCACTGGTGGCTCAAGGATATAATCTTAGCTAGATAAGAGGCTAAGATCTGAAGATCACAGTTCAAATCCAACCTGCATAAGAAAGTTCATTAGATTCTTATCTCCAATTAACCACCAGGGCAAATGGAGTTACAGTTCAGATTGTATGGCAAGCACTGGCAAGCACTGTGTTCTAAAACACAAAAACACCATCCAGGCCCTGAGTTTAAGCCCTGGGATCAACAGAAACAAAAATATAAAATAAAACATGGAGTTAGATATTTTATAATGAAACATAATTAATATACTCTACATTGTTAGAAAGACTAGTCTTCTGGGTTAGCTTTATAACCTACGATAATAAGTGATGTTGTCGACTTATTAAACAGAAATGCTTATTCAGATTTCCAAGTTTGAAGGTTTCAGTATATGTTCAGTTGGTTTTATTGCTTTGGAAGCCTGTGAGAAGACAATGGCAAGGTGGGGAGTATATCAAAGAGAATTTTTTTTTTACCTAGACTGATTAAAAGATAAAATAAGAAAATAGTGGAGAGTCTATGTTCTCATAGCTTTCACGCTGAAGAACTTAATCTCCAGAACTATTCAGATATTCTCCACAGTCTGGGAGGAAATAGAAAGTCACTTTTCTTTAACTCATAGATCTTTCTGGGCCATTCTAAATTCAATTGGCAACACCTTCACAAAGGATAATGACTTGTCCAGGGGAAGAAGCAAGTAGATATTTCTGTAAATTCTAATCATAACTCAGCAGACTAAATATTTTATGGAATTCCTATTAAAATATTTTCTTGCAGACGGAGTGGGTCTTTATAACACAAATGTGTGTATCTGTGTGTTTGTATGTGTGTGTTTAATAAACTAATATAACAATGTAGCAGAGAAAAGTATTAGTGGGGCTGGGAAAGTGTCTTAGTTGTGGAGCCTTTGCCTTGCATGCATGAGGCCCTGGGTTCGCTTCCTCAGCACCACATAAACAAAAAGAAAAAACTGGCGCTGTGGCTCAAGTGATAGAGCGCTAACCTTGATCTTAATAGCTGAGTGACAATGCCCAGGCCCAGAGTTCAGGCCCCACAACCGGACCCAAAAAAAATATTAGTATGGCCTTTTGTTTTTCTTCTTATACTATGAAGGTCTGCCACAATTCCCAATCAAATCCTATCCAAGATTCAAACATTAATGCTCTCCCAAAAGTTTTGCATGCATGAAGGGCTGGGAAGGTGGCTCAGTGGTAGAGCACTTTCCTTACTTACCAAAAGTTTTGCATGCCAACCCAAGTACATCTACTGCATTTAAGATGGTCATGGTATATAAAATTTTAAGTCCTCCAATTACGTTGTCACCAAGGAAACAACATATAATATTTCTTTAAAAATACCTAGACTGTAGAACACTTTACCCAGAAAATTGAAGGAATATACTTTATAGGATTTAATTTAAAATTTAGTCACTGAAATGGATGTTCTATATCCACAACTCAGAGCCCTATTAAACTACATAATTTCAAAACTCATCTATTACCATCTTCTATGAACACAGTCCTTCCTGAAAACAAACCAGATGTGGTAAACAAATTACCATGTATGCCATTGTCAAATGCAGCTGTTCTAAAGCATGGAACTGGCAGCAATTAATGCCTGTAAACAGCTGGTTCTAAGGAGTATGGAAAGTGATTTTTTCCACTATAAGTAGAAAAGTCCACAGATGTTTCAGATTGTGTTTCATTGTTTGCATTTGTGAGATATATTTTGGAAAGCACAATGAATGAAAGTGTGCTGTTTTGTAAAAACTTTGCTGGCTGACACAACAGGGAAGGAAAACTTTTGAAATGTTTCAAATGAAAAGACAGACAATAGGGTGGGTAAGTTGTGGTATGCAGTTTAAATACAGACTGAAGCAAACCAAAGAATGGGAAAAAAAACTTTTTCTTTAAGAAATGCTTTCTGGGTATATTGTACTATACACTATAATGAGGAAATGATCATTTCTTTGGAAAAGTAAGGAAAAAACACTCACCTGTTGAACTTTTTAAAGTGAATCTTAAATGACAAGGATGAAGAAATTTAAATGGGTTCATATTATCCAGTATTACTTTAATTTTTTATTAAAAGTTAAAACAAACTGACAGGTTATTAGTCCATGAAGATTTACAGAGTAAGTTTCTGGCATATATTTTATTTTGTTCCTCTTTTTGGGGGGATGATATAAATATTTTACTTTAATAAGGCAACTTGGTTTTAACCATTACCCACAAAATGTATGCAGTCATAGAATAAGAAATTTTTTTATTAATTTAAGACAACACTAGGCTCATTTTATGCCAACACAAAATATAAAAACCAATGACATTTTCACTGAACAACCACTCATAAAAAATCATGAAATAATATAGTAAAACTCCATGTCAATTTATTTGTTGGTTGTGTACCTTGAACGCTGGGCCTGGGCACTGTCCCTCAGCTCTACATCTCAAGGCTACCACTGTACCATTTCAGCCACAGTGCCATTTCTGGTTTTAAGGTGGTTTATTGGAGAGAAGAGTCTCACAGACTTTTCTGCCCAGGCTGGCTTTCAACCACTATCCTCAAATCTCAGACTCCTGAGTAGCGAGGATTACAGGCATGAGCCATCAAAGTCCAGATCCAAGTCAATTTTTAAAAAGCAAGCTTATTGAAACGTCTAGCTTTTTCCAGTAAACAATCGTATTTTTTCAGAATTAGCTTATAACTTAGTTATTTTTAGATGTAACTGTGAATTTTTTATAGAAACAAATATAATTCTATTACTCAGTATTTCACAAAAATCCACTGTAATTGACTTTCTCCAAAATCAATTATTACATACTATCTCACACACTATATTCATTACATTCCAAATAGTCTGGACCATTTCATATAAATTCTCGGTGCTATTTTACATTATAAATTCACATCTGTGGTTTTAAACTAAGGAGAAAAGATTTTAGAGGTAAAATCAAATATGAATGTGTAGTGTGGCCCAATTAAACCAAAAATTGTGAATTCATACAGACAAAATTATTTTCTTTCCACTAAATACGTTGAAGAAATACCATTGGAAATAGTGAGGCAGGAAGTGGCAGAATTCAAATCTCATCGAACAATGTCTCTGTTATTCTGCTAACCCCTCCACTAAGAAGACCCCCTTTTCCCAGTTGTCACAAAACTTCAAGTGTCTCTCTTTGAATTCTATTTGGAAACGTTCTAAATCACTGATTCTTTTTGTATTTTCTGTTATATGAAACAAAATATATGCACAAAACAATTGAAATAAAATGCACACATATTTTGAAGTCATCACAGCTGGAAAAACAACCAACAAATTGGAACTTCCCCAGGAACAAAAACATGTTGTGCCCAGTTTATTTTTTAAACTACAAAACTTTCAAACACATGTTAATTTAAGTAGAGCTATAAGTATAACTGTCTCTCAGAAATAAGGTTGTGTTAATCTGTAATTAAATTCATCTGGATCAACCTAATATAGAAAATCCCTTGAATGGATCAAATTGTTTAAAACAAATGTAACTATATGTAAAGAAAGATCTGCACATACTTAAAAGAAAAAAATGCTACAGTATGAAATCACAAAAATCATAACATTCTTAAAATTTCTGAAATGCAATTAGTAATTCCAAAATATCCATAATGAGAACTAAATACTACTGACTTAACAAGAACAAAATGTGCAAATAATAGAATCTGAGCAGTGTACATGAGTGTACATAATTTATAAATACTCCAAATTATACAGTTTTTAGAAGACTGAATGTGGATTATCTAAAGGAAAACATCAGCACGTTATATAAATGAAATTAAAAATCTCATGAAAAGAGAGAATAGTAGTAGTTTCTGGAAAATAATACTTTAATAAATGGTGGTCAAAATCCAGTACTGACTAAATTGTATACCTAATTACTTAGATCCAAAGAAGACCGAAGTTACTCGAGCTGATTTGAAACTGGCAAAGTAGTAGAATACATCAGTAACATTATTATTGATATTGACTCTGGCATGGAATTCATTTCCTTTTTGATCTGACAAATGAATATATGAAGGAACATAACTTCTCCAACTAAGTATCAAGTCCTAACTAAACATATAACTAGAAAAGTCATCATGCAATTCGTATTGCAACTGGGATAAAATAAAAATCAGTCATACTGATTCTGTATTTATTTTAAACGTTGTCTTTTTTCATAAATTATTTCCTTTGTCTTGCATTTTTAAAACGTTGTGTTAAATGATTTATATCTTGGTAACTAATTTTGGATGCCTCCTTAAATTTTGTTCTGGGTATAATATCTCACTTCAGCTCCTATCCCATGAAATGATGTTGTTTACAAAACAAATTCTAATAACCTCTGTTTATAATACACAAAATCTCATAAGCATGATTTCAGGAAGCAGAGGTTAACATTTTGATAACGTGGTCTCATGACTGATCAGGCCTATCTGCATGAGTAAAGTTGTACCTAGATTCCTCAGCCTAAATTTAGCCACTGTTAAAAATGTTTATACCTTTATCTGTCACCTATCAGAGGTTAAACCTGAGTATAAAATCTAAGGAAAATCATAAGTTAAGAATTTAGCTCTTCTGAATATAATTTAAACCAAAATGCAGCATAGAGTAACTCATTTGACTAAAGTCAATCTATTTCTCTGAAACATATTAAGCATTCCCTTACAATGTGTATTATTCTCAAGAAGGGAATGAAGAATATGAGACGAGGACTAAGCAAGTATTGTCTTCAAATATACATAATTTGGATTTATATCTTTATTTCGTTATAGGCATTTTTGATAAAAACTATTTGAATAATTGATTTCCTGGTCAGGTATAATATATCCTAGTTATATTTACCAAACTTCATTCAGAAAATGGTATATAGTAATTGAGTAGAAAGATATTCAATTAGTAGCAAAACGTATATACCTATAGGGTAATATTTTGAAGAGTCAATTGGAAATATTCTAATATAATAACTTGAACAATTTCACATTGACATTAACTATCTAGAATACTTTAATGCTAATTGGACAAGATTGTCCTTCTAAATGAGCAAAACCAATTCCTCCTTTTACTTTATCAGGGAAATATCTCAGCTAAAAATGGAAATTAACCTATGAATCTATAACAACTGGAATGAATTTTACTTTTTTTTAGCAAATATCAATTTAACAAAAGTATTTTATTTTATTGTGTTATACACATATATCCACATAATGTAGTTTGTTAAATTTTATTCCTTTTATTAATTTCATTATCCTATTTTTATACTTATATTTTATTATGTCATCATACAAATTTATGAAATATTTGAACATATTTACTCCACAATATTTCTCTTTATCTCCTCTCTTACATTTTTCCAAACTTAATCAGTTCCAGCTTTTACACCTGGGTCATTCATTTTATTTTCTGGGTCTAGCGTTTGGATATGAGAAATCTAATAATTGTTTTTCACAGTATCACTAATTGCTTAAATATGAAGGTTTCAATTCTATTTTCTTGAAGATGATGTGATTTCATAATTGTGTGTGGCTAAATAGTATATATATATATATATATATATATATATATATATATATATATATATATATATAAAACAGTTTCTTCAATGAGTGATTAAGGAACATGCAGTTAATTCTGTAGTTATTTATGCTTTTCTATGTGGGAGAAGGAAGGATGGAAATAATGATGTTTGGAATAAGAAACATGCTCTTTAGGCAGGCAATCTACTATTTGAAACATCTCTCCACTGCTCTTTCATCAGTTTTTCAATAATGCATTGTGTTTAAAAATAAAATTTAATTACATTTGCAAAGATGTTCTTTTTCAGTATATATATTATTTTTTATTACAATGTTACATTTAGTGTGTAATGTGAGTATGGGGATGTATGTGAGCATGAAAATCTAGGCATGTTTGTACATGTAGCTGACTCGAAGGAAACTGAATGTATGTGAGATACAAGTTTCAAATAAAAGTTTAAGACCTGTAAGTTGCTAAATTGATATATATATATATATATATATATATATATATATATATATACACATACATATATATATATATATATATATATATATATATATATATCCAGTTTTTGGAGTGTGATTTCAAGGTCACATTTTGGTAGGTTTTATACCAAGTAAGTAGATGTTTCTAATCCAAAATCGTAAGGATTAAAACAACAACTCTGTTTCATAATCATTCAGTCTTAGTAATCCAGACATTGCAATAAGTGGAAAAAATGATTGAAAGTATGGTGGGTCATTAGTAACCTTTAGACACTCTACATTTTCCCCAAAATCTTCAGATGTACTCTTTGGATATAAATTACAAGTATATTTATAAACGTACAGATATAATATGATCTTATATATGTAAATATATGTATATATTATAAATACATCATATATTTACTTATATTTTAAATGTGTATCACAAATATTGATTTATATTTAAATGTAATTCATCTCATCATAGATACATAGACAGACAGACAGACAGTCAGACAGACAGACAGACAGACAGACAGACAGACAGATAGACAGATAGACAGATAGACAGATAGATAGATAGACAGATAGATAGACAGATAGATAGATGATAGATAGATAGATAGATAGATAGATAGATAGATAGATAGATAGATAGATAGATAGATAGATAGATAGATAGATAGATAGATAGATAGATAGATAGATAGATAGATAGATAGATTTTTTTTGGTCAGTCGTGGGGCTTGAACTCTGGGCTTAGGTGCTGTCCATGTGCTCTTCTGCTCAAGGCAAGAGCTCTACCGCTTGAGACCTAGCGCCACTTCCAGTTTTCTGGTAGTTTATTGGAGAAAAGAATTTCATGGAATTTCCTGCCTGAGCTGGCATTGAACTGTGATCCTCAGATCTCAGCCTCCTGAGTAGCTAGGACTATAGGCATGAGCCACGGGTACCCGACTATACTTATATCTGAGATTTGTTAGTAGAACAAAGGATACAGGAACTATTATTCTTATCATGAAAGGACATCACACTGACAGGTATAATTACAAGAAGAAAACAATAACTATTCACAATGGCACAAAAATTCCTTAGGTGCCTAGCAAGACAGCATGTGTTTCCATACACTGCATGTGGTGTGAGCAGTTTGCAACCCAAGTGACTGTGGGAGATATTGGACCCTTACAATTGCATAAACACAGCTCTCTATGACAGATTAGAAAGGCCTATCTTAGAGATTCTTGTTAGGGACATGATGAAAAAATTTATAGTTTAGTTGTGATTACAGAACTCTTTTACACATATCACTCAGCCATTAACTATATTTCACATCGTTCCTATTGCTCTAACTTATATTTTCTTGGTTCAGTAAACTGTTTTTTGTTTGTGAAAACTTAGCTGTTCAAAACATAGACATGGGTTTTTAATATTTTTGAAATTGCTGTCTGCATAATGTTGTATGAGATGAGCTTCTCTTTACCATTTCATAGGAATAAACTTAATCTGATTCAAACATGGAAACAGGTAGCTTGTTCTCTCTCCTAGAAAGCATCTATATAGACTTCTTTACATGTAAACAGACCCTCATTTACTTGCAAAAGTCTGTCAGTGTATCAAACCTAACTCACCCAAGTGAGGTGAATTCTTCTCTCATGCTTCCTTTACATTAAAAATGGTAAGAACTGTTCAGTAATGTGCATACATTTTAATATGAAGTGTGACTCCTATTTTCCTTAATATGAATCAAGCAGAGGAATCAGTTTAAGATGTGAAAGAGCCTTAGAAAGAGTCTTGGACCTTGGAAACTGTCCTTTGTATGAATTTTTGGAGAAATATCCCTTTTCTTTTTTTTTAATTTAATTTTATTTTATTTGAGAACATATTGTACAGAGGGGCTACAATTACATGGGCAGGATAATGCATACATTTCTTACCAAGCATTGCAGCCTCCTCCTTTGTTTACCCTTCACCTCCCTTCCCAGCGTCCCCCCTTCCCCCACCCAATTATACCCCCTCCCCCCCAAACCGACATTGTAAAGCTGGTTTTGACATGACATTTTGTACTTCTCATTGTTGCAACAGGTCCACCTGAATCCTTAAACGACTTGTTTGTCCCCATCTCCTCCACATGTTATACTGACATCAAATATAGTGAAAGCGGGGGTTACACTGTGGGGGAGGGACATACAAAGCAACAAAGAAATAATCTTATAAATGCCTTAGAAACACATGCATGAAAGAAACGAAAACATTAAAATACATATTTAAGGGTTCATTTTCCTAACATCACATTATCTGATCTTTTCCGCTTGACTCATACCTATACTAGATATTGCAAATAAGGGAAACCATGGGACCTATGCTTCTTTGGGCCTGGCTTACTTCACTTAATATAATTTTTTCTAAACCTTTCCATTTCCTAACAAATGGGGAAATGTCATTCTTTCTGATCAAAAGACTTCACATAGATCTCCCCTATGATCCAGCAATCCCACTTTTGGGCATTTACCCAAATGTTTACAAACAAGACCACACTAAAGCTACCAGCACAACTATGTTTATTGCAGCATTATTTACCATAGCTAAGATATGGAACCAACCCAGATGCCTCTCAGTAGATGAATGGATCAAGAAAATGTGGTATATATACACCATGAAATATCCCTTTTCAAAGACAAAGGACTCATTTTTTTAATATTGTGCTGGTACTGGGGTTTGAATTCCTGGACTTGAGCTATATCTGGGCTTTAATTCTCAATGTTTGCTCTATACCACCTGAGCCACACCTTCACTTCTTCCATTTACCACAAGTGGAGAAAAGAATCTCTTTGGTTTATCCACTTGGAATAGCTTCGAATTTCAATTGTCAAATTTGAACCTACCGACTATCTAGATGTAAGCCACTGGTGCTGTGCTAGAACTCACTTCTTAAGAATAAAAAATCACAAAAAGAGGAGAAAAAATATTTGTTCAATTATTTATGTGTTGTCTGATAAAACAAAGCACTTGCTACTGGAAGGGAAAAAGAGAGAAGATAGACATGAATATGCAGGAGAGAGAAACAAAGAAAGAAGAAAGGAAGGGAGATTAAAAGAGGGGAGGGGAGTGGAAGGGAGGATACGAGAGAAGGGGGTAGCTGAGTAGAATTATCTACTCCTCACTAAGGTTTTGTTGGACAATCAGTACCTTTGCATTTATGTAGCCAAAGCTTTTTATTTTCGGTAGTAGTAAGCTGAGATATAAAATACCAATTTACAGGTAATAACCTGTTAGTGTGCTTCTGTCTGCACCAAGGAAGCCACAATTAGGTTACTGTCAGAGAGAAGGCAAGAGTAAGCAATTTAAGTGATTCTGAGAAACAATAATTGACATGCCAGGAATGCTCCCTTGTATGGTGAAGTCAAGCTTCACTCTTGTTCCCTGCTCCAGTCTTCCTCTCAACAAGAACAGCAGAAACAGGAGAGGAAGGAGATATGTGAGTAATGATCATCTCTCTGTTTACCCTCATCCCTTGGTCTCTCAAAATATAAAGCAAAAGGAGAATTAACTGAACTAGTGGGGAACATGGGAGGAAAAAGTTCAGTCTAACTTATTGTGAAACTTTTAAAATAATTGGAGCAGCATTTCAAATACTGAAATAAAACTTTTTAAATTATTAACAAAAAGTAACTTGAAATTTATCGAAAATTTAGAAGACTACAAAGCTCACTACATAGTGGAATCTGAAAATTGAAACTGATTCCTGCCTCTATCATCAGAAATTGAAGATTGTCCCTAAATGTCAAATACTAGGTAAAATACCCTTGATATTCACTTATACTGTGTGAATATAATGCAGAAAATATGACTTTAAATTTAGACTGCTGAAGTGATAAGCGATGGGAATTCATGATGGATAACATAATGCTGACAGCATGGAAATTATTTCCCTTCCATCTTCAGTGAGTAGAGAATAAAAATGCTCTATTGGAAGGCCCTGAAAGTACAATTCTAAATTTAGGACAGAAGGTGAATAGTAAAGAAGAGCTATCTTTGCCAATCTGAGATTAGAAATGTGGAGAAATATACTAATTTATGTATGTCAAACATGGAAGAGAGGATGTGGCAAGCCCATAGCCAAATGCCAAAGTAGAGATATTTAACAAAATACCATGAAGTTGAAACAAGTCTTAAAGGGGGATCTGGGCTAAAAGGGAGTAGGGTAGAAGAATGGAGAGGGAAATGGTGGACTAATACAGTCATACCATTCAATGTACACATGTCAGAATATAAGTAGGAAACATGAAGGAATAGGTGAGGTTGGGGTAAGGGAAAGAAGAAAAATTCACTGTATATTGAAATGCACACACACTCTATTCAACACTGACATGATGAAGCAAAACCCCTTTGCACAACTAGCTAAACATAATTTTTTTGAAGTTTTAATATTCAGAGACCAGAAGCACAAACCTTTAGAGATAAATAAGAAGAGAGAATTGACATATTGTTGAGGCTTGTTTCCCTTTCAATATACAAAATTTAATGTGTGAAGTCTGCTGCAAATATAAATTTTATTTTGCCGATTCTTTTAAGCAAATTGCTTAAAATGTAGAGAACCAAATTCCAATATCCCTTCATTTCCAATAAAAAAAATCGTATGCACATTTAAGTTTCTCAGTTATTTCTAAATACCTTAATGCAATGCATTATTGGAACTAATTTCATTCCATATTTAAATTTATTTTTTGTTGTTGTGAAAATACTGTACAAAGGGGTTTCAATTACATGGACATGATAATGAGTACATTTCCTATCAAGCATTGTAGCCTCCTCCTTTGTTTCACCTTCCCATAACTTCCCGTCCTCTCCCCGCTCCCCACCCAGTCCTTCCCCCACCAAAATTTTAAAGTTTGTTTTCGACATAATGACTTGTACATCTCATTGTTTTAATGGTCCAACTGTATCCCTATTATATAAATGATTTGTTTTTTCCTTCCCTTCCTCAAATTATCACAACATCAAGTTCAGTGAAAGCAGGGTTTGTACATTGGGGGAGGGACATACAAAGCAAAAAATAAATATTCTTATAAATGTGTTAGAAACAATTGCATGAAAGCGAAAAACATTTGAATATATAGCTTAGGGCTCATTTCCCTAACATCAACTTGTCTGACAGTTTCTGTTTGTCTCAGACATATACTAGTTATTGCAAATAAGGGAAATCATGGCACTAATGTTTCTTTGGGCCTGGCTTACGTCACTTAATATATTTTTTCCAAGTCTTTCCATTTCCTAACAAATGGAGCCAATGTCATGCTTTCTGATGGAGGCATAGAATTCCAGTGTGTATATATACCACATTTTCTTGATCTACTCATCTAATAAGGGGCATCTGGGTTGGTTCCATATATTAGCTATGGTAAATAATGATGCAATAAACATAGTTGTGCTGGAAGTTCTACTGTGGCCTTGTATGTGAACATTTGGGTAAATACCCAAAGTGGGATTCTGGGTCATAGGGGAGCTCTATGTGGAGACTTTTGAGGAACCTCAATACTGATTTCCAAACTGGTTGAACAAATTTATACTCCCATTCACAATACAGTAATGTTCCGTTCTGCCACATCCCCTCCAGCATCTGGTGTTATTAGAGTTCTTGATTAGAGCCATCCTAACTGGGGTGAGGTGGTATCTCAATGTTGTTTTGATTTGCATTTCTTTTATGACTTTTATGTGTATATTGGCCATCCTTCTTTCCTCTTCAGAGAAGTTTCTCTTTAAGTCTTTAGCCCACTTATTTTTGGGCAGTTGTTTCTTTGAAGATTTGTTGGGGGATTTAAATTTTTGAGTTACATGTATATTTTAGATATGAGACCCTTGTCCATTTTATGGCTAGTGAAGATCTTCTACCAATCTGTGTGCTTTCTATTGATCTTGCTAGCTATGACCTTTGCCATGCAGAAGCTCTGCAATTTTATGCAATCCCATTTGTCCAACCTTTCTTTGATTTGTTGTGTTTCTGGGTCTCTATTAAGAAAATTTCAGCCTGTGCCAACAAGACCTAGGGTTTCTCCTATTCCAATCCGTAATGTTTTCAGAGTGTCCGCTTTGACTCCGAGGTCTTTGATCTATTTAGTGTTGATTCGGGTACAGTGTGATATATAAGGATCTAGCTTTAGTGTTCTACAAGTTGTTAACCAATTTTTCCAGCACCATTTACTGAAGAGGCTGTCTTTCTTCCATTCTATTTTTTAGCTCCCTTACCGAAGATTAGATGGCTATAGGTCTGTAGGTTCATTTCTGGGTTTCAATTCTATTCCATTGGTCCTGAGGTCGGTTCTTGTGTCAGTACCAAACTGTTTTGATTACTATGGCTTTGTAGTTGAATTTGAATTTGGTATTGATATTCTTCCAGCTCTGTTCTCTCTGTTAAGGATCATTTTTGCTATTCAGGGTCTTTTATTGTTCCATATGAATTTTTTGATTGCCTCTTCTATTTCCTTGAAGAATGAGGTTAGAATATTGATAGATATCGCATTGAATTTGTAGATAGCCTTGGGAAGTATTGCCTTTTTCACTATGTTGATCTTTCCCAATCCAGGAGCATGGGAGTTTTTGCCACTTTCTAAGTTCAGTTTTGATTTCCTTTTTCCGTTTTTTAAAGTTTTCCTCATAGAGGTCCTTCACTTTTTTGGTTAAGTTAAATCCTAGGTATTTTAATTTTTGTGTGGCTATTACAAATGGAGTTGCTTTCCTAATTTCAGGCACACTTTTCTTATTGTTGGCATACAGAAAAATCCATTGATTTTTGAGGTTTAATTTCATACCATGCTACTTTGCCAGAGTTTTGAATCATCTTGAGTAATTTTGGAGTGCACTCTGTGCGATTCTTTAAATACAAGATCATGTCATCTGCAAAGAGGGAGAGTTTTACTTCTTCTTTCCCTATTAGGATCCTTCTTATACTTGCATCTAGTCTTATTACTGTATTTAGGCATTCCAATACTAGATTGAAGAAAAGTGGAGATAGTGGTCATCCTGTTTCATTCCTGAGTTAAGAGGAAATAGCTTTAGTTTTTTACCATTAAGTATAATGCTGGCTATAGGTTTGTCATATAAAATCTTTAATGTATTGAGGAAAGTTCCATGGATTCCTCATTTTTCCAGAAACTTCATAAAAAGGGATGTTGGATCTTGTCAATTGCTTTTTCTGCATCTATTGAGATAACCATGTGGTTCTTATCCTTGCTTCTGTTGATGTGATAAATTATATTAATTGATTTGCGTATCTTAAACCAGCTTTGCATCCATGAAATGAATCCTGTTTGATCGTAGTGTATGATTTTTTGGATGAATTGTTGAAGTCGATTGGCCAAAATTTTGTTGAGAAGTTTTGCATCAAAGTTCGTCAAAGAAATGGGTCTATATTTCTCTTTCCTAGATGAGTCCCTTCCTGGTTTTGGGATGTGTGTTATGATGGCCTCATAGAATGAGTTCAGTAGTGAACTTTCTTTTTCAGTTTCATTGAAGAGTTGGAGGAGTATTGGTGTGATGTCTGCTTTGAAGGCCTAATAGAATTCTGCTGTAAAACCATTTGGTCCTGGGATTTTCTTAGATTGGAGGTCTCTTATTACTGTTTCTATTTCAGTGCTTGATATAGGCCTTTTAAGATAGTTTGACTCATCTTGGCTTAGTTTTGACATGTCAGTATTTTCTAGAATAAGTTCCATTTCTGCCAAGTTCTCAAACTTATTAGTATACAGGTTTTAGAAGCATTCCCTTATAGTGTTCTGAATATTAGTTGTTTCTGTGATGATGTTTCCATTCTCATCTCTGAGTTTATTTGTGTGTGTTCTCTTCTTTTTCTGATAAGATTTGCTAAGGGTGTGTCAATTTTGTTAATTTTTTCAAAGAACCAACTCTTAGTTTTGTTGTTTCTTTCTATAGCTTTTTTGGATTCTAATTAATTTAATTCTGATTTAATTTTAATTTTTTCTTTCTGTCTACTGGATTGGGGTTTGTCTTGCTGCTCTTTTTCAAGGAGGTTCAGATGTCTCATTAAATAGTTGTTTTCAGATCTCTCCAATTTGTTGATGTAGGAGCTCAGAGCTATAAACTTGCCTCTGAATACTGTGTTTGCTGTGTCCCAGAGGAGCTAGTAATTGGTGTGTTCAGTTTTGTTGAATATCATGAACATTTGAATTTCCTTTCTAATCTCTTCCATGACCCACTCGTGATTCAGCAGTGTGTTGTTCAGGATCCATGTGTTACATGACTTTCTTTGGTGGCTTTTGGTGTTGAGTTCTAAATATATTCCCTTGTGGTCTGACAAGGTATAACTTCAATGTTTCTGAATTTGGACGTTTGCTTTGTGGCCTATAATGTGGTCTATTTTGGAAAATGTTCCATGTGCTGCTGAGAAAAACGTATTGTCTAATGCTGCTGGGTGAAATATTCAGTAGATGTGTGTTAAATCTAGTTGGTATGTGCAGTTGTTTATATCTACGGTTTCTCTGTTGAGTTTTTGCGAAGTTCATTTATCTAGTGGGGAAAGTTGTGTGTTAAAGTCCCCAACAATTAATGTTTATGGATCTATGTGGGATTTGAGGGAAAGTAGAGTTTCTTGGACGAATTAGGGTGCTCTGCTGTTTGGCAAATAGATATTTAGAATTGTAATATCCTCCTGAAGGAGTGATCCCTTAATTAGTATGTAGCAACCTTTTCACTAATTTTAATTAAAAGTCTATTTTATCTGATTTTGGATTGCAACTCCATCCTGTTTATGGGAGCCGTTTGCTTGGTAGATTTTGTTTAAGCCTTTAATATTGAAAATGTGTTTGTTTTTGTGGGCAAGATGTGACTCCTGAAGCCAGCAGATAAAAGGATCTTGCTTTTTAATCCAAGTAGACAGACTTTGTCGCTTAATTGGTGAGTTAAGTCTGTTAATGTTGAGAGATAGAACTGAGAGGTATTTGGGAGTTCCTTCCATTTTATCCAACTACTTCAGAGCTGTGGCAACTGTGTTCTTCCTATGGTTCTTGGATTCTCAGTTTGGGTGATATTTCTTGGCCTTTAGTGTGGTCTTGTAGGTTTTCTCTGTGTAGGACATCTTTAAGACCCTTTAGTAGGGCTGGTTTGGTGGAGATATATTGTTTCAATTTTTCTTTGCTATGGAAGGGTTTTATTTGACCTCCAATTATTAAGGAGAGTATAGCTGGGTAAAGTATTCTTGGTTGATAGTTGTTTGTATTTAGGACATAGATTACATCATTCTAGGCTCTTCTTGCTTTGATTGTTTCTGCTGAGAAATCTGAGGTGATTCTAGTTGTTTCCCTTTATAGGTGTTTGATCTTTGCTTCATGACAACTTTAAGGATTTTTTCCTTGTTCTGAATCGATCCTGTGAGTATTATAATGTGACAATGGGATATCCTCTTCTGATCTAGTCTATTGGGAGTTCTAAAAGCTTCTTGTATCTGAATAGACCTATCTTTTTGCATGTTTGGGAAGTTCTCTGCTAGGATCCTGTTAAACATATTTCCTAGACCATTGACTTCTGGCTCTAGGTGCTCCTCTACACCCATTATCCTCAGATTAGGCCTTCTAGTGCAGTCTTCCAAGGCTTGAATGTTGAATACATCTATCATATTTCTTGGATTTGTTTTTGAAGGTTGTATATTCTTTCTCTATAATATCTAGGCTGTCTTCAATCCTCAGGATTCAATCTTCTGCATGGCCAATCCTACTATCCAGACTTTCTACTTTTTTTTTTCTTTTCCTTCCAGTTGGTCGGCTTTTATGGCTTCTAATTCTTTGTTGGATCTTTGTTTTAGATCTTGTATGAAATTCTTTACTTCCTTAATTTAGTGTCAAGTGTTTATTCTCAAATCACTTGGTTGATTGGTTATGGTTTCCTTGGACTCCCATTACTTCTGTTGGGATCCATTCAGCATTCCCTTTGTGGACTCCCTGACTTCTTTCAGCTCTCTGTTTATGGATTCCATGAATGCCTCTAGTGATCTTTGTCTATGCTCTTCCCGCTCTTGAAATTCCTGTATTACTCTTTGATCAGCTTCTTCATGTTCATGCAATTCCTTTAGTTCTCTTTGACTAATCTCAGCCTACTCACACAATTCCTTTATTTCTCTTTGAGTGTTCCCAAGCTGCTCATGCAATTCTTTTATCTATCTATGAGTAGCTTCCTCACACCTATGAGCTTTCTTTTTTGACATTTGTTTGCCTCCTCTCTCTCTATATCATGCTTACCCAGAGTCCTTTGAAGGTTTTCAATCTTGTTATTTACCATGTTTACCATTAGTGTTTTTAGAGCTTTTTGAAAACTCTCCTCTGGATTATTTATTATCTGTTCTGTCCACTAATTATCATGTGTGGGAGTTGAGATACCCGGACTTGCCATTTTTCTTGTGTTTTTCCGGCTTCTTCTGCCCATTTGGCATGAGAGTAACACCAATTTTGTGCTAGAAAACTATCTTAAGGGAAGCATCAACAAAGTCTGTAGTTGCACAGTCCAAAGCCTGCAGATCCTCCTGAAGGAGAGATCCCTTGATTAGTATGTAGCGACCTTCTTTATCTCTTCTCACAAATTTTAATTTGAACTCTATTTTATCTGATTTTAGGATTGCAACTCCCACCTGTTTATGGGAGCCGTTTGCTTGGTAGATTTTGTTCCAGCCTTTAACATTGAAAATGTGTTTGTTTTTACGGGCAAGGTGTGACTCCTGAAGGCAGCAAATATTTTCCCATGTAATTGTAACCGCTCTGTACAGTATTTTCACAATAAAAATAAATAAATAAATATTACAAAAGCCTGCAGATATAATCTAGTTCAACAGATACATTTTCAACATCAACCAACTATGTATTAATAGGCTATGAACCGCAAAGAAGAATTTTGCAAACGAGAAATTATTAGGTTTAGTGAGAGATGTGGGTATTAATAGGAATAGAGGGATGTGGAAAGGTAGAGGGGAGCTAACTTAGTCCTAATCTCAAAACAGGAAATAGATTCCATAGAATGATAGTAGACACCGGGGGTAAAAAGAAAGAGAAAAAAAAAGACAAGGAAAAATAGTAAAACAAAAATTAAAAAGTGAAACACTTAAAATTATGCAGAATAAAAACGTAATATTCAGAGAAGGATGGGAATATGATAAGAGAAGGGGAGGGATAGAAAGGAGATGTCAAAAAATAAAAAATAAAAAGGCTTAAAATTTTATATAGGTATATAGAGGTAGTACAGCTATTAAAGAAGTTAAGTCTAAGAGGTTTTGAATTCAGTAATAAATTACTGGATTAAGTGTGTATACAATCGGGGATAAGGTCTAATAATCAACTACAGGTATATCTGAGAATGAGCGGAAATGCGACTAATTCACGCAAAGAAGAACGAAATAGAAAAAAAGTGAAAAGAATGAGAAAGAAAGGAAAAAAGGATCAAAAGGTCAGTAGTGCTAAACAAAAATGGAAAAAAGCACGCACACACACACACACACACACACACACACACACACACACATATAACCGTAAAATAAAAATTATAAGAGGAAGAAAAAAAAGTTAATAGAAAACAATTTTTTAAAGTTAAAAATTAAAAATTAAAAATGTTAAAAAAATTTTAATAAAAGGTGACAAAAAAGAGTTCTTTGCTTTTTGGGGGTGAGAAGGGAAGATCCTGTATCTCCCTTGTGTCCATAACCAGTCTCTTGTTGGAGTCTCTGGTCGGCTTGTGGTATTTGATTTTCCTGTAGCTTGGTTGAACTCCATGACATGGAAACAGCAAGTTTTTTTTTTTCAGATATCAACCTTGATGTCAGTAGAGTATCTAGACATTATTTTATTTCATTTGTCTTTTCTATTGGTTTATCCCTAGCAAACTCTGTCTTGATTTTGGTACCTTCCATCTTGTATATACATTTATCTGATTTGGAGATGGAAAGGGACAAAATATATTGATGAAAGAAGTACAAAGAGTGACCCATTGCAACAATGATATTCACAAGACACTTTCAGAAATGAACTTTACAACTATGGGGTGGGGAGGATGTGTGGAGAGTGGGAAGGGAAATGAGAACAACAATGGAGTGGATAAAAATATTCAACAAGGATTGTATCTTATTCATGTAACTCTAACCACTCTGTATAGTATTTTTGAAATAAAATAAAATTTAAAAATTGAACCTATCCTAGAAAAAATATAGTTTTCAAAATAAGATAACTGTCACAGTACTTGTGAGGGATTCTAGGGTCAAACTGTTAAACCTGGAAAGGGATAGATTGCGAAGCCATCTCAAACAGCAATCAAAAGACTGAGAGCTCTGTTCTGGAAAGGTCAGTCAAGGGAAGACAGGGGTATGAGTTATTACCTCAAAAGTATATAAATTCGAGCTGTTGGACACTAAAAGATTAAGACTTTCGAGACAAGATGGATGTCTGTGTTATGGATGTAATGACTATTACTCCCTTCTGCTCCCTAACAATAAGGGATTGAATTATCACTATGTATACAAACAATACCTCATGTTAATAGTTGTAACCAAAGCTAGGTTAATGCCTTAGTTTGTGGACATACCTATAGCCACTGACCACCACCCGCCTTGTAGTAGAAGGAATATAAACATCTTAAGCATGATTTGGTGATCCAGAAGCTGGCAATGAGGCTTTGGGTCCTCTGGTGTCTTCTTTCCTATCATTTCCAGTGATTTCTCAGTTTTTTGGCCATGTATCCCATCATCTTTCCTGTCCCATGGTTGTGGTTAGTGACAGTACTGATTTTCTGAACACCTCAAAACAAACTATGGAAAAACACGTACTCAAAAAAGATTGAGGAAGATTGAGCACCTGGAAAGATACCAAACATTAGCAGTGACCCTGTGATCCTCTAGCAAGTAAGTACAATTCAGGAATATCTTTACTTCTGATAATATGAGATGGATTATTGTCCCTTTTGTATATTTGGTATTTGGTACTGCATGCATTTTCAGAAACACATATGCATTGTTAAATAATGTTATTTATTTCACAGGTCACAGACCATGTCACTGGAGTGATGACCCTAATGTCTTATCTCAGTTGCCTGATTCAGACTTAGATGACTATGAATTGCCTAATTATGAACATTTCTCCATGAAACTAAACAACACAGAATGAAGTGTCAGGGTCAGGCCATTCCATACCTGTAAGGATATTTACATATATTATAGTAATATACACCTACACTGCTCAGTACTCATGGCACAGTGGTTTGTTATAATTGTCCTCAAATCATAAATATGCTAGAGCTTAAAGCAGAATGATGGGCTATTCATTTTCAACGCAAGAGTAAAGATCACCCTTTAAAATTATTCTCAGTGGAGAATCCTTCCTATACATTTTACTGACTTAGCTTCTACTCTCTGTTTACCATTATCAGGAAGGGTCACACTGTATCGAGCTACAATATTGCAGCAACTTAGCTGCCTTAGAATGTTACCTCCAATCTTGATACCAAGGTCAACTCTGCAACTCTAATCACATAGTTAGTGGACACCCGAACTTTTCAAGCTGGTTAAAAATTCAGCTATCACTGCTCATTGCCAGTGTTAAAGAACTCACTCCTTTAGATGTATTATGTATCTTCTTGTATTTCCAACACTGCCTTAGATGTTGGTTTTTGAAGTAGAGCTTTTAGTTTGCATTTGATTTATGGAGGTGTTAGTGATGCCAGTTATTAGTAATTTGACATTGTGGCTATTGAGGAAGTGAATACACATTACTCACAAAAGTTTCTTTATGTGTATTGGTATTGCGATATTGTGAACTTCCTAAAAGCCAGCCATGGGGGCATATGTCCCTAATCCCATCACTTATGTCACTGAGACAAGCCTTGAAAGGTCCAGGCTAGTTGGCACTTTATAGTGAGAACCTTTTCTACAAAGAAAGGGGAGAGATTTGCAAACAAAAAAACAAAAAAAAACCAAGTGAATCTTCAAACAGTTTTGTCATATATTCTTTACACTTAGCCATTAAGAGCACCATAATAGTATTGTTTATGACTTCTTACCTACTTTTTTCCTGTTCTGAGCTGTTTTAATTATGAATCTCTAAGATGTCATATAAGAATCACATAAGAAATCTATATAAATCATATAAGAAATCATAAAAAATAGTTTGTTAGGGATATATAATCCAAAGGTAATAATTTCAGGAAAATATTAAGCACATAAAATGTAATGCATTGACTATTGAAAACTTCAGCAGTTGTAGTTTATTTATTCTTATAACAAAGATTATAAACGAAGTTACAATAGTATTCCACCTGGAACACAGAACTAGAAATATGAAGGGTAGCACTAAAGAATGCTACTGCTACCACTAATAGAGTAAGAATGAAATTTAGGCAAAACTCCTTCATAATAAAAGCCACAGGACAACCCCAACATTGCTTTCATTGTTTCATATGAGGACAAGACTTTTTTTTAGTAAAGATAAATTTTCAAAGATATTAACATCAATTGGGTATATATTTCTGAAGTCCTTCAGGAAGGATGCTGTGACCATGTTGATGTAAGCTAACTTCTTCGGGACCTACTACACAAGGTGCAGACACCATTCCAAGCACTGAACCTGCATTAGGGTAATTTAAGTGCTCATGAGTCTTCTTCAAGTTAGGAAATGAATTAAGTTTTTTATTAAAAACAAAAGTAGGAAAGAAGCCCAAACAAATTTCCCAAGGTGCTAAGACTGATCAGTTGAGACCCATAATTCAAAACCAGAATTCCACCAGCCACATCTGTGGATATTCTGTGTCACATTCATTACTTTTCAAGAGCTATGGAGCAGATGAATCCACATTATCTTCCTAATTATGGTTATGAGATCAATAACATTGATACAGAATATAAATATTTTTTTTTTTTTGTCAGTCGTGGGGCTTGAACTCTGGGCCTGGGCGCTGTCCCTCAGCTCTTCAGCTCAAGGCTAGTGCTCTACCACTTGAGCTACAGCGCCACTTCCGGTTTTCTGGTGGTTTATTGGAGATAGGAGTCTCACGGTGTCTCCTGCCCGGGCTGGCTTTGAACCGCGATCCTCAGATCTCAGCCTCCTGAGTAGCTAGGATTACAGGCGTGAGCCACCAGCGCCCAGCTTATAAATATTTTTAAATGAAAAGGGTGTGGATAATGACAGCACAAGTGATCTTTATATCAAATGAAGATCAGTTTAATTTCTAAAGAAATATCTGAATGAACATCATTCAGCTTCCACTGTTTATTATTCCTGGTATCGAAGACACCTGTGCTGACGAACACAGGCTTTTATCAATCAGTACCCTCAATACAAAGGGTAGATTGTTATGGATATACAATCCATAAGGAATAATTTTCGTGTGTACTTACTTCCTTGTTGTACCAAAAAAAATCTATTCCCTATTCTAAAACATATATCAATTTAATGGATATTAGTGTTATCAGTATAAATTAGGTGTGCATAATATATGTAATGTATCTTATTACATAAAATAGAAATTATATATTTATATATCATATATATACATATGTATGTATCATTACTGATATTCTAGGACTACTATAAATAATATATGTATAAAACATTTTAGTATTATACTGTGAAGGATACAAGGAATGACAAGTTTATGTAAATAAATATATATGTATGTTTTAGTCACATAATTTATTTTTGTGCCATTACTGAGACTGGGTTTTGTCCCTGAGCCATTTCACTCAGACTGGCTTCATATAGCTATCTTCAGATCTCAGGCCCTAAGTAGCAGGAATTACATACATGAGTCAGGTTATAGATTTTTAATCCCATCCTTGGCATATTCATACATAATTATTTTTGAATGCTCAATTATATTCTGATATTCCATTTCTAAACCAATTCAGAATAAATAACTACTAACTGAGTAAAACTCTATGTTGCAATCAAAATTGTAAGGACCCTACTTTATTATCCATTTTCAAAGATATTGGTAGTTTAATTCCTGGACAGACAAGTAGAAAAATTAAATTATGTGTGCATAATATATGTAATATACTATATTACATAACATAAATGATATATTTATAATATATGCATAATTAGTGATAGTCTATAATTACTATAAATACTATATGTATAAAACTGGTTTTAATATTATACTGTGAAGGATACAAGGAATGACAATATCCCTATCATAACTGTCTCATTTTTACCAGTACACAAACTATGTTATAAATAGATATCTTCAAGAAAGCACACCTCTGTAATAAAATATTCTCCTCATCATTATGAACATCCTCTAAGATTGGCTACACTTATCCACAGCAATCACTTTGTGATACTTTCTGGATAAAGTTGCTTGTCCTCATCCTTATCAGTCTTTCAGCAACTTCAGTGAAGAGCTTTTTCTCTTGCTTTGCCTGTAGTCGATATCATCCTTTGTTATTTCCCAGCAAAGAAATTGTGGTTAGCAGGCTTGAGCATTGGTACATACAAAGGTTCTTTGGTTATGAATTTTTCCTTTCCTTTCTTGATAAGTGAGCTGTAATAACAAAAACATCTTAAGACAATGTGTAAATGAAAACATATTGATTTGAAAATACTATAAATATTCGTTCTTTGAACTTATTTTTAATTCAAATATAACAGGGGTGGTTTTATTGGTGTACGCCTTTAAATCTAGCTATTTATAAGGCTGAAAACAGAAGATCGTAGTTTCAAGCTAGACCAGGTAAATAGACCATGAGACATTTATCTTCAACTAAGAACCAAAAAGCTAAAAGTGGAGCTGTGGCTCAAATGGAAGACTGACAACCTGAGCACAAAAGAAAAAAAAAAAAAACCAAGTCCACGAATTTAAGTCATAGTATTAGTATTCATATACTATATATTTATGGTTCCTAAAATATTATGTGAGTTAATTTGTCAAAACCTGCTCATACATTACATATGAGGTGAGAAATAATAGGTAAGTCTGAAATGACTACAAGATATTTTGACAAGGCAACTGGAAGAGTTATCAATTAATCAAATAGTAATGAGGGATACAATCAAAGCTCACTTTGGACTCTTTTGAATTTGTTAAAATCAATAGCTAGGAGTTGTCAGTAAACATGATGCTATTAAGGAATTGAATTAAAGAAAGAACAGAGCTGGAGGAAAAAAAAACGAAATAATTACATGTACTCAGTGGTAACACTCATGAGAAGGAAGATTACAGAACTAAGCCATGGGATACACAAATATGTATAACATGGCAAATGAAGAAAAACAGTAATAAGTATGTAATGCAGACTTATATGGATAGATATTTTTAATGTTTAAGGGCTATGAAGTGTTTATGTGATGACCTAAAATTTGAGAAATTGGTAAGGTCAACTATCTCTTGGGCAAACTATAGCAGATAGGTTAAATAAAACAGGGCCACAATAGAGTGTCTTGATTTGCCAACGTGAAAACAGGTCAATATTTGGAAAGCTATTTTTTGGACATGTGGTTGGAGTGACAATTGCTGCACTTTGTTCAAGTGTCAGTAGAAGGGTACAGTTTTAATACAATGATAGAAATCTTTCCGGGTCTGGTACATTTTCCCACTCTCTTCAATTTCCCTTTTTTTCTGAGAACTAAAATGTCGTTACTGGAAGCCATTCCCAAATTGTGCTTTTGGCAAGTTTTCAGATATTCAGTCAATCACTTGCCCAAATAATAGAGAATGGGACCAGGTCTACATTGAGTACTCACAGTAAACAGATTTCTGGCCATTCTTAGGAGGAGCCTTCTGCAATTGTGGGATGGATAAGGCTGGATAATTTACAGAACAGCCACCATAGATGGAAAGTATTCTGCTTATTTGACCCCTGAGATATTAGATGTTTTATCTCCATTGTATTGATTTTTATGAATCAATTAATCAGATTCTTTATACTATATGATGTTACTAAATTGTGAAATGCATGTTTATTGCATTTCCTTTGTATAACATATAGTATGGTTTGAAATTTGGTATAAATTATTCATGTTTTTATTTTTTTCAATGTGGATTACTCCTAGTTCTCAAGAGTGGGGAAATGCTTTGGAACTTTGTAACTTGAAGTCATATGTTGCCATGTGTCATATCCTATTTTCCTTGTACAGAGTTGATAATAAATTATATGTAATTTATTTTTTATTTTTATTTATTGTCTATTGCAGAGTTTGAACTTGGGTCCTGGGCACTGTTCCTGAGGTCTTTGGCTCAAGGTTATCTATCTACAACATTGAGCCACAGTATCAATTTTAGTCTTGATTGAGTAACTGGAGATAAGTGTCTCATGGCAACTTTTCTGCCCAAGATGGCTTTGAACTGATTCTCAGATAGCCTCCAGATTAGCCAAGATTACAGGCAAGAGCTACCAGCACATAGCTATATGTAATTTCAACTGTAATTTTCTTCAAGTGTTTCATCCTGCATTGAAGTTTATTTTTCTGACAAACTTTCTAATAAATATGTAATCTATTTAATTTTGATAAGTACTGCTGTAACTCCCAATTATTTGTGGCATTTCTGAAATCCAAGTTCCTATGTGTGTCAGGGTAGATACTTTTGCCTGTAACAAGTATTGTTGTTGAACACATGACATCTGGCTACTAAGAGAACAAAGGATGTGTAGCTACAGGAGACAGATAAATAACTACCAGGACAATTCAAGGGCAACTCATGTACTCTCTGTGTAGGTGCATACGGAACAAAGAAAAGACATTATTTTTTTGTTGGGGGGCCGGTCATGGGGCCTGAACTCTGGGCCTGGGTGCTGTCCCTCAACTCTTCTGCTCAAGGCTAGTGCTCTACCACTTGAGCCACTGCACCACTTCTGGCTTTTTTCTTTTTGCTTATGTGGTGCTGAGGAATTGAACCCAGAGCCTCATGCATGCAAGGCAAGCGCTTTACCCCTGAGCCATCTTCCCAGCCAGAAAAGAAATTCTTATACTTGAAAGTGATTGAGTGTGTGTGCACATAGATGTTGACTTAATTATCTGTTGCTATAGTTTTACACATTCACTAGTATAAAACAATATTTCATATATGCATGTATATATATATATATATATATATATATATATATGCAGATCACAGTTTCCAGAATACAGAGAACCACATCCATGGGCACCGCTTGCCTATGTTGCTCTTTGGGTAATAAGAATAAAACCTGGAATTGTCCAGTGGTAGAGAAATTACTCAGAGATTCAAGCATTTGTCTTTCAATATGTTGCTTGTTCCTAACTCTAAAATTAGGAAGTTTGTTAATATATAATATATGTTATATTAGACTATATTTATTATACTATATAATGTATAATATATTTTACACTATATATTATATATAATATCTGACAGAATTATATATTTATAAGGAAAATTATAATAAACACATTAGTGTCCATACTTTCCTAGTCATGATTAAGTTCAGCAGAGTTGGTGCATTATATCTCAACAGGAAAACTCTACTGAAGTTCTGATGACCTTGAACTAGATAAGAATACATGTTAAAAAAAAAAAAGCGTCTCCTAATTTATGAGAAAAAATAAGTTTGGAAGCTTTTTTTGTTTTTGGGTTTTTTTTTTTTTGGCAGGTCATGGGGCCTGAATTCTGGGCCTGGGTCCTGTCCCTCTCCTCTTCACCTCAAGGCTAATGCTCTACCACTCTAGCCATAGCACCACTTCTGGCTGAGGAATTGAACCCAGGGCGTCAAGCCTGCAAGGCAAGCACTCAACCAATGAGCCATGTTCGGAACTCAGGTTTGGAAGTTTCTCGGAAGAGGAATTTGGCATTTGCTATGCATCCTTGATTAGTAAGAATAGGTATCATTTTGGTCCAAATTTTGTCTCCTTTTATGTTCCCTAGACAGTTACACAGGAACATCATTCCATCGCATATCTTTAAGTCCTTCTTTTATTTCTTTTTATCATTATTGTGTTGTTGTTGTTGTTTTGATGATCATGAAGCTTGAACTCATGGCCTAGATAGTGTCCCTGAGCTCCAGGCTAGTGCTCTACCACTTGAGCCACAGGACTACTTCTGGCTTTTTCTGCCTGGGCTTGCTTTGAATCGTAATACTCAGATCTCACTCTCCTGGGTACCTAGGATTACTGGTGTGAGCCACTAGTGCCCAGCAAGTCCGTCTCTTTTAGATATTATTCTAAAAGCCTCCTAACCAAGCTCATTCCTCAGATAGTAAATGGACCTATGCCAACAGTTCCTTCACACTCTCATCTCCTGTTATGGTTATTATGTGTCTTTTCCATGTTATGTTGAACCTACTTCACTGTTTTCTTCCTAATCCATGATTGTATATGTGTTACTAATAATTACCTAAATTTAGTGGCTATCCACCCTAAATTACTCAACCATTAATTTCATTTATTATTTTTTTCAATATGATTGTTGTTCAGTTCCAATCTGAGCTTATACTCACCTTTTCTACCTCTTGGCATGTGCAGAGCCTGGGCCTTTTCTACCTCCAATGCAAGAGGTTAGCCAAAGTATAGCCTACAATATTCCTTCTTAGGATTCAGGACAAGTAGTTGAGTGCCTGAAAGAAGCAATGCATTCTTGGCATGGGAATGGGTGGGAGAGACAATAGCCTAGAGAGCAAACTGGTAGACACAACACTTAACAACTTCTTTGGAGAAACTGACCTCCCGCACAATGGCAGTGAGATAACACACCTAGTGAATTTTCATATATAAAGGAAGTTATCATGTCTCACTGCACAACTCACTTTTAGTCAGAGAGGGTCATTCTTTTGTGTACTCCTTAGGCCCAGTCTCACTTTATCTCCATCTTAGACTTTGCCCAGACTCTGTTTCTAACAGAAGGTGCCTGATGAGGAGGAAAATGTGATCTCTTGGTTTCTGACTGGCCCTGTGAGAACTGAGGTCACTTTTAGTTTTGAACCTATTCCTCCTGACAAAGCTGTGGTGAGTGGTGGGAAAACTCATTCTCTGAATTGTGCCATAGTACCAAATCTCTTCAGAGAAAGTCAAGGAATAATGAATCCTGCCTGAAGGATTGAGTTTCTCTATTTCCAAAGAGGTCAATTAATATCTGATTCTGAGTCCCAGATGGAGGTCTTTTACCAGATCCTCCAAGCTGGAGTGGATGTTCCTCAGATTCCTGACCATCCTCATATTTCTTCAGCTCTTTCTCATGAATCAAAAGGTCACAGGAGTTGAGTTCAGAAACAAGGAGAAATGAGAATAGCAGAAGAATTACTGGCAGGGGAAGGAATTAGAAAATTTGGGTGAAAAAGGGCTCAGAAAATATAGGATCACTCATATCATTTGGGAATCACATCATAAGATTAGGGAATAAAAGTAATAAATTACTGCCTAAATTCGTACCTCCACTGCTCTGACTACATTACAAGTGCTCTGTCAAAAGGTAGCTGTCTTAGCTCAACGTTGATGAGCAAAATGGAGCACATTTTTTCCTCACAAAGTTCTACTGAGTATCTTCATCCATGCCCCAGGTTGTTCTTACTTTCTACTTCTTTGTTACTTTTCGTTGCTGGATTCAATAAATGATACTTGAATGTGTTATCATCTTCAGACATGTAATCACATTTTCTTTTTTTTTCCTTTTTTAATGTTTTTTAATTTTATTTGTGAACCTACTGTACAGAGGGGTTACAATTACATGGGCAGGATAATGCATACATTTCTTACCAAGCATTGCAGCCTCCTCCTTTGTTTACCCTTCACCTCCCTTCCCAGCCTCCCCCTTTGCCCCCACCCCATCCTTCCCCTCCCCCCCCCGCACCAATGTTGTAAAGCTCGTTTTTGACATGAACACTTGTACTTCTCATTGTTGCATCAGGTCCACCTGAATCCTTAAACGACTTGTTTGTCCCCATCTCCTCCACAAGTTATACTGACATCAAATATAGTGAAAGCGGGGGTTATACTGTGGGGGAGGGACATACAAAGCAACAAAGAAATAATCTTATAAATGCATTAGAAACACATGCATGAAAGAAAAAAAACATTAAAATACATATCTAAGGGTTCATTTTCCTAACATCACATTACCTGACCTTTTCCGCTTGACTCATACATATACTAGATATTGCAAATAAGGGAAACCATGAGACCTGTGTCCATTTGTTATAAATTAAAACAAATTATGGGGAACATATGTCTATGGTACATTTTCTTCCATGGCATACTTATTTGATGTTATTAGGTATTATTTTAATTTTTTCATTTTTAAAACGAGGAAAATATTTTGTTAGTATTAGCACTAATCAGTTGCACATTTTTTAAAAAATTTTTCCATGTCTGTGTTTTTGTTATTAAGCTTCTAACATTGTCTTCTCTCCCAACTGTTGCCTTCTTAAAATTGGATCAAATTATAAACTGTATATGATGGTCCTTTATGTGTTCATTGATATATTTAAATTTCTTCTAATGTCCACATATTATAGGATATCTTCAACCTATTGTAACTCCTCTAAAAATCAATATGGAGCTCCCTTTTAAAGAAAAACACGAAGCCACAAATCCTGTGAAATTAGGATTAGGTGTATATCCAAAAATATTTAGCAGTGATATTGGAGAAATTCACTTCTCTTATATACCAGAACATGTTTATAGTTATGAATAGCATATTTCTTTATTCCCTCTTTTTTGTGAATCTAAGTTGATTGCACAGCTTTCTTTCTTGCTGCCATGCACATGGATGTTGATGTTGATTTATATTCCTTCTTTATGTATCAAGGTTGCAGTAAAAGTCATCAACACATGTGTCTTTTTGGTATTGTCTAAACTTCCATTATGATCTCCATATGAGTTGCACTAGTTTACAATACCACAAAACCAAATACAGTTCCTGATTTATTTCAACCTCTCCAGATGTTTATTTATTCGAGTGGTGATAGTTATTCTGGTGTGTAGGATGTGATTTCAGTGACTTTCCTATTTATTTTCCTTTGTATTTCCTATGTGGATAAGAATCTCAAATATTTCATTTATTTATTAAACACTTACATTTGTACTGCATTCCTGATCAGTGTCTTTCTTTTACTTTTGGTATTTTATCAGTTTTTAAGTTCTATAATATTTGGTTTTTTCACGTACTATTCACTTTAGTAAGAAGAAATTTTTCATTGCTGTGGTGCACAATTAACTAAAATCAACACATTGTACATTTATACCACTGGAATTTTTTTTATTGGATTTACAGCCAGGAAATTGTTTCAATAAAGATGCTGAACTTTTTTCACTAGATAGATTGAAATGATAGTATTTCATATTAGCCTAAACTAATCTCAGAACTAACAGTCACAGCCTGGGCCACAACAATCTGGGCTAAGTAAAACCACTAACACAGCACATCCTGCATTTAAATAGAGCAAAGGGCATCATAAAAGTTAGAAGAAAGGCACCCCCTTTATGAAGCAATTCTGAAGTTCACAGCAGATATTAGGAATCTGAATAAAGAAGATCTAAGGATAAAAGTATATAGAAGAACAAATTTAGAGTTCAGAATTCAGGAGCGGGAACAACCACTAGATACCAAAACTCAATGCTGAAGGGAAGAAATGTTTTACACAAAACCTCAGCTGTGTCTGACTCTCTCACACCAAACCACACACAAACACACACACACACACACACACACACACACACACACACACACACACACACACACACACACACACACACACCCCTAGTGAGAGACCTTAGCCAAAGTATAGCCATTCTGGACTTAGTCCATTTTGAAGGCCTATACTGAAAGTATCCATTGTGAAGGCATTTACTGAAAGTACCTATTGCAAAAACTTTTACCGAATGTTAGGACTCAGGCTCCTGAAAAAACCATGAAATGTCCCAACAACCTTCTTCCCGTAACTCCTCTAGCAATAGCCATTAGCAGATGACAGGAAGGTACCTAAAGCTACAGATGTTTCTTAAGATTCCATAGTTAACATAATTTGCTTCTTACTGCTAAGCCTGCACGTGTTAGCCAATAAGATTGTTACAATATTATCTCATTAAATGTCAACCAATCATGTAACTGACAAGCTATGAGCCAACTTACCTCAGCCCTATGCCCTATAGAAACCCTGTTAACTGAAGGTTTGGAGGTCGCAATTCTGACCCACTGCGATGCTGACAGTTGTGAGTCCAGGCTCGAGCTTGCAATAAATGACCCTCGTGTGCTCACATCAGAAATGGCTCCTTGGTGGTCTTTGGGGATCATTATCTCAGCACAAGACTAGTGTACACAGAGAACCCCAAGGGCAGCTGTATCTGGGGCAATGAAGTTTTTCCCTCTTCCAAACTGAAATTGTGGTACCCTTTGCCTGGAGGATGGAACCCTATGAGCCCTGCATGCATGGTGAACCAGACGTGGGAAGCCCTGTAAGCATCTCTGGGATGGCCTCTTAAAGGCTGGAGAACTTTACTCCTATAGTTGGAAATGGCACGAGGCAGGAGGAAAGTGGGAATCCAGAAGATAGGAGGGGCACAGGAGTAAATTTGCCGATCTGTGGAGACACCTTGATCATGCTAAGGAATTTCCCAGCCCACATATAACAGCCACAATGCAAGTCCCCAGAGGCCACTTGCCTGGAGGGCAGTCCCTGGTCCTGATCCAGAGCCAGAACTTCCCCAGTGACCCTGTGCCTGGCTAGGGTGGAGCAGTATGCACCAGCCATTCTTCCTCTCCCATGCTGCACATAACCTCCCAGCAACTGCCCGGTCCCCAGCACTCATGGCAGGCCAGCTCTGTGGGGTAACCTGAGGATGTGCCTGCAATTCCTGGTGCCTGCTTCAAGGCAAGAGTGAGGCCTAGTGCACAGCAGAGCAGGCCCTCATTCACATCAAGGGCCTCCAAAGAGGCATGACCACCACTGGCTAGGCACTACTACCCTCCCCACCCCCAGAGTTTACCTACAAGTCCCTGCCTTTTTTCTTGAAATTCTTCAACCACTGGTTGTCTCATTTCTCATTGTCTGTTTGGGTGGGATTTGAGACTCTTTCCTCTCCTCACCCAGCCACGAGGCCCCAGGGGCCAAACTCTGCAACTCACAGACACTCTCCAGAACCCAGCTGCATTTGGGGATGCTGCTTCCTGAGCTATTGGCCTACTGCCTCCTTCCTCCCTTCACCAGCCTCTGCCAGGGCCTCCCATACTCTCCCTACTACCCCCATCCCCAACCCCAGCTCCGCCTCCCCGGAGGCCTCCCCTCCTCTCCACACAGCTCCCAGTGCCAACCCCAGTAGGGCTACTGCTCTGGGGAAGACAACTGTGGGGCTGGCCCAGCAGAATCAAAGGTTCCACAATGTGCAGCAGGCTTAGAAATTGAGGCAGCATAGGTCACTGAGAAGTGTCTTTCACTTCACATACACAAGTATTAGTTGTATTAATTTGGTATTCATTTTTGGATTTTGTAACCTCTTATTAAGCCTTTGAAGAATAGCTGGTAGAAATATAGTTCCAAAATTCAGATTGCCTCTTGTTTAATTCTTTTGAGATTCAAAGATGTTTAAGTAGTTATAACCATCATGAACTCTCACTTCTATAGGAGAGTCTATTCAGAAAATAATTGCCTATGCATCTTTTATCAATTACTTACAAGACTTGAAACTTTTAAAGTTTCAAATATTACAGGAAGATCTTTGATTCATGTTAAATGGAAGTGATTAGGTTGAGCTGTTGCATACATTCTTGTGTGTTCGTTTGTGTGTGTGTGTATGTGTGTGAGTGTGCATCTGTGTGTAGGGGGGTATATGTGTATCATTGAAATCAAGGATAAGGATGTTGAGCCCTGGTCTGTACGTGTTTCCTTTTTCTGAGATATACATTATGGCGTTTCGTTGTTGGTGCTATGCTCTGATTGCTTGCCTTTGCCTGATGTGCACATTCCAGCTCAATTTTCAATTAAAGCTTATTTTTTTTATAATTCAGCATAAAGGGCTCTGATAGTGTTTTTAGTCTGCCATCTAAGATCTTCTTTTCCTCTTCAAAAATTAACATTCAATATAAATTTTACCTCCTGACTGATTTTCCCTTTAATTTGCATTTTGAAATAAGGATTATATGTCCTTTAATCTCTATATTTATGAACAAAACTCATCTTGAACTCTGTTTAGTGTAATAACACCTGGACAGTTTTGTTAGCACCAAGACCTTAAAATTACTTTTTTTTAAATTTAATTTAATTTTATTTGTGAACATACTGTACAGAGGGGTTACAATTACATGGCCAGGATAATGCGTACATTTCTTACCAAGCATTGCACCCTCCTCCTTTGGTTTACCCTTCACATTCCTTCCCAGCTTCCCCCCTCCCCCCCAATCCCAATCCTTCTCCTTCCCCCCCCCCCCCACCGCACCGACGTTGTAAAGCTCGTTTTGGACATGACAACTTGTACTTCTCATTGTTGCAACAGGTCCACCTGTATCCTTAAACAACTGGTTTTTCCCCATCTCCTCCACAAGTTAAACTGACATCAAATATAGAGAAAGCAAGGGTTATACTGTGAGGGAGGGACATACAAAGCAACAAAGAGATAATCTTATAAATGTGTTAGAAACACATGCATGAAAGAAAAAAAAAACATTAAAATACATATCTAAGGGTTCATTTTCCTGACATCACATTATCTGACCTTTTCCGCTTGACTCATACATATACTAAATATTGCAAATAAGGGAAACCATGGGAACCTATGTTTCTTTGGGCCTGGCTTACTTCACTTAATATAATTTTTTCCAAGTTTTTCCATTTCCTAACAAATGGGGCAATGTCATTCTTTCTGATGGAGGCATAGAATTCCATTGTGTATATATACCACATTTTCTTGATCCATTCATCTGCTGAGGGACATCTGGGTTGGTTCCATATCTTAGCTATGGTAAATAATGCTGCAATAAACATTGTTGTGCTGGTAGCTTTAGTGTGGTCTTGTTTGTAAACATTTGGGTAAATGCCCAAAAGTGGGATTGCTGGGTCATAGGAGAGATCTATGTGAAGTCTTTTGAGGAACCTCCATACTCCTTTCCAAAGTGGTTAAACAAGTTTACATTCCCACCAGCAATGAAGTAAGGTTCCTTTCTGTCCACATCCTCTCCAGCATCTGTTGTTGTTAGAGTTCTTGATTTTTGCCGTTCTAACTGGGATGAGGTGATATCTCAATGTTGTTTTGATTTGCATTTCTTTCATGGCTAGGGATGTTGAACATTTCTTCATTTGTCTATTGGCCATCCTTCTTTCTTCTTCAGAGAAGTTTCTCTTTAAGTCTTTCGCCCACTTATTTATTGGGCAGTTGTTTCTTTGAGGATTTGTTGTTGGGGGGTTTAATTTTTTGAGTTCCTAGTATATTTTAGATATGAGTACTTTAGTAGTTTTAGTTTAAAATACCTCCTCCATGTTTACAGCATGGGGAGACAAACAATTCCTAGTAACAATGATATCAGATAATTCATAAAATATCAGATAATTCATAAATTTTGATTATGTCTAGTGGCGAATGAATACATTTGCTCAATAGATTTGTTTGATAGACCCTTGCACAAAAATACCACTTATGGGGGCTGAGAAGGTGGATCAGTGGTAGACAGATTATCTTGAATTCACGAGACCCTAGGTTTTATTCCACAGCACCACCTAAGCAGAAACAGCTAGAAGAGGTACTTTGGCTCAAGTGGTAGAGTACTAGTTTTGAACTGAAGAGCTAAAGGACAACGACATTTCACCATCATCAGCAAATTAAATAAATAAAACTCATACTCAAGTACATTAATTTCAAAGGTTGATTACGATTTTAGTTAGGGACAGGGTGCCAAGATACAGCAGAAATCTGTTGAAAAACTTTATGAAGGATTTCAACATCTAACAAATACTAAAACCAGAAAGTAAAACATTAGCTCTACCAACAACATATAGAATTGCTACTCAAAGAGAAACCAGTACTAAGAATGAAATACTTGTTATAACATTTCTTAGGAGATTATGGCTTTATATTAATTATATAAATTGACCTTCAAAACCTCCATTGGTGGGCCTGAGTCATAAGGGCACCTACAAAAACTGGAGTAGAGAATCAACCCGGATTTTTAAAATTGTTACTGTATTATTAAAATTGTTATAGGGAACCTTACTTCATTGTTGGTGGGAATGTAAACTTGTTCAACCACTTTGGAAAGCAGTATGGAGGTTCCTCAAAAGACTTCACATAGATCTCTCCTATGACCCAGTAATCCCACTTTTGGGCATTTACCCAAATGTTTACAAACAAGACCACACTAAAGCTACCAACACAACTATGTTTATTGCATCATTATTTACTATAGCTAAGATATGGAACCAACCCAAATGCCCTTCAGTAGATGAATGGATCAAGAAAATGTGGTATATATACACAATGGAATTCTATGCCTCCATCAGAAAGAATAACATTGCCCCATTTGTTAGGAAATGGAAAAACTTGGAAAAAATTATATTAAGTGAAGTAAGCCAGGCCCAAAGAAACATAGGTCCCATGGTTTCCCTTCTTTCCAATATCTAGTATATGTATGAGTCAAGGGGAAAAGGTGAGATAATGTGATGTTAGGGAAATAACCCTTAGATTTGTATTTTAATGTTTTTTTTCCTTTCATGCATGTGTTTCTAACACATTTATAAGATTATTCCTTTGTTGCTTTGTATGTCCCTCCCCCACAGTATGATCCCTGCTTTCACTATATTTGAAGTCAGTATAACTTGGGGAGGAGACGGGAAAAACAAGTCGTTTAAGGATTCAGGTGGACCTGTTGCAACAATGAGAAGTACAAATTGCCATGTCAAAAATCAGCTTTACAAAGTCGTTGGGGGGGGAGGGCGAAGGCTTGTGGGGGAGGGGGGACGCTGGGAAGGCAGGTGAAGGGTAAACAAAGGAGGAGGCTGCAATGCTTGGTAAGAAATGTATGCATTATCCTGCCCATGTAATTGTAACCCCTCTGTACAGTATGTTCACAAATAAAATAAAATAAAATAAAAAGATAACAATTTTGTAAGTCAGGTAATGAGTTCATTTCTTGTTTGACAATCCCATCCCTCCTGTCCCTGTCCACAGTGGTATAGCTCGTTGTGAATACAATATCTACAGTGTACAATTACTGCATTTGTTTGCCTGTTCTTCTTGAATATCTCTGGCTCCCTCAATGCCATGAATGGATAAACTAGAACAGAAAAATCCCTCCTGTTTCCAATTCCTGGAATACATTTCAATATAAACATCAGTAGTTTTATGAGCGTTTCAGGCTTTGTACACACATCCCAAACACGTATACTTTCTACATCCAGTCATAACTCCCACCTGATTCTAAGGTCCACACAGTAATTCTTTTCACTTTCCACACAGGAAGACCTGAGATTCAGAAAGATTATGTAAGTCACTGGAAATACTGGGCTGAACATAGTGGCTCACTCTTATACATTACCTACTCCAGAGAGTAAGATCTGAAGATCATAGTTTGAAACCAACCCAGTTTGACATATCCATTACATGTTTATCTCCATTTAACCAGAAGAAAGCGAGAATTGTGTGTTTCACATGGTAGAGCTAGAATGCCACCAGACTTGAATGGGAAACCTAAAGAATATTGACAAAATGATGGGTTTTAAGAACTAATGCTGTCCCATACATAATCTCAGCCACCACACACACACACACACACACACACACACACACACACACCACAATCGCACTCCTTAAAACAGATGTTAGTACTGAAATCCAAATAGATTTTTTTTAATTTTATAAGTTTTATTTTTTGCTTTAGTGAGGTTTGACTTGATAGTTTCTACTGATGAGCCACAAATTAGAGCTTTGTTATAATTATATCCATATCTGTATTCAGAGGAACATTCTCCTAGTTAAGTCTTCCCACATTTTCAGCAGTGATAAGTTTTCTCTTGTTGGTCCAGTTTCTTTTTGGGATCTCAATCTCTTAGACTTTTCTGTCTTGCATGGTCTGTAAGTTAATTGATGCAGTAGAAATCAGCCATCCTAATAACCTGGACAGAACCTATCGTGGGAAAAGTGTTTTAACCTCACCATTCAGTGGAGGTTGTTAGTATGCACCAATAATAACGTTCTCTTCAGAATTGGTAACTTGTTAGGTCCAGGAATTCAGGGAAAGCACTCACTGTGTGCTATTTCATGTTTTTTTTTAATTTAATGGCAGCTTCCATCTATTGTCTACTTTAAGCATTGTGTGAAGAGAAGGATTGCCCCTAAGAGACAGAATCACTTTATTAACTGTTGCTGTCAAAACATAGAAGGAGAGAAAGAAGTTCTGAAGGAAGCATAGAGCCTAGAAACTGATTTTGTAGAAACTCAAACTGCCTTTTATCTTACCTTCAAAATAGAAAGTCAGAGACTGCAGTTACATGTAAGCTCCATTTCTATTCCTGAGCAGGGGGCTCCCTTCCCCTTTGCCCTTCTGACAATTTACATCAGGGGCAGGTGGGAAGATGTAACAGGAAAACTTAGAGTTTGGGTCTGGGATTAAAAACTCCTTTTTGTGATCATAAACATTGCACCACCTCCTGAATTGGATCTGAGGGGCAGAAGGAAATAAGGTTAGAAATTCAGAAACTTATAATTACTTCTAAGTTTGCTATCTAAACTCATCCATTTCCACCCCTCAGAATCCTATTTCCCAACTGTGTAGACACCCTGTGTAGACACTCTGTTCTCCTGGAGCATTTGAGTGTGGGGCATCATCTCCTTCTGATGTGTACTGATTTACAAATGGAGATTTTCTCCTAGGCTCAAAATGATTTCATTGATTGGGACATTGTGCAATATGCTAAACAGAGAGTTACCTAGAAGGAAGGTCCTAGAAGGCAAAACATCTAGTAGGACAATGGAAACCCATGGTTTGGCATACTTAATGTTTTAACTTGTGCACTGAATTAACATGAGAAGATGACACACTAAGAAATCTGCCAATTATGCCAAATAAAGAGATATGATGAAGGTCAGAGAAAGGACATAAAGACATTGATTACATCTTGGTCATGACAAGACAACATCTTACCACACCTTCAAAATACTAATCCATACTCACCTACTTTTTTATTCACCCATGTCATTAGGTCTGAGTTGTATGTAGGAGTCCTCAGGGCCTTCACAACAGGAAGATCTCGGGGAGAGATTAACACTGGTCTGCCATTTTGAGCATAAAATAACCAGTTTGATGAAAGCTCTTAGTAATATCCTACAAATATGTGCATTTATCCTACTACACTTGGTAAGTATCCCCTCAATAAATTATCTTTGGTTTTGTCACTTGCTGACATAGCAGCTGTCTGGTAGCTCCATTGTGAATTCACTTTATGCTGTGAACGAGAAATGGAGGAGAGACTGACCAGAACACATTTGCATCTTTCTCAATGAGCAGTGAATGGCAGCGGAGTATTTAAGAATCTCCCCATGTTATCAGTTAGCTAGTACCATCTTGGATTCCAGCTCAAATCTCGATAAACAGATACAGAAGTTAGCATGTTGTACCATATTGACAGAGAGGTAGATGAGAAAGTGGAAGGGTTTGGTGTGAAAGCCACAGGTTGATATGAAGCACAATTCAAAAGATGTGGAGATGAAGCGAGCTAACTGGAGGGAAATGGAGAGGCATCTGAAACAGAAGAGCACCTAGAGAGAGAAGATAGAGCAAGTTTGATGCCACCTAGACATCAAAGTATTCTATCTGAGGTACAACAAACTGGTTGTGCAGAGCCACAGAGAGAAGTTGGAAGAACATCAGCAAGTGCTCTTGCCCATTTCTAGGGAGCTCCCAAATTGCCATGGTAAGAATTGGTAGCTTTTCAGAGCACTGCTGCTGAGCACATCTCAGATCCCTTGCTACCATTATAATTGACACTGGAGAGGAGCAGCAAGAGTTGTATGCGGTGATTGCAGCTCACTAAGTGGAGCCTGTTCTGTAGCATTGTGGAGTGTGGTCTCTCAGGATGCTTAGAGCAAAGATCCTATAGCTGATGTCAAAGAATGCAATCTACTTGGAGTAGACATTTATATATGGCACGTGCCTGAACACAAGCTGATAATGAGCTGCTAGAGGTAGTTTCCCTAAAGATCTAACAGCCAAAACTGGACAGGAAAACCCAGAGCTCTGCACCACATCAGGCCACCATGCCAATTGCTTCTACCATAGTACTGGCTACCCAGTTTACACACCCATGACCTTGTTACCCTGATTGGGCCCCACAATCCTTCACAACTTTTTTTGTCTATGCTTACTTGTTCCTGCTAAACAGTTCTGGATACCTGTGTTAGCTACCCCAACCCCTGCAAAGCTAACCAATTTCCTAACACTGGAACTCAGCAATTACAGTCACAATTAACCTTTACCTGGTATCCTAGTCTCTACTACTCTTTTCTGCTACCCATAATTCATAACACCATGGTTCCAGCCACCTGAACCCTGACACCCCTGTCTCCCCGGTCTCTGATACCCCATTCCCAAACAAAGTAAGGAAATAGTGGCACAGAGAGTTGACTTGGATACTCCTCTTGCAGGCATATTTGGACAAGTTATTCCTCAAGTTTTTAACGCTAGGGACTAACTGGTGGTGGAAAGAAAACAGCTTACTCAAAGTTGACAAAAATCCAAGGACATGACATAACTTATTGCTAGGAAAAGAAGGCCCTGCAGTGAAAGTTAATGAGAAAGAAAATTTTACAAATAGCATTGGGAATGATGCAAAAGGTTGAGCTTACTCTCTTCTACTAGTGGTCTGAATTATTTTATGACATATGATATGTAACTACATTGCATTTTAAAAATTATATGAAGGTTCACATTTATGTGGTATTTATATTAAAAGATGGACTAGTTAATTGATGGATCACGTTAATGATATTCAATAGTTTATGCTCTATGATATGCCCATGGGTCTGCCTTTGGCAATATGTATTGAGCTATCTAACAACAAATAGAATATCATTGTCAAATACTACAGGGAGATTATTCATGCTAGTACCAAAATGAAACCTGGAACAAGAAAACTGAATAATGCTACAAGTTGAAGGGAGGGGGTCACTGGTAAGGGCTATGATAAAAGAGAAATTCTTCACCATGGAATCTTGGAAGAATAAAATGTGTTTTATTGAATTACTAGCTTTTAAAACATTCTTAGAAAGCAAAACATTGTTTTTATTCTTGATATTTGGAACCTCTTTAATGAATAGTTTAACAAAAAATTCTCAATACGAATTTGAAAATTCAATGATGTGAATTATCAGATTAACATTATACTCAAAGTTGCCTTGAGAGGCAGGAAGGCTGCATTCTTTTTCTATTAAATTAATGGAATAAGCTTCCTTTTGAATGGTTGGACAATCCATGACACTTGTTCCAAACCAAAAAATATACTGTAGAGAAAAAAAAGAGTAGTTCCGGGAAGATGGCAGAGGAGAACCTGGAGGCTTAACAAGCTCTCACCTAGAAAGCACTTTTAGTGTACCAGTGAATAGTCGTAGGTGGGAGAATTACACCAAGTATGCCATCCCAGTACAGAGAGTTTTGCCAGAAAGGGAAAATCCAGGAAAGGAAACAGATCTGAGCAATTGTCGGTAGCTGTGGCTGTGGTGACAGCAGCGGTAGCAGTGGCCGCTGCTGCCATACCTACAACACAGAGAGTCCTGGACAAAAGTGCCAGACACAGCACGTGATCAGATTCTACCCAAAACCAGAAAGAATTGACAAGGAACAGGTATCTTTATCCTGCAGTTCACAGACCAGAGACGACTCAAGAAACAATACACTGGCATGAGTAGAACCCTGACATAATAACACCTTCTCAGGGAGCAGAGGAGGCAAGGTCACCCCTCTCCCTCCTACTCCGCACTGTGCCACTATCTGAGATCTCCATCTTTGATACTGGCAAAGGCTCAGAATATAGCTCCAACCCTGGCCTTGGAGGAAAACAAAAGAGTCATTTAGCAGGTCACAGGAACCTGACCTGACCTGCCAGGCTCAGCTCCACCCAGGAGAAAGGCACTCAGCCCAGCCAGTGAAAACTCTGCCCCCAGAGGAATGTCTTTCTTCACTGGGTAAACAGAGCCAGAGGGTTCCCCTCCCTATAGCAGCCTAGATAATCAATTGAAATTCAATAAACATAAACCCTGAGAATTACTCCATGCTGGGCTCTGTGAGTGTCTCAGAAGGTAGCCCCTCAGGGAAAAGCTACTGTTTGCTGAAAGGCCTCAACTCTACCCAGAACCTAGGCTCATCACAGCATCTCCAAACAAGAGGAAACAGCCAACTCCCTCATTTGTAAGAAAGAAAGCAGATCTCCCTCCCACTGAACTAGCCTGGGAGGAGGTTCACAAAATTCCGGGTAAAGCGGACCATTTTTCTGCCTGCCCAAACAAACTAACTTAAGAAACCAATCAAGCCACAGGAAAACCAAATACCACACGTAAACCAGAGACTCCACCAAGAGACTAGTTATAGACACAAGGGAGATACAGCATCTTCCCATTCAATGCCCTCCCCCCACCAAAGAACCCTTTCTTTGTACCTTTTTATTAACTTGTAATTTTTTAAAAAATTGTTTTCTATTAATCTTTTTTTCCTCTTACAACTTTTATTTTAGGTGTATATATATGTGCACTTTTGTATTTTTATTTTATCTCTACTGAAATTTTGATCCTTTTCCTTTCTTTCTTTCTTTCTCATTCTTTTCACTTTTTCTTCTCTTCATTCTCTTTTGGGTGACTTAATTGCTGTTCTGCTCATCCTCAGATATACCCTTCATTGATTATTAGACCTTATTCCACATTGTTTACACACTTAATCCAGAAATTTATTACTTATTTCAAAAACTCTTAGGCTTAAATTCCTTAATAACCATATTATCTCATAATACCTATATAATATTATAATTATTTTTTATTTTTATTTTTATTATAAGTATTTTTAGTTCTTCATATCTCCTTTCTACTCCTCCTCTCCTCTCATCCTTTTCCCATTCTTCACTCAATATTACTTCTTTAAACTTGAATAATTTTTGTGTTACACTTTTTAAATTTAAATTTTGGTTTTTCCATTTTTTCCTGCCTCTTTTATTTTCTCTTCTCTTTCTCCTATCATTCTGTCCAATCCATTTTCCCCTTTGAGATTAAGACTTGGTTAATTTCACTCTCCGTTGACCTAGCCACATCTCTCTAATCCTATTTTCCCCCCCTTTTCTCCCTAAAACTAATCATTTCTGGTTTGCCAAATTCTACTTTGCTGTTCTTAGCCCATTAATACATTGTTGTTTTATGTTGAATAGATTGTATCTGTTGAAATAGATTGTATCTGTCGACTTTTGACTGTGCAACTACAGGACTTTGGTTGATGTTTGCCTTAAAATAGTGTTCTAGCACAAAACTGGTGTTACTTTCATACCAAATAGAGGCATTCATGGAATCTATTAAAAGACAACTGAAAGAAGTCAGGGAGACCCGAAAGGGAATGTTGAATGGAGTCCAACAGAAGGAATTAGAGTCCAAGGAAACCATAACCAATCAACTAAGTCCTGTGAGAATAAACATTGAACACGAAATTAAGGAAATAAACAAATTCATACAAGATCTAAAACAAAGATCCAACAAAGAATTTGAAGCCATCAAAGCTGAGCAATTAGAAGGAAAAGAAATAAAAAAAAAGTAGAAATTCTTGACAGTAGGTTAGACTATGCAGAAGTCTGAAACTCGGGGATTGAAGACAGCCTATATATTATAGTGGAAGAACATACAACTATCTAAGACAAATCCAAGAAATATGATAGATCTATTCAACATTTGGAAGACACAAACAGAAAGCCTAATCTGAGGATAATAGGTGTAGAGGAGCTCATGGAAACAGAAGGTCTAGGAAATTTGTTTCACAGGATCCTAGCAGAACGCTTCATAAACATGCAAAAAGATAGGCCTATTCAGATACAAGAAGCTTTTAGAACACCAAATAGACCAGACCATAACAAGACATCACAACTACACATTATAATATCCACAGGATCAATTCAGACCAAGGAAAAGATCCTCAAAATTGTCAAGGAGAAAAGATCAATCACCTATAAGGGGAACCAATTAGAATCACCTCAGACTTCTCAGCAGAGACAATTAAAGCAAGAAGAGCCTGGAATGATGTAGGACATGCCCTAAAGACAAACAACTATCAACCAAGAATACTGTACCCAGCTATAATCTCCTTCATAACTGAAGGACAAATAAAAATTTTCCATACCAAAGAAAAAGTGAAACAATATATCTCTACCAAACCAGCCCTACAAAAGTTACTTAAAGATGTCCTACACAGAGAAAACCAACAGGAACATAATAAAAGCTAAGAAACTGCACCCAAATTGAGAATCCAAGAACCGTAGGAAGAACCCAGTTGGAGCAGCCCCCAAGAAGGTGTATAAAATGGCAAGAACTCCCAAATATCTCTCAGTACTATCTCCAAACATTAACAAACTTAACAATACACTTAAGCAACATAAACTATCTAGTTGGATTTTTAAAAAAAGATCCTTCTGTCTGCTGCATTCAGGAGTCACAACTTGCTCATAAAAAGGAACACATGTTGAAAGTGAAAGGCTGGACAAAATCTAACAGGAAAACGGCCTCATATAGAGGAAGGAGTTGCAATCCTCATATTAGATAAAATACATTTCAAATTAAAATTATTGAGAAGAGATAAAGAAGGTTGCTATATAATAATTAAGGGATCTCTCCTTCAGGAGGATATTACAATTCTAAATATCTATTTCCCATAAGAGCACCCAAAATTATCCAAGAAACTTGACTTTTTCTCACATCTCCCATAGATCCAAAGATATTAATTGTTGGGGACTTTAACACACATTCTCCCCACTAGATATATCAACTCGGCAAAAAAATTAACAGAGAAATTATGGATATAAAAAACTGCATAGATCACCTAGATTTAACAAACATCTACCGAATATTTCACCCAGCAGCATCAGAATACACGTTTTCTCAGCAGCACAGGGAATTTTTTCCAAATTGACCACATTTAGGTCACAAAGCAAACTTGTCCAAATCCAAAATCATTGAACTTATACCTTGCATTCTCTCAAACCACAAGGGAATAAAATTAGAACTCAACACCAAAAGCCACCAATGAAAGTCATGTAACACATGGAGGTTGAACAACACACTGTTGAATCACCAGTGGGTCATGGAAGAGATCATAAACGAAATTCAAATGTTTATAATATTCAACAAAAATGAACACTCAAATTACCAGCTCCTCTGGGACACAGCAAATGCAGTACTCAGAGGCAAGTTTATAGCTCTGAGTTCCTACATCAACAAATTGAAGTGATCTGAAACCAACAATTTAATGACACATCTGAGCCTACTTGAAAAAGAGCAGCAGGATAAACCCCAATCCTGTAGATGGAAAGAAATAATTAAAATTAAATCAAAATTAAATGAATTAGAATCCAAAAAAAGCATAGAAAGAATCAACAAAACAGAGTTGGTTCTTTGAAAAATTAACAAACTGACAGACCCTTAACAAATCTTATTAGAAGAACAAGAGAACACACTCAAATAAATAAACTCAGAAATGAGAATGGAAACTGTAGAGAGCTGCGAGAGGCCGCACCTGGAAGATGGCGCCGGCTTCCGCCCTCTGCCTTCCCGATGGCAAGTGCTCTCTGTGGTAAACACTCCTTATATGGCTAAGGCAAAGAATCTGCCTTGCTTCAGCGCACCTGAACCTATTGGTGGTTCCCACGTGGCTTATCCAGGGTTGGCTACCCAGCGGGTACTTAAGGCTGTGGAGAATTCTCCCCGGGGTTGGGGTCAGAAGATTACTCCAAGGTCCTGAATAAACTGCAGAGAGAAGAGTTCGGTGTCGCGTCTTCCTTGCTGGTCGAGGCGGTAGCAACATGTGGTGGATCATTAGGGGAGCTCAGCCATAACCCCAACGAGGACTCTGAACTCTCTGCTGTCAGGGTGGTGCACCAGTAAGTTCCCAGATAAAAGGGGAATCTGCGACAAGAGCGGGGATAAGTCCCCAGGTAAAAGGGGAATCCGTGACAAGAGCGAGGGGTAAGTTCCCAGGTAAAAGGGGAATCCGCGACAAGAGCGGGGGGGGGGGGGGATTTTTGCTCTTCTTGGTAGATAAAGAGAGAGCAAGAACCCGGGGCTAGTCAGTAGAGTAGCCAAAAGAGAAAGTAAATGTTTGTTTACCAGCTTTAAATGTTTAAAACATGGGGGCTTCTTCTTCGCACCCAATTTTTTTGGCTCTCAATGAGCTACTGCACTCAAAAAAGTTAAAAATAAAAAAGAGTACTTTAGAGAGATTTTTGGATGAATGTGACATCGTTGCCCCGTGGTTTGCTGTCTCTGGAAGTCTCATGGTGGCCTCTTGGGAGAAACTAGGGAGGGACCTAGGGTTTTGCCTCTGAACAAGGAACACTTAAGAGCGGAGTGAGACCAATATGGAAACTGATAAGAGGCTGTCTCGAGGACCAGCGTTGCAGTGAGGCGGTAGAGAATGGTCAGGCCGCCCTAGAAATGCTGCAGGAAGAAAGATCAGAAAGGGCAGACAACAAAAAGCAGGAGAGCAGGGAGGGGTTATACCCCGATCTTGCTGAACTAGAGACCTCTGAGTCTACAGACTCAGAGGAACTACAATCACTCATAGAACAAATAGAAAAAACAAAGATAAGAAAGAAGAGGAAAGGGAAGAAGAGAGAGGACCCAGATAAAGACGAATGCACGCCCTCCGTGCACCTTGCCACACCTTCGGCCCCTCCGCTCTATGTGGAGGACCCCGGGAGTGGCAGCCCCGGCTGTTCTTTCAGCCCAGGCATGTGGAAAGCAGTCAGAACTGAGTTACATCTAGCCTGTCCAATATTTCAGGATCCACAGGGACAGCGGTATCATGAACCCTTAGATTTTAAGGTTATAAAATCTTTAGCTGAGTCTGTGCGGACATACGGAATCACAGCCTCCTTTACTGTAGCCCAGGTGGAGGCCCAAACAGACACTGCATGACACCCGGTGATTGGAGTAGGCTCGCATGAGCTTGTTTGAGCCCAGGTCAGTATTTAGATTGGAAGGCCTTTTTGATTGAATTTTCTAGTGAATAAGCTGCGGCCAATCAGGCTGCGGGAAACCCAGCTTGGGACAGAGATAGGCTGCTTGGACAGGGGAGATTCGCCAATCAGCTGATAGGCTACCCGGTTCAAGTTTATGAACAAATCAATAAAATTGGCATAAAGGCATGGAAGGCCTTACCAAATAAAGGCGAGGTGAGTGGCAATCTCACCAAAATCCTGCAGGGCTCTATGGAGCCGTTTTCAGACTTTGTTGCCAGTATGGTCAAGGCCGCTGGCAGAATTTTTGGTGATCCAGATGCAGCCATACCATTAATTAAACAGCTTGTTTACGAGCAGTGCACTAAGGAATGCAGAGCCGCCATAACCCCATATAAGAATAGGGGACTAGAAGCATGGATGAAAGTTTGCAGAGAGCTGGGCGGACCACTAACTAATGCTGGATTAGCTGCTGCTGTGGTGCAATTAACCCAGAAGAATGGGGCTAGGAAGGTGGCTCAGTGGTGGAACACTTGCTTTGCATGCCTGAGGCCCTGGGTTCAATTCCCCAGCACCACATAAGCAAAAAGAAAAAAGCCAGAAGTGGCGCTGTAGCTCAAGTGGTAGAGCACTTGTCTTGAGCTGAAGGGCTGAGGGACAGTGCCCAGACCCAGAGTTCAGGCCCAGGAAAAAAACCTATTCAAAAAACGCTGCAAATTTGTTTAAACAGTTGTCTAGTTATCTTTTAGGTAATTGAACTGGGGAGTTCGACAGCCTGATGGAACAGCTCAGGGTTGCCATAGTCACGGTGAACTTGACCCGAGTGGATGCCGGATTGGCAGAGGGGTTATCTTCATGGATCTCCGCTGCTATGAATCATCTCAACAAGTGGGTGGGTTTGGGAGCCCTGACAGGCCTCCTGGTGTTAGCCTCTTTGGTATGTCTGTGGTGCATTTGCCAAATTAGAGTCTCTCAGCGTCGCAGTGCAGCCATGATTATCCAAGCCTTTACAGCCATTGAAGCAGTTCAGTCCCCCCAAGCATGGCTTGCCACCCTAAAACAATGAACTCAGATTGCAAAGCCAATGTACTGCAGTCGAGAGGCATGAGTTTTGCCCTCGAGGAGAGCATGTTTGATTGCACACGGGTTCGATTCACCTTTTCCTGTCCTTGTGAAAAATGAATCAATGGACAGGCTGAGCCATCCCTAGAGAAGGTACCCTCTGGGAGAAGGCTTGTATGCAGTCCTTGCATTGCACAACAGGGATCAGACCTCTATTCTCATCTGTGTTCTTTAAACAAAAAAGGGGGAACTGTAGAGAGCTGTGAGAGGCCGCACCTGGAAGATGGCGCCGTCTTCCGCCCTCCACCTTCCTGATGGCGAGTGCTCTCTGTGGTAAACAACTCCTTATATGGCTAAGGCAAAGAATCTGGCTTGTTTCCGCGCACCTGAACCTATTGGTGGTTCCCACGTGGCATATCAGTGTTGGCTACCCAGCGGGTACTTAAGGCTGTGGAGAATTCTCCCCGGGGTTGGGGTCAGAAGATTACTCAAAGGTCCTGAATAAACTGCAGAGAGAAGAGTTCGGTGTCACATCTTCCTTGCTGGTCGAGGCGGTAGCGACAGGAAACATCACCACAGAAACAACCAAGATTCAGTACATTATAATGAATACTTCTCAAACCTTTATGCTAATAAGTTTGAGACCCTGTCAGAAATGTACCGTTTCCTAGTAAATATAGACATGCCGAAACTAAACCAAGATGAGTTAAACCATCTTAACAGGCCCATATTAAGCAATGAGATAGAAATAGCAATAAGAGACCTCCCATCTAAGAAAAGCCCAGGACCAGATAGTTTAACAGCAGAAATCTACAAGGCCTTCAAAGCAGAGCTCACATCAATACTCCTCCAAGTCTTCAATGAAATTGAAAGAGAAAGTTCACTACCGAACTCATTCTATGAAGCCATCATAAAACTCATCCCCAAACCAGGCATGGATTCATCAAAGAAAGAGAACTATAGACCCATTTCTTTGATGAATATTGATGCAAAATTTCTCAACAAAATTTTGGTCAATCAACTTTCACAATTCATCCAAAAAATCATACATTATGATCAAACAGGATTCATTTCAGGGATGTAAAGCTGCTTCAATATACGCACATCAATTAATACAATAACTTACATCAACAAGAGCAAGGATAAGAACCACATGGATACCTCAATAGATGAAGAAAAAGGATTTGACAAGATCCACCACCCACTTATATTGAAGGTTCTGGAAAAATTAGGAATTCAGGGAACATTCCTCAATACAATAAAGGATGTATATGACAAACATACATCCAGCATTTTACTTAATGGTGAAGAAATAAAGGTATTTCCTCTTAACTAATGAATGCGATAAGGATGTCCACTCACTGCACTTCTCTTCAAACTTGTATTAGAATGCCTAGCTACAGCAATAAGATTCAAATATAAAATGGAATCCAAATAGGGAAAGAAGAAGCACTCCCTCTTTGCAAATGACATGAACTTGGATTTAAAGAATCCCATGGACTCCACTCCCAAATTATTCATGCTTATTCAAAACTTTGACAAAGTAGCAGGGTATAAAATTAATCCTCAAAAAACAATGGCTTTTCTGTATGCCAACAATGAGAAAAGTAGGGCTGAATTCAGGAAAGCAACTCCATTCGTAATAGCCCCACAAAAAATAAAATACCTAGGAATTAACAAAGAAAAGAAGCAACTCTATGATGAAAACTTTAAAAACCTGAAAAAGGAAATCAAAACCGAACTTACAAAGTGGCAAAAACTCCCATGCACCTGCATTGGAAAGATCAACATAGTGAAAATGGTAATACTTCCCAAGGCTATCTACAAATTCAGTATGATACCTATCAATATTCCAGCCTCATTCTTTTAGTAAAAAGAAGAGGCAATCCAAAAATTCATAAAAGACCACAAATAGCAAAAATGATTATTTAACGGAAACGACAGTGCTGGAGGAATATCAATACCAAATTTCAAACTCTTCTACAAAGCTATAGTAATTAAATAGCTTGGTACTCTCACAAGAACAGACCATAGGATCAATGGACTAGAAATTAAAACCCAGAAATGAACCTACAGACCTATAGACATCTAATGTTCGATAAGGGAGCTAAAAAATTAGAATGGAAGAAATACAACCTCTTCAGTAAATGGTGCTAGCAAAATTGGTTAACTACTTGTAGAAAACCAATTTGGACTTTAATGGGACTTTTCTACAAACAACAAGATTTTCATCTTAACATAATAATTTCAAAATGTATTGCTACAGAATAGATTGTAAATGTAATATGTAATACTATTGAAATACTTGAAGACAAAGTTTTACAAAAAAATTTAAATTTCAGATAAACTGCAATATTCCAATAAATACATAGAAGAAATATAATTAAAAATTCACTGATCAAAGCAAACCCTGACAGGAATGTCTGAAAGATGCTTATCTGAAAACAGGAATTGGCACTGTGGCTCAAGTGTTAGAGGGCTCCACTTGAGCTGAAGATCTCAGGGATATATTTACACACTGAGATTAAACCCCAGGACTGACAAAAATAAAATTTAAAGAATTGAAGCATTAAGGCTGGGAAGGAGACTCAGTGGTAGAGTGCTTTTCCTGAATGCATGGGGTCCTGGGTTCAATTCCTCAGCACCACATAAGCAGAAAAATGTGGAAATGGCTCTGTGGCTCAAATGGAGGAACACTAGCCTTGAGCTGTAAAGCTCATCAGGTACAGCAACCAGACCCAGAGTTCAGGCCCTCCTACCACCACCACCACCAACAACAAATTAAAGCATCAAACAACCTGAAGTTGTCCAGAATAATGAGTGCGGCATTATCCATTTACATGACTTAGTGACCTTAAACCTAGTTTAAAAGGGGAGGTGGTGGGCAATTTGTGTGTTTGCCAAAACCTGCAAAATTATTTTGTACTTTCCCAAGGAGGAAGAAAGGAAGGAATGGGGGAGGAAGGGAGGTGTTTGGTGACCTTACCTTTTGGTTCAGTGGTTGTTTTCTGGAGTCAAATTCATAGAAATTCTGCTTGCAATCCTAGTTGCATGGGGGGGGAGATGAAGAAGCTATGTCCTGGAAGTGGTTTTGTCCTGTCCTTGGCCTAGTTCCAACCATCACTGGATAATCCAAGTCCCACTTCAGGACCAAGAAGCCTTGAAGACTACTGATCCACTAGGCAGATGGACCTAACCACAGCCAGAAAAGGCAAAAAATGCAATGCCGAGGGCAGCACTGGAAATCTATACCAGGAAGAGAGTTTTATATTTTTTATTGTAAAAATACTATACAGAGGGTTTACAGTTACATGAGTAGGGTAATGAGTACATTTCCTATTGAGCATTGTTATCTCCTCCTTTGTTTTTCCCCTACTACCCTTTCCCTCCCCAACTCTCCAACTCCTCCCTCCTTGACCCCTACCTGACATTGTAAATTCATTTTTGACAGTGTCCTGTACATCTCATCATCACAATGGGTCAACCTGTATCCCCATTTCAGCATTCTGCTATAACTTTTCCACACCCCAAATTACAAAAATGTATACAAAAATGCAGAACACTGGAATCAAATACAATGAAAACAGGGATTATACCATGGGGGGATGAACCTACAAAAGAAACACATAGTGCATTATAAGTATATTAAAAGCAAAAAGAAGAAAGACAAAATCACTTGTGTGTGTGACTTGGGGTACCTTTCACTTAGTGTCATCTTATATGGTTATACGTCCATAGCCTTTGATCTTCTCTGCTTGTCCTAGACATAAAGTAGTCCTTGCAAACAAGGAAAACCATGGGAAATATGTTTCTTTGGGCCTAGCTTACTTCACTTAATATAATATGTACCAAATCCATTTCCTAACAAATGTGACAATTTCATTCTTTCTAATGGAGGCATAGAATTCCATTATGCGTGTGTGTGTGTGTGTGTGTGTGTGTGTGTGTGTGTGTGTGTGTGTGTGTGTGTGTGTGTATCACATTTTCTTGATCCATTCATGAACTGAGGAGCATCGAGGTTGGTTCCATATCTTAGCTATGGTGAATAATGTTGCAGTAAATATGATCTTTTGGGTAAATGCCTAAATGCACAAAAGTGGGCTTGCTGGGACATAGGGGAACTTTAAATGAAGTCTTTTGAAGAACTTCCATACTGCTTTCCAAAGTGGTTAAACAAGTTTACACTCCCACCATTAATGAAATAGGGTTCCGTTTTAGCCACATCCCCTCCAACACGTTGTTATTAAATTTCCTGATTATAGCCATTCTAACTAGAGTAAGTTGCAATCGCAATGTTGTCTTGATTTTCAGTTCTTTTGTGGCTAGAATAGTTGAACATTTCTTCATGTGTCTAATGGCCATTTTTATTTCCTCTTCAGAGAAGTCTCCCTTTAAGTTTTAGCCCACTTAATAATTATCGAGCAGTTGTTTCTTTGAGGATCTGATGTTGGGGGATTTAATTTTTTGAGTCCTAAGTACATTTTAGATATAAGACCTTGTCCATTATATACCTCATGAAGGTCTCCCAGAACGTGTGTTTTCTATTGATATTGCTAGCTATGACCTTTACCTTGCAGAAGCTCTCATGTTTCATGCAATCCCATTTGTCCAACGTTTCTTTGATTTCTTTTTCTGACTATTGTAATATGTTTATTACATACAGACTGCATCAGCATTTGGAATTTATAATTTCATCTCATCTTGTAATAGTAAATTACTTGCTTCATAAAGAGATGAATTAAGGAATGAATTTCTTAACTTATTTTTCTTTACTCTTTGTTTCTGGCTTTCTATTAAGAAAATTTCGGTATGTGCTAAAAAGCCCTAGAGTTTATCCTATTCCTTCATGTAATGTTTTCATGGTGTCCTCTTTTATGTTGAGGTCTTTGATCCATTTGGAGTTGATTCTTGTGCAGGATGATATATATCGATCCAGCTTTAGTTTAACAGGTGTTTAACCAATTTTTCCCACACCATTTACTCAAAAGTCTGTCTTTCTTCCATTCTCTTTTTTTAGCTCCCTTGTCAAAGATTAAGTGGCTATCGGTCAGGGGGTTCATTTCTGAGTCTTCAGTCCTACTCCATTGGTCCTCAGGTCTGTTCTTGTGCCAGAAACAAGCTGGTCTTATTACTATGGCTTTTTAGTAGCTCTTGAAATTTGGAACTGATATTGCTCTAGTGCTGTTCTTTCTGCTAAGAACTGACAAACCTACAGCCAGCGTTATACTTAATGGTGAGAAGTTAAACCCATTACATATAAATTCAGGAATAAGATAAGGATTTCTGCTCTCTCCATTCCTTTTCAACTTAATATTAGAATGCTATCTTGGGCAATAAGATAAGATGCAATCTTAAAGGGATCCAAATAGTAAAAGATGAAGTAAAACTCTCCCTCTTTGCAGACGACATGGTCTTGTATTTAATGAAACCCATGGACTCCATTCCCAAGTTACTTGAGCTGATCAGAAACTTTGGTAAACTAGCAGATTATAAAATTAACCCTCAGAAAATAAAGGCTTTCCTGTATTCCAATAACGATAAGAGTGCAGCTGAAATTAGGAAAGCAACCCCTTTTTACTAGCCGCACAAAAAGTAAAATACCTAGGAGATAATTTAAGAGGTGAAGGACCTCTATGATGGGAACTTTAAAAACCTGAAAAAGAAAATTAAAGCAGAGCTATGGAAGAGGGAAACTTCCCATTCTCCTGGATTGGGAGGATTAACATAATGAAAATGGCAATACTGCCAAAGGCTATATGCAAATTCAATGCGATACCTACCAATATCCCAATGTCACTCTTCAATGAAATAGAAGAAGCAATCCAAAAATTCATATGGAATAATAAAAGACCCCGAATAGCAAAGAAGTTTATTGTGATTCTCATTTTGTATTGCCACCTTGATTCTACAAAGTCATTTATGAATTTTAACTTTCTTCCCTCCCTTTGGATAAACCTCACAAACACTATGCCTCTAGGTCCCAAGCACTTAACTCTTAGCTCTGGACAATTGTTCCTAGACAGTGAGTTACTTAATTGTATTTTGAGCGCATAAAACATGCATATAAAACTAGCACATTTTGATCTTATGAGAAAGCAGCCTTTTTTCCCCTCTCAAATTTATTTCCTGATAGGCATTTTTATAGATAATCTGCTTTCATTTTTAAATGAAAGACTGGTAGGAAACTGTGTTCATAATCTGGCTCCTTCTCTCGCACCTCAACACCTAAAACACAAATTTCACAAAGCATTTACAAGAAACAATACAAAAACCAAACTTGGGAATGCTCAGATGCAGAACGTTTTACAAAACCCAGAATAACTCTGCTGTCTGAGGGAGGGGCTGATCCTCAGGGCCCAAGCCCACGGGGCAGGCATGTGTTAGATGTGAGTCAGTGACACTGTGTCATTCACACAGCAGCTGCCGAGTTGCTGCCCTAGCTGAACAGCAGATGCACCCTGATCCTCTCCCACAGTCCCAGGCAAGGTGCCTGCAATGGCCTGATATGGGCAGGCTGCCACTAGGATCCTACTTCACCAGACAGACCAGCATGCCAGATGAAGTGGCTGCCACCTGAATTATCAATTTTTTTGGAGCAGTATTAAACAAAGTGGTACACATTACTGTATGATATGTAATGCTATGCTATATCCTTGAGTCTCTAGTCCAAAATCATTGAACTTTATACCAACAAGAATGGATTTTATTGTTTGTATTCATAAGGCCATAATGGAAAACTGAAATAAAAGTACAACAAAACTCCTATCCATAAACACGTGATTAAATCACAGAATTTGAAAAAAATTGTAAGTAGTGCAAATGAAATTATACTAGAAAAGTAAAATACACACAAAATACATTACATTTGTTACATTCAAATGTAAAATAGGTAATTACAGACAGAATTCCTACTGGATAAAAATATTACAGTGGTTTAAAAGGTTGAAGTGATATAGTTTATATATTGTTTTTATAAAACTTATTTATATCTCCAAGTTCTGTTTATCTCAGTGAAGGAAAATGTTAGAAAGTAGATATTATATGTGGCACCTCTTGCTTGCAGTACCACGAAGGAGAGTGGCACTTCCTAATGGGATTCCTGAGATGAAACCCACACCCAGCCCAAGTAGGCCCATCAGGGGTCCATGTGGTGACCCTAAGGGAGTCCAGGACATTGCATTGTTGCTGCAGCAGGTGCAGGACCTTTGCGGTGGGCTGTAGCCAACAAGGTTCCATTAGTGACCAAACCAAGCAACCCAGACTCAGGTGCCAAAGCCGGGGGGAAGGCAAGGCAAGTCCTGCCTTCCATCTGTGCAGCCTAAACTGCCAAGGCCAGGCCCTTTCCCCTGCTTTGGAGAACAACAAGGGTAGGGGGTGAGCCCATTGCCTCCAAATGGAGTATCCCTGGAATGGCACCCAGAGCTGGGCCCATGTGGGCCAGAAAGGCGACGGAGGAGGCTACACAGCAAAGCAAGAGGAACTTCATTCCCTCGGTGCTGCAGCTGGTGTGCTGATTGGAATATGTAGGGTTGGCCCTGTACCCGAGTCCACAAGGACCAGAAAATGGAGGTCCACAGAGTTGCTGAAGGGGCTCCAGGTTGCTGAGCTGCTCCATCTGTCACAAGCCAGCTGGCAGAAGGGCCAACACATGGCTCCAGTACCCAGACCCCCTTAAAAACAGATGAGGTGAACCAAGGCTGGGCTGCCTGGCCCCAAGGGGGCAGACTGCATGCCCAGCCTTCCTTTACCAATGGACTGTACAGTGTACAAACAGGGTGTCCCTCACCCCGCACTCATGGGGGCAAACAGTGACCCCAGAACAGAGTCTCCCTAGGATGGGCCACGCACTCAGGAGCACAGAAGACCAGTACCAACACAGCTGGAGGAGGAGAGGGCAACAGTGGCCTCAAATCCATACCCATAGCTGCCAGCTCCTGGGTGAAATGGAGCAACTGAGACTGGGAAGTTAGGTGGGTAGGGTGGGCTGGGCTCATCTGGAAATGCTGGGGAGCATGCACATACTCCACTCACTGCACATCCACGATAAAGGAGTTGGCCACACATCTCAACGGGTGACCTGAGTAGGCACCCACACCCACAGGGACTACAGAAATGGAGTTTCATGTGGTGACTTGGAAAGGGCTCCAGGGCACAGCTTTGGAGCAATGAACAACTGGCAAAAACAAAAACAAAACAAAACAAAACAAAACAAAAAACGAAAGACGTCCAGTAAAACTTTTCAGCAATGATAACCTATTATACTTTAAAAACAGTTTTACTTTCCTCTTGTCCTGTATTTTTGCATGGGGCCCTCTGAATTAACCAGAAATCCCCAGGATTTCTTCATGCATAGTAATACAAATAAATATAGCTTCTATTCTTTTTTAATTAAGGGAAGTTGCATTTAGTTCTTTCCATTGTTTGATTCATGAAAAAGAAATCCTGAAGTATATATGTAAAACACCGAACTAAGCATTTCTTCTGAACTCCTCACTGAAGGAAGGGAATAAAATGATTGTGTAACAGGTATCACCCATATTGTCACTGTGCTAGATGTGTCTCTGATTAGAAAATAATCCTGCCATTGAACATGCAGATCGCTTATGCAAAATGTTTCCCAACAATTCTTGTTGATATATTGCATTTATCTTCCTCTTCCTGCCTCCTCACCTGCTCCTCTTCTCCAGAGTCCTGTTTCCCTTCTCTCCTAACTCTACTTTCTCCCTGTCCCCTCCTCTTCTCCCTCCTGCTATGCCCTTCCTCTTCTCTTACCCCTTCTTCCTCCTTTCCTTTCCTCTTTCTATTATACTTTCTCTTCTAATTCTTTATGGTCCTGGGGGTTGGACACACACTAAGCAGATGCTCTCCTGCTTGCTACAGGCCTCCAGTCTGGACTTCATTTCAATGACACTCTATTTCTTTGTTGCAAACCCAACAAAGTCTTTATGATTTAATTCATTGTTCATATTCTACACCATGAATATGTGCTACTTCATACAGTGTGGCAAATAGGTTTGGATTATGCTTTGGGCTTCAGTTAAACTCATCAGAAATAATGTGTTTGAAGGCAGTCTAATGTGATCCTGTTACTCCCACATTAATGAACTGGTTACTTCATATCTTGCAAGAGTACTTCCATATTGCTCCCAGTTTAATGAACTGTCATTTTGTGGTAGCACCCACAGTAACACTAACCCAAGGATTGCTGGGGATCAGAAGATTAAGTCTAAACAGGAAAATCCATCAGATATTTATCTCAAAATAACTACTAAAAAGCCAGAAGAAAGCCTGTGGCTACGTGGTTTAGTACCATACTTCCACAGAATAAGCTGACGACAGGGCCCAGGCCTGATTTGAAGACATGTGGTGGGTGCATACACACACAAACACACACACACACACACACACACACACACACACACACACACACACACACACACACACACACACAATTTCCCAGCTAGAGCAAGTATCTGTATTCCCATTAACATATCTGAGTTCCAATTTGATGTGTTTGGATATTTTTTGAAAGTTTTATCATCAACTTACCCAATTTTAATAAATGACAACCTGTTCACTATTATTTAATCCTGGTTGGAAAATATTTTAAGACACATTTTCATGTAGGAAATTGTTTTTTCCCCAAATCGTGACTGTCTTGGTTTGTAAGAATGAAAGAATTGTGCCTTTAATTCATTAGTTCATAAATTAGAAAAAGTATCCCTAACCCTAGAACCAATGGCCTTTGGATTCTAAAAGCCAATAAAGTACATTAAATTTATACATCCTGTCTTTGATTCAACTCATCTTTCTTAAAATTGTTTCTACTTAATATCTTGCCATTTTTCTAACACAACATTCAGGCTCCTTCACACTAATCATACCCTAATCCTAATATTATTAGCAGTTTCCTATTTCCTATTCATCCTAATTCGATCTTGACTTGTTATTCAAAGATTTATTTTCAATTTGACCCTAAATTTTCCATTTCCCTAATACTAACACTGTCCAGCTGGAACTGAAACCTAATTTTCAAACTAATAATAGTCCAAAATTAATAATAATAAATACTCTAGATTTATTCATTTTAATGAATATTCCAGTTTGCACTCTGGAAATGAGTTTCAATTTGCCCTAATTCCAACAAATTTCCTGATTCTGCCTGTGAAGTTATCTTGTTTCCTAACATGAACCATTATATTACTTGTCCTCAAATTCTCTTACCGGGAAAAATACTGTAGTTTCCATTAATCCTACCTTTTCCTGCACCACTGTATCCTAAAACAATTTCAGATTTATATATCACCTAGTCCTTTACTTAACGCTAACTCTCACCCTAAAACTGGCTGTAAAACTCTCATTAATCATTACAAGAATGATCACTGAGAAATAAGTATAATAATAATGCTCTAGTTACTATTAAGGCTCACATTTTTGCTTCTACCTGTTAGTGAAATCTCAATTTTATAGTAAAACTTTCCTATTCATAACGCTAATCATAATCAGAACAAAATACTGACCCTGATTTTAATCCAAATTATATATCAATACTAACACTAATTAGTTAGTATTTCACTAGTTTTCATTCATCCTAACTTGATTCAAATAAGCCTTCCAAACATAAGTTTCAATTTTTTTCCAATATCTTAGTCATTTTCTAACCCTAAACTTAATCTTAACTGGAATATTGAGAATAAATATAAGCCTAATTGCAAGTTGATTCTAATATTAATAGCAATACTCTAATTCACATTCATTCTAATTCTTGCCAGGCTTATATTAAAATTTACCTTCAATTTGACCCTCATTTTTTTTCTCTTTCAACCTAACCCTAACCATAACCTTAACTCTAAAGGTATCCCAATTCTAAAATTTATGAAAAATGCTCATTTTTTGCAATCCTGAAATTCCACTGTAATCCTCGAAATAAATTGCAGGTTTTCCTAAGCCTTACAGATTTTCTCACTCTTATCTCTGAACCTATCTTGTTCCATAAGAGGAATCATTATACCCATTGATCTCAAATCCTGATATTATGAAATACATTGCACTTCCATTATCCCAGATTTTCCTGAATTCCTAAAATCTAAAAAAGTTTAGTTTTACTTAACATTTAACACATTTCTTTTTCTTTTTTTTCTTTTTGTCGGTCCTGGAGCTTGAACTCTGGGCCTGAGCACAATCCCTGAGTTCTTTAGCTCAAGGTGTGCGCTTGTACCACTTGAGCCACAGCACCACTTTCTGGTTTACTGGTAGTTAATTGGAGATAAAATTCTCACAGACTTTCCTGCCTGGGCTGGCTTTGAACTGCGGTCCTCAGAAATCAGCTTCCTAAGTAGGTAATGAGGCTGACAGGGGGATTAAAGTTAAATGCATAAGGTAATGAGTACATTTCTTGTTGACCATTGTTACTCCCTTCTTTGTTGTTGTCCAACTATCCCTTCCCTCTCCCATCTCCATCACTCTTCTCTCTCCATGGTGTAAAGTTCATTTTCAGTACAGTGTGCTGTGAGTATTATTGTTGCAATAGGTCATCCTGAGTTGAACCTAAATTTGCTATTTCTGTAACCCTAATTCTAATTCTGTCTGGTATCCTAACCCTAACCATAATAATAATGATAGTTCAATTAGAAGTTAACAAAAAAAATACTCATTTTTTTTTCATCCTGTTAATCCTCTGTACATCTTAAATTTGTAGTAGGAAGACCCCCTACTCAGGCAGGCAAGCCCACCTAGTCGTCTGGAGTGACAGAGCCCACCACAACAAAGTTGTTATTAAAGAAGCAACTTTATTGAGAAGGTTCCTACACTGACTGGCCAGGGCTGCAGCACAGGCTCAGGAGCTGATACTGCGATCCCCAGCGGCCCACGTACTTAGGTTTTTAAAGGCAAAACTCACAGCCTGGTCATGTAGGCAACAAATGAGATTGTCTCACACCAAAAAGATTGCACAGTCATACCAGACCACACACAGGTGGCCAATGAGGTTACACTTTGTCACATAATGGCTGTTTAAACCAGCCTATCACTTTTGGTTTAAATGACTCATGAATTCAATGGTAAAGTGGAGCTTAAGGTAAGCATATACAAGGAGTTTAGTGGAGTTTAACACAAGCATGTGAAAAAGGCGGACTTTATGGTAAACTCAGGATGTTGCCAGCATGAGCCTGATTACTGGCTATCTGTTTAAAAGGTCAGTCCTTAACAGAATAATGAAGGTGGGTTAAGTTGTTAAGGGGAGGGGAACCTAGGGGCATTCTTCTCATTCTAAGAACTGAGCTGGTTGGAGCCAAGGTCCAGTTAACCTTGTTTAGAGGTTTTTGGTTTTTTTCCTAAAATCCCTAAAACAAAAACAAAGTCTGTAAAGAAGCTGTACTAGCTCGAGTCTCCTCTCAGGGCCTACTTCAAAATTAAGTTGCAGTTTAGCTTAAGTCTTCCAAAAGAGTTTATATGTGCATATATAAAGATATAATTTTATGTAAAAAACAAGATCTTTGGAGGAAGGAGTAACAAAAAGGAAATAGAGTGAGTATAATAAAATGTTTTAAATATATTATGGAAAGAGAATAACGAAACTGCCACTTCTGAAAATTAATAACCATTAATAAAATAACTAAAAATAAATAAATAACACACTGCCTTCCACTGTTCGTGAAGAGAACTATGATATGTTTTGTGAAAGAAATACTTGTTCTAAACTTTGTTCATGCATAATTTATATTGTTATTGGCCAATTATTTAACTTAATGAATAAAAATAAGATTCCCTGACAAAAAAAATAAAACATTTACCTAGTAATTGTATGAGAAAAAGTTATAGTCATGAGTTTTAAGAATCTTTCTATTTCCCTACAAAGCAATGATTTAGGTTTACTAATCTAATATTTGTAGTAAGTTTAGAGAACATAATAGGCATAAAAAACAATGAACTGTACATCTTGTGTCTTGGATTAGTGATATTTTAAACATTGTCTATTATTCAAATGAATAGTTAGGTTTACTTTTCAAAATAAATGCAATTTTAACTCCTTTCAGAACAAGTACTTACCCTGCAATTAAATGTATTAGTATATTCAGATATTTAAAAGCTAAATTTTCTATGTTTGTTATGTAGCTCTACATATTCAGAATGACATGATTTTCCTATTCGTAAATGTCTAAACTCTGGGATTTTTCCTTCATCAATATAAATTGTCTCATGAGGTTTTTGTGAAAGCTCCAGTAACCAGTGTGGGATGTTTGCTTCATCAATATAAATTATCTCATGAGGTTTTTGTGAAGGCTCCAGTAACCAGTGTGGTCAAAAATATTTCCTAAATTCTAAATTTTAAATCTAATCATTTTTAGCCTTTGATTTTATCAGTTATTGTCTCTTCAGAGCAACTAAAATAAATACTAACTTTTAAACATTTCACTCACATTGTAAATAATATTCACGTGGGTCAAACAGAGACTAATCATTTCAAACTCACCATATTTGATGATCTCAGTGTGAAGAATGTAGAGAGTATAAGAATCTTATACTCAATAATATTTTTGGTAAAATTAAATTAAATTATATATCTAGATTTCTAAATTGGAGGTAAATCACATGGAAATAAGAAAATAATACAAAAATGATTACTTTGGGATCATTTTCTTCTTAATTTTTTTATTGTGAAAATATTGTACAGAGGGGTTACAATTATATGGGCAAGCCCTCTCCCACTTGAGCCACAGCGGTACTTCAGGCTTTTTTCTGGTAATGTGGTACTGAGAAATCAAGACCAGGGTTTCATATATGCAAAGAACTCTACCCCTAAGGCACATTTCCAGCCCTCTACTTCAGGTTTGTTAGTTTGTTTATGTCTTTTTGTTGTTGTTGTTGTCAGTTGTAGGAGTTGAAATCTAGGCCTGGGTTCTTCAGCTAAAGTCGTGTGCCCTACCACTTGAGGCACAGGTCCACTTCAGGTTTTCTGGTGGTTCATTGGAGCTAAATGTCTCAAGGACTTTCCTGCCCATGATCTTCAGATCTCATCCTCTTGAGTAGCTAGGATGACAGGCATGAGCCACAAGCACCCAGCTTCCACTTCAGGTTTCTTAGTGGTGAATTGGAGATAATAGTATCATGGGACCTTTTGTGTCCGGAATAGTTTAGAACCCAGGTCCACAGATTTCAGCTTTCTGAGAAGGCAGGATGATAGTCCTCAGCTATAGACCCCTAGGTCATGGCACTCTGTTGCAAGGGGGTGCTTGGCTCCACATGGTAGAGTGTTGGCCATGAGCACAAGAGGTAAGGGTCAGCACCTCTGCCCTGAGTTCAAGATTCATGACTGAGGAAAAACAAAACAATTGTCTGCAGGAGACAACTCACCGACTCTTTAGTAATACATAATTTTGTCCCTGCCAGGGGACATATCTGGGCCTCAATATTCGTGTCTTCATAATCATCTCAGTTGTGGAGCTCTTACAAGGACCAGATGAAAGAATGCACCCTATGAAGGACACAGCACATAGCACTCTTTGAAGGACTCAGCCCACAGCATCATGTGATAGACTCAGCACACTGAACCCTGTGAAGGACTCAGCACATAACTCTATTCCACAAGCTGTCATTAGAATTAGGGTGCTTTCATCAGTATCACCATTCTTTGAGGAACATTTTATAAGCCACACAAGTTCACATCTAATGGTTTATTGGGGTGGGTTTTTGGGGGGTTATACATGGGAGTTGTACTCTATGCATAGGGATACTGTTCAAATAACATTTGCTCACAGCTAGAAATCTACCTCTTTGAGCCACATTTCCAGGATTCTCACAGATTTCCTGACAGGGCTGGGTTTTAAAGCCCCCAAGCAGCCAGGATGATGGGGGTAAACCAGCAGTGTCTGGTTTCTTGGAGCTGGGTTGCAGCAGTTTACATCTGGCTGTCAGGTTAAGTGGCAACTGTCAGCACCAGACTCCTAGCTTGCTCTGTGATGAGGTATTTGAAGTCCTAGCCTTCTATAGTTGCAGTTAGAACATTCTACCTTTTTTTGGCAGCAGTCCTGGGGTTTCAGTAAGGGCTTAGACACCGTCATTAAGTGTTTGTGCTCCAGGCTAGCACTCAATTGATTGAATGACAGCAGAACTTCTGGGTTTTCTGTTTATATGGCACTGAGGAATTGAACCCAGGGCTTCCTGCTTACTAGGGAAGCACTCAACCATCGAGCCCCATGACTGAATGAGGTATAAGTAGGTAGACATTGCTGTATATTAATATTATGTACACAAAAAGAGACATCCCTATATTATTAACATAGATATTACTGCCAATTATTAGATATTAAATTATGTCTCCACTTAATGATGTGTGCCAGTTGAAAAATTAATAAAGCATCAATTATAATTACTCAATATCCTGTTATTATTTATCATATATGTACATATATACATACATATATTTATATACTTTATAGAATAAGACAGATGTCTATATATAATTAAATATACATCATGTGTCACTACCAATTATTAGGTATTTAATAATGACTCCATGCAATTTTTATTCTGTTAGTGCTTAATAAAATATTAATAAAACTTAATACACATCCTATAATTATTATGTCTCATTTTATTTAGAATGATTCACTAATTCAACCCTTCATCATTTATGGTAGTGACAATTATTCCACCTATGACATTTATTACATTTATGACATCCTATTACATAGCATATAGAGTTGCATCCGAATTATACATCCTACCTGACACCGAGGACTTTTGAAGAAAAATAAAATGTGTCATGTTCGGCTTCTCACTCCAAGAATACATTTTTGGCAGTGCTGGGATCTAAACTCAGGGCTTAGAAATTCATGAATGGGTAATTTTCAGCCCAGCAGCCTCTAGCCAATTCAGCTCCTAGGCAGTTCCCAGGCTCTGAGATGGAGCCCCATATTTTGACTCCATATTGTGCCTAGTGTAGTTATTCATTTTATTTTTGTTTTATTCATCTATTTACCATTTATTTTATTGACTGTTATTACACATGGAATATTGATTACATTTATTACAGAGATTATAGATTTGCCTATGTATGAAACTTCATACCTGATACTCAGGACTTTCACAGCAAAGGAAAACATGTGTCACCATAGGCTTCTTACTCCACGATTCAATTTTTGGGAGTGCTGGCATCTGAACTTACAGCCTACAAGGCTCAATGCATGAATGGGTGACTGTCAGCACACCAACCTGGTGAATATTTAGCTGACAAGTAGTTCCCAGCACCTGAGATCGAGCTCCAGGGGTTGAGAAAATGAGAACAGATTGACATGCAGATGGTAGTACACAAATAAATATAGATCTTTATAGAATGCCAGAAATGTCTATACAATAATCAGTTATATATGCTACATTCCAACCAATTCTTGGGTATTTATTATGCCTCCATGTAATTAATATTGTTTTCATCCTTAATGAATTATTAATTAAATCAACCACTGTCCTGGAATTATTGTGTCCATGTAATTAAAAGTATTCTTTTAATGTGTCAAAAATCTTCAGTAATATCCACCAGCCTCCTAAAATCACTCTAATTTTATAATAGTATCTTTCAGGAACAACTAATTCAACCTTGACATTCATAACCTTCCATTGGTATTCCTATGAATAGGAACAAGACTCTTAGGATCTCCCACCATTGGTAAAGGTCAGGACCGCGCTTCAAACCCAGGGCCTATTTTGTCCTGTTGGCCAATGGCTTCCCTGGAATCCCACCAGCCTTCAGCAATGCCAGGTTACCAGCACTTTTCATGTCAGTCAAACCCAGGAAGGTCACCTTGCAAAGAAAACAAATGTAAAACCAGCAGCTATTTGGAAGTTGCTGGGTTTTTTTTTTTTTACCTGTTTTGTTTTATTTTATTTTTTCCTGTCAGCCTTTGGGCCCGGAATCCAGGTTTGGCTGTGGGTCCAATGGCTGCACTATAGCCTAGAGTGATCAAAGCTCAGGCAGAGTTGACGCGACCTGAGTTCAAGCCCTGTCTTTGACAAAATAAAAATACATACAAAAATACATACATACATTTAAAATATTTTTAAATTTTTGAGGCTCCTTGGTTTGGAATTCATGCCAATTTTTTTCTGCCAGGCCTGGGATTTGAACTCAGTGTTGGGTAAATCTGCAGCATAGTGGGGTAAGGGGAAGCTCACCGTGCTGGAAGACAAGAAAGACAGGCTCCTAGGGCCTGACTTCAAGTCCTACCACTTGTACACATTTTAAATACATGATTTATATTTACATACACATGTTTACTGCATATTTCAATTAGTGTATTTATTCATTTTATTTTGTGTTATATTTATGTATTATGTATTTTAGTGAGTATGATTACACATATAATATTTTTTACATCCTATTACATAGGACATAGTTTTGTGTATGTATTATGCATCATTCCTGAGACCCAGGACTTTCACTGATAAGGAAAATAAGTAGGACAGTTGGCTTCTTCCACAAGGATTAAGTTTTTGGCAGTTCTGTGATTTGAACACCAGGCCTAGAAGGCCCAATTCATGAATGGGTCAATGTTATCCCACCAATCTGATGCAAATGAAGTTATCGGCAAATTTGAGGACTGGAGATCAAGCCCTGAGAGTGGCCAATATATAAACACATACATGTGTAGATTGCAGTGTGTTTGTATTTACATATGTATATGCATATATAAATGTATACAGAGACAGATAAACATTTATGTAGATTCTAGTGTATAACTCTATATAAAGAGTGATGTCTATATCTTATTTTCATATGTTCTATTGCTACCAATTATTTGGTCTAAAATTATGCCTCCATTAATTAATCACAGAAGAAGACTTAATAAATTATTAAATTAATCAATGACCTGTATTTATTGCATACAATCTTATATTAGAATGACTAGCTAAGTAGTAATTCAATTAGTACATTTCAAACATTCTATTAGTGTTCCTATACATAGGAATGAGTTTTCTAGGATCTTCAGTAGTGTGTAGGTGCCATTCCCAGGATCCAACTCAGGACCTAGGTGTGTGAATTAGGCTCGGGCTTCACTGACAGCCCACCAGCATTCAGCCAGGCAAGGTCACGTTCAATTTTCAAGCTGAGTCATTGAGACCCAAGCCGGTCAAGTTCAAAGGAAACAAAGGTAAAACGGTTGTGTAAAACTTCCTGGTTTTTTTCCTTCTCCATTTGTGTTGATTTGATGTTTTTATGCCAGTGTTGGGAGTGGAACTCAGACCCTAGGATCCCTGGATCATCTGTGGGTGTAAAAGCAGCACCCCAACCTAGGGTAATCATAGTTTAAGACACAATAAAATGCTTCCTTTAGCAATAAGAGCTCACAGAAAATGTCTAGGCTAACATTTCAAGCCTCAGGACCTGCCACACAAAAATAGAGCCAGTAACTCCATGTGTCTATGTATGCATGCATGCATTTCTATTGGTGAACATCCAGAGTATCTCTGAAGAAAGGCACCCAGCTAGGAAATTTGCTTTGAATATAATTATTTCATAGTACAGAGAGTGCTTTTAAGACAGTGCATGTTCGGGGCTCCCCTCACTGTTCCCGGTGTAGCCTGAGTGTTTCCCCACACCTCAAGCTGCTGGAGGAAGTCTGCCTCATTGTTGGAACAGGCAGACAAAAAACCTCTCTCCTGTACAACTGTGTAACAAACAATTCATCCAGGGGCAATTAGTGAGGATGAATGTGGGTGGGCTCTGAAGTCCAGGAGATAAAGGCCTCCTTGTACCCCAAGCTCTTTATCTCCCCAGGGCTCTGTTTTGACAGGAAGCCTTCATTAGTGTCACCTTCCATGGCAGGCCAAGTTCCTTGTACTTATCCTGTCTTTGTTAGACTATGTCCCATTGTTGAAACAAACTGCTACAATTAATTCAAGAGTCCTTCTGGCAGACAACTGGGGAGCTGAACCTAATGAAATGATTCACCATTGGCAATGGTGCCTCACTTGGTTTCCAGAAGCTTGGTAAATCTAAGTACATGTGTAATATCACAATGCTTCCAGTCATCTAGGGCTGGTGAAGCTCATCAGGTTTTGAAACATTTGACCTCTCCTAGTTGGGCCCTGGATGGCTAGGTTTTGAGGTTGAGCACAGGGCCAGGGTGCTGACCATAAGCTCAGAGCAGAAGCTCTTTGCTTTACCATTTGGTGTCACAGTTTCATTTCTGGTATCCTTATCTGTGTGTGTGTGTGTGTGTGTGTGTGTGTGTGTGTGTGTGTGTGTGTGTGTGTGTGTGTGCGCGCGCGTGCACACCCGTCCTGGAGATGGAACTCAGGACCTGAGCACTGTACATGAGTTTCTCCTGTATGAGGATAGCACTCTACCACTTGAACCACAGAGCCCCTTCAGGCTTTTTTCCCCCTAGGGATGTGGTACTGAGGATTCTAACCCAGGGTTTCATATATGCAAGGCACTCTACCCCTAAAACACATTCCCAGCACTCCACTTCAGTTTTCTTGCTTTATTTTCTTGTAAGTAGAAGGAGTTGAAGTCTGGGCCTGGGTGCTGTCTCTGAGCTCTTCAGCTCAAATCTAGAACACTACTACTTGAGCTACAATGTCCCTTCAGCTTTCTGGTGTTTCATTGGAGATAACCATCTCAAGGAATCTCCTGCCCAGGCTGGCTTTGGACCCTGATCCTCAGCTCTCAGGCTCCTGAGTAGCTAGGATGAGAGGTGCAACTCACCGGTTCCCAGCTTCCACTTTAAGTTTCTAAGTGGTAAATAGGAGATAATAGTCTCATGGGACCTTTTGTATCTGGGATAATGTTGAACCCAGATTGTTAGATCTCAGCTTCCTGAGTAGGCAAGATGACAGACCTCAGCTACAGATGCCAAGGGTCGTTGGCTCCACGTGATAGGACACTAGCCATGAAACCAACAGGGAAGGGTCAGTGCCTAGGCCCTGAGTTCAACATTTACAACCGGAAAAAATAAACCAAGACAATTGTCTGCAGGGGACAACTCATTAGAGTTCAGAACATCCAAAATTTTGGCCCTGACATGGGACATATTTGAGCCTCAACTTTCTCATATGCACAATCATCTTACATGTGGAGCTCTTACAAGGACCAGGTGAAAGAATGCACCCCATGAAGGACTCAGCACATAACACCTCATGAAGGACTAATCACATAGCTCTATCCCACAAGCTGTCATTAGAATTAGGGTGTTTTCATCAGTATCACCTTTTTTCTTTTTTCAGAAACACATCACAAACTGCACAAAGTTCACATCTAATGGTTTAATGGGGTGAGGTTTTTTAGGAGGAAGTTAGCCATGAAGATTGCACTAGAAGGTTGGGGCTACTGCCCAAAGATTTTAGCTCAAGGCCAGAGCTCTTACACTTTGAGCAACAGCTTAGAGTTTCACAGACTTCCTGCCAGGGCTGGGTTTTAAAACCACAGTGCGATGGACCAGCTCGGCCGGAGCACTGGGACCGACGGGACAGGATCTCGGGATAGGTGGGCAAAGGAGTCGGCGAAGTGACAAACAGACATAGACTCAAAAGAGTTGCATCTGAGTGTATCTTTATTGAGGAGAATTAACATTTTTATACAGTGTGTGATTGTGACATAGATTCTTTGTTTATTTAAGCACGTAATCAATTTTTTAAAGGCAAAGCATTGATGAATTACATGAAAATTAATGACTATCCCATCAACTGTTTAAGCTAAGTGGTGCGAAACAAGCCTAGCATATTGTTTAATAGAATACGTCATCTATTCAGGCTTTTTTATGTTTAATAATTAACAAACCTAAGACAGGGCTGTACTTACATTATACTCTTTTTAATTTTATCCAACTAATTTCATCTTTATAAGCTCCTGTATAAGGAAATGGTTCTTGGTTGGTTGAGGAAATATGTCACTAACTTTATATTTTGTGTGAAAACACCATCTATTCCCTATAACATAAGTTGGACTAAACTTAATCATAACTGTTGGGAGAATCTTTCTTTTTCTTTTATAATCAGAGGACCTTTCTTTTTAGAACTCTCTAAACTACTGGGATAACTCTTTCTAACTTAGTTTAGTTCATTGATTTTGTCTGTTAGACATATCTAGAAATTTTAAGTCTTTATATTTACTATTTGTGAGCTGCAAAACCGCTTGTGAAGTTGTAGGAGTATCTGGAGGCAACGTCACATCAGATGATAGATTGATTGGGGGATTGCCCACATTTAATCTTTGGCCTTAGTCTTTATTACTTAGAGAAGCCATCTCTATTGGACTGGAAAAATACAACATGCTCTGTTCACGGATCAATAGAAAAATAGTCAAAACGAGAATAAAGGCAACGAATGTACAGCCAAGAAGAATATAGTAAGAATAAAGGTAGAGGCTATAAAGGTGCAGCCAAGTGTATGGGAAGCCTTGAGCCAACACCCCCTTCCTGGGGCATGCTTCCTTGAAGCTCTTTGTCCAACACAATCTCTCAGGCAGACTCCGCAGAAGGTGGCGTGGCACCCACTGGTTACAGAAAGATGTCCACTCAGCTGGAAATACCAGGAACCACTGGAAGTGAAGAAACTTAAGTGTTTGACCTTGTTTCTCTGGCCAGAGACTATTCATTGAACTTGCAGTCCCTTATTCTGTTGTCGAGGTCAAATCAGAAGCCATCTATCCACCACAGGCAGCTTTATGGAAGTGCTCCACCAACCTGCCCTGGCTTCTCTTTGCTGAACCCAGCTAAGGACTCCTTGCAGACACATCTTCATGGCTGCTTTGCCTGCTGTGATCTCTGCTCCTTTCCAAACGCTTGCTTCGGCAGCTTCCTCTCCATTGTGCCTCTCGGACTGGGTTCCCATGGTGGTTGGATACTGAGCTGCTTGTTAGAGGAGGAAACAAGAGTTGTTGTATACAATGGCAGGCCTGAATTGGCCTGGAGGCAGGACAGACGCTCTCCCAGGTGGGACTTGTCAGGGCACAGGGCAGGCATCCTGCCACTGGGCCCTGGGTCACTGTGGTGAGCAGCAGTCACACTGGAATGTCTCTTTCTCAGAGAACAACGGGTTAAGTCTGACCAGATTGTCTTTTTTAGGGAATCCACTTCTCCACCAACTCCTGGGGGATGCCTGGGGCTTGAGTCTATGTCAGGCTCCACTCCTGTCCAGAACCTTTCATTCCAAAAGTTTCAACCAAGTATATGTGGCGTGGCACACCAGTGTTAGATCTCAGCCCCGGAGTATCTTGGATGATAAGTATGAGTGAGCCAGCAGCATCTGGTTCCGTGGAGCTGGGTTGCAGCAGTTTACCTCTGGCTAAATCAGGTTAGATGGCAACTGTCAGCAATAGATTCCAAGCTTGCTCTGTGATGAGATATTTGCAGTCCTATCCTTATATAGTTGAGGTCAGAACATTCTTTTTTTTTTTTTAATTTAATTTTATTTTATTTGTGAACATACTGTACAGAGGAGTTACAATTACATGGGCAGGATAATGCATACATTGCTTACCAAGCATTGCAGCCTCCTCCTTTGTTTACCCTTCACATCCCTTCCCAGCCTCCCCCCTCCCTGCCAATCCCAATCCTTCTCCTTCCCCCCTCTTCCCCGCCCCCCCGCACCGACGTTGTAAAGCTTGTTTTGGACATGACAACTTGTACTTCTCATTGTTGCAACAGGTCTACCTGTATCCTTAAACAACTGGTTTTTTCCCATCTCCTCCACAAGTTATACTGACATCAAATATAGTGAAAGCAAGGGTTATACTGTGGGGGAGGGACATACAAAGCAACAAAGAGATAATCTTATAAATGCGTTAGAAACATGCATGAAAGAAAAAAAAACATTAAAATACAAATCTAAGGGTTCATTTTCCTGACATCACATTATCTGACCTTTTCCGCTTGACTCCTACATATACTAGATATTACAAATAAGGGAAACCATGGGCCCTATGTTTCTTTGGGCCTGGCTTACTTCACTTAATATAATTTTTTCCAAGTTTTTCCATTTCCTAACAAATGGTGCAATGTCATTCTTTCTGATGGGGGCATTTTTTTCTTTTTTGGTGCCAGTCTTGGGTCTTGAGTAAGGGTCTAGACACAGTCCCGAAGCTTTTATGCTCAAAGCTAGTGCTCAACTGCTTGAGCAACAGCACAACTTCCGGATTTTTCTGTGCATGTGGTAACCAGGAATCGAACCCAGGGCTTTGTACGTACTAGGGGAACAGTCTACTACAGAGCCCCAGGAGTAACAAGTGTATAAACAGATAAATGTGTAGATTCGTAGATAGATAGGTAGATAGGTAGATAGATAGATGTATATGTATAAACTAAGAGAAATTCTATCTTATGAAATTGCATATTCGTTAGTACTACTAATTATTGGCAACTAAATTATTCCTTCCTTGTTTAAGTATCATGATTGAATACATAATAAAGTATTAATTGAAAATCAGTCAATGTAATATAATTGTGTATAATATGAAAATCATGCACTACTAATTTTTTACTTTTATAACAATCCATTTGTATGGATGTATCATCAGAATGTATTTCTTAGAACCTCCCACCATTCATTAGTGACAGTTCCGGGATTAGAACTCCAGGCCCAAGTTGCCGGTTTTGGCTATGGCTTCCCTAATAGCCTGCCAAACATCAGCAATGCAAGGTGCACTTTCTGGGCCTTGTCATTTAGACCCAGGATGGTCACAATACCAAAGGAAAAAAAAAGTAAAATCCCTTTCTTGAACTTCTCAGTTTTATGCTTCTCCTTGTTTTTGTTTTTTATTTTTGCCAGCCCTGAGATTTGAACTCGGGTCCTAGGATCCCAGGGTTGGTTGTGGCAGAGGTGCCAAGACCTAAGTTAAAGCCCTGTGCTGGGCCAAAAAAGAAATAAATAATAATAATATGGCCCTGGCTTGGAATATGCACCATTTTTCTGGCAAGCCCTGGATTTAAACTCAGGGCCTGGGTAACTCTGTGACATTGTGGGTGAAGGAGAAGCTCACCATCCTTGAAGACAAGAAATTCAGACCAGTTCCCAGGGCATGGACTCAAGCCCCAGCACTTGGAAAAAATAATATTCATATATTGTATCTATTTACATACATGGGTTTACTGCATATGACCTTTATTACCCTTATTTATGTGGTATTATTACACATATAACACTTCATTTATTACATCATATCACCTAGATTATATTTGCATACGGATTATACATCATATTGAGACTCAGGACTTTCTCAGAGAAGGAAAAAAAATGTGTCAAAATTGGCTTCTTACTCCATGAATAAATTTTTGGCCATGCTGGGATTTCAACCCCCTGCCTGCAATGCCCAATCCATACATGGGGTCACAGTCTGAACACACCAGCCTCCAGCAAACTGAGATGCCAGGAAATTCTGAGGACCTTTGATCAAACCACAGTAGTGACCAATATATACATTGATAGATATGTATATGTGTATGTGTATATACATATATATATGTACACACACACACACACACACACATATATATATTCCTTCCCATATTTATATATATATATATATATGAGAAGGAATGTGAGGATATTAATTTATATATATATGTATATTATTACCAATTATTTGTTATTATATTATGGCACCATTTAATGAAGTATCATGGTTGAATACATATAAAAGCATTAATTAAAAATTAGTTAATATTCTTCCATTAGAGGAATCATACCATGGTGCTAAAATGGAAGATATAAATCCAATAATATTTGTGTGGCATTGTAAAATAGAATCATGAATTAACTGCAAATTTAATTATTATTTTATAGCATTCCATTAGCATTCACATGAGTAGGAATGAATTTGTCAGGATCTCCCTCCATTTTTAGGTAGCAGTCCTAGCATTCGAACTCCAAGCTTGGGTAGCTTACTTTGAATGCAAACAATTAGAATGACACCATGAATATTTTAGATTGTCACTATTTAAAAAATAACAACAAGAAGAAAAGAAAGCCAGGTGTCATCAGCTCCTGCCTATAATCCTAGCTCCTCAGGAGGCTGAGAATGTAGAGAATGCCAATTTGAATTCAACCATGGCAAGAAAGTCGGTGACACTCTTATTTCTAACAGATCACAGGAAAAAAAAAATGAGTGGGATTGTGTTTCAAGTTGCAGAGTGTTACCCTTGAGCAAAAGGAGCTCAGGGACAGAGCATAGGCTCACAGTTCAACCCCAGACTTGCCTCCCCAGCCCCCCAACCCCGAATAAAAAAGGCAGCAGTAACTTCATGTCTCTGTGTATGAAAGGATGTTGTATGGATGATGGGCATTCAGCAGGTTGCCCATGCTCAGCCCACCCAACTTGGGCAAGCTGGGACAAGCCCTCAGAGTTCCTAGGCTGTAGGAGTGGTGGAAGGTTCTGGATCCATATTCTCTATCCCTAGACCTCTAGGGCCTGGTGGCTCTCACTCATTCATCATTCCTCATTGCCGAGTCAAAGACTGGTTCCAAATCTCGGCAAAGATATGAAATAGTCAGCAATTTCTATGCCTGAAGGGGTAAGCCAATAAATCTCACCCTCATAACTCCTGTTAAAATTCAGCCTTGGGCTGCAAATGTGGCTTAGTGGTAGAGTGCTTATCTAGCATGCACGAAGCCCTGAGTTCGATTCCTCAGTAATACAGAAACAGAAAACGACAAAAGTGGCATCATGGCTAGCCCTCAGGAAAAAAATCTAAGGAACATGCCCAGACCCTAAGTTCAAGCCCCAAGACTGGCAAAAAAAAAGTGAGCCTGGTGAGACATATTCTTCTGGGACTCAAGAGGGCTGAGGTTATAGGTAAGAGATAGAGGGCAGCTACTTGTGGCTCACCCCTATAATCTCAGCTACTCAGGAGCCTGAGATCTGAGGATCATAATTACAAGTAGGAAATTCTATATGAGAAACTTTTCTCCAATTAAACACCCAGAAGTAGAGCTGTGTTTCAAGTAGTGGACTGTTAGCCTTGAGCAGAAAAGCTCAGGGATAGTGTCCATGCCATGAATTCAAACCCTAGGACTGGAAAACCCCCACACACACATTCACACACACACACACACACACACACACACACACACACACACACACACACACACACACACACACCAAGATAGAGCATTTGCCAGTAAGCCTGCAAAAGTTCCACCTCTAGAGAGAGTAAGGAAGGAAAGACTTGCTCCAGGAGGTGATATAATCAGTGCCAAAATTCCACAGGATTTATAAGGTGTGGAACAGGACAGAGCCTCAGGCAGAAGGTACAGAATAGGCAAAAGTCCTGAGGTGTGGTATAGAGCAGGTGGTGTGGGTGGAATGAAGGTTCTGTGGCTTCAGAAAAGTCTGGCAGAGCATTCAAGGCTGGGTCAAGGTTTGTACTTGAGTCACAGGTTTGGAAGAGGGTGGAGTCCCAGAATGGGGCCCAGGGGGAAGATTAGCTTGGCTTTTCTCCATGGACCCCAGCCATTTCCTGTGGCTGGAAGTCTATTTTTCACGGCTCCTGACCCTTGGGCCTCCTTTGCATTGAGGAGTCAGGACAAATGCTGGGAAGAACACTTGCTTAAGAAAAGCTTCTGGGCTGGGAAGGTGGCTCAGTAGTAGAGCACTTGCCTTGCATCCATGAGGCTCTGGGTTCGATTCTTCAGCACCACAAAAGAAAAAAGAAAAAAAGCCAGAAGTGTCGATGTGGCTCAAGTGTTAGAGTGCTAGCCTTGAGATGAAGAGCTGAGGGACAGTGCCCAGGCCCATAGTTCAGGCCCCAGGACCAGAGATCCCCTCCAAAAAAAAAAAAAAAAGAAAGAAAAGAAAAGTTTCTACCCCAATGACACCATTAGCTCCCTCCCTTTAGCTACTCAGGAGACTGGGATCAGAGATCATGGACCAATGCCAGCTCAGGAAAGGTATGTTAGTGAGACTTTTCTTGCCAGTGAACTACCAAAAGCCAGAAATGGCACTGTTGCTCAAGTGGTAGAGTGCCAAACTTGAGGGAAAAACTTAAGTGACTGGAACTAGACCCTGAGTTCAAGGCCAGTAATGACATAGCAAAAAAAAGAAAAAGAAAAGAAAAGCTGTCAGGAGCTCCTAGTTCACTGTGGTGAATGGCCAGATCAGCTGGGCGCCAGTGACTCACGTCTGTCCCCCTAGCTCCACAGGAGGCCGAAATCTGAGAACCTTGGTTGAAAGCCAGCCCTGTCTGTGAGACTCTGATCTCCAAGGAAGCACCAGCAAACTGAAAGAGGCACTGTGGCTCAAGTGATAAGCTGAAGAGCTGAGGGGATAGCACCCAGGCTCAGAGTTCCAGTCCCATGACCAACTCCCCTGGCCTGCTTGGAACTCACTCTTGGCTCTAGCCAGAGTATTTTCCAGTGGGCCCCTGAGTTTCTCCCAATGTCTAGGTGTCCTACAAGTCTTGAGAGCAGCCCATTTGGAAGCCTTTGCTACAGAGCAGGCCACATTATCAGAGAAGTTTCCAGCCTTGGGGAACCGAGGTCATTGGCTGGGTCATCAGAATGGCATCTGTCATGGGTGCAGTGTGGATCTGAGCAGTAAATCCACTTCTCAGACCACGGGTTTGGGGCAAGGAGGGCCAGAAGTTGCAACTGGCATGGCAGGGAACAGCCGCTCAAACGGGTATCCCAAGAGTGCGACTCTGTCAGGCACACTTCCACTGGGTGTTGAGTTGGGCTCATGAAAGTCTTGTGGGCTCACAAATCCACAGCCAGCTAGCTGGCTGCTGCTCGTAGCAGTCCTATCTCAGGAGTCCCAGGGCTCGGATCCCTGCTTTCCTCACCAGTGCTCAGGGGCAGATGAAGGTCTGCAAATGGGGGGCAACTACAAAGTTGCATCCACAGTGTCCTTTCCCTTGGTCCTGTGGCCCCATGGATGGTGGAGCTCAGGAGCTCTTGGCTCCCACTCATCATCCTGGCTATTCGGGAGTCTGAGGTCTGATGGTCGTGACTCAGAGCCAGCCCGGGCGGGAAAGTCCGTGAGATTCTTATCTCCCATATACCACCTGTCCCGCCCCCAACCCACACACAAAAAAGCCAGATGTGGTGCTGTGGCTCAAGTGGTAGAGCCTCAGCCTTGAACAAAAGAAGCTCAGGGATAACACCTGAATCCAAGCCCTAGGACTCACACAATCATAATAAATGAACAGTGTACACATTTTATCTGACTACCAAGAAAGATGAATTCAGTCTTTGATCTGGCTGGTATTTTTAGCCAAAGTTAAGGGGCTTCTCTTGATGTTCCCCTACACCTCTCCTTCTCTCCTTTATCTGTCCAGCCTTCGGTTGTAGGACAGAATTCGGATCATACCCCTGGATGTGACCTTAAGTACCCTCCCCCATCCACCTTCCTTGGGGTCAGGATACTGGATGCACTTCCTGCTGGGAGGATGAGGCACTGCAGAGAGGAGGGTAGGTATCCCCGACACTTACACACACACACACACACACACACACACACACACACACACACACACACACACACACACACACACATACCCTAAGGCCAACTCAAACTAGCCTTTTCCAAAGACACTTTAGTGACACAGCTCCTGATCCACAGCCCACATCCAGAATGAGAAGGCCACCTTGGGTTCCAGCCACATGGGGATGATGGGCCATCTCTTCCAGCACCCATTCAAACAGTTCCAGTTCCAGAGAGAGAGAAAGAGGAGGAGAGAGAGAGAGAGAGAGAGAGAGAGAGAGAGAGAGAGAGAGAGAGAGAGAGAGAGAGAGAGAGAGAGAGAGAGAGAGAGAATGAGACAGACAGACAGACAGACAGACAGACAGACAGAGAGGCAGAGACAGCGAGAGACAGAGACAGAGAGGGAGAGGGAGAGGGAGAGGGAGAGAGAGAGAGGGCCAGAATTACACTTAAGCCAGTTGCTGGTGACTCAGGCCTATAATCCTAACTACACAGGAGGCTGAGATGTGAAGATCATGGTTCATGGGTGGCCAGGGCAGAAACATCTGTGAGACTCTTATCCTCAAAGAACCTCAAGAAAAATGGAAAAGTCATTGTGTCTCATGAGGTAGAGAGCTAGCCTTGACCTGAGGAGCTTGGGGACAGCATCCAGGCCCAGAATTCAAACCCCACGAATGACAAGAAGTGGACTTGTCACCACAAGAAGTGGACTGAATAACACCCACTGTCCTAAGGAGAAAGGCAGAGAAGTCAGGCTGAGCTTCCTGTCAGCTGGGGGTTATGAGTAGTTCACCCAGCTTCTCCTTCCTCATGGGTATAGAGTAATGATTAAAGAGCCATATTTTGTTTCATAATCCCACACGTGTTGCATGATTAATAACAGGCCCCATCTGAGCCCTTTCCGAGTAACTTCCTGTCATATGCTCACAGAATTGCTGACAACCGTATCTGACAGCCGCGCCATTTGTGGCTGGCCCTGCTCAGGAGATCCCTCTGTATAAGTTCCTTATTTTTCTCACAACTCTCCCGTGAGGAGACTGAGGTCCGATGGTTGACGTCCAACCCAGAGCTTCACCTGGGTTCAAGAATCAGCTGCCGAGGACTAAGAGTTTGGGACAATCCATCGAAACCAATGACTGAGCATGGCACTAATGCTTACCATCCCAACCTGCCCCCCCCCCCAACACACATCCACAGTCCTTTGCAGGAAAAGATATTGTACTTTCTTTTTGTTGGTTGTGACGCTTGAACTTTGGGCCTGGGTGCTGTTCTGGAGCTCCTCAGCTCAAGGCCAGCACTCTACTACTTGAGCCACAACACAACTTCTGGTTTTCTGGTGCTTTGTTGGAGAGAAGAGTCTGAGGGTCTTTCCTGCCCAAGCTTGCTTTGAACTGTAATCTTCAGATCTCAGCTCCTGAGTCCTTAGAATGACAGCCATTAGCCACTGGCACCCGGCCAAAGATGCTTTTCCATTCCTGTCATCCTATCCCCTCAGGAGGCTGAGATCTGTTGCCTGCAGTTGGATTCCACCCTTGGCAGCAAAGTCCATGAGCACTCTTATCTCCATTTAAATACCCAAAAACCTTGCAAGTGGAGCTGTGGCTCAAATGGCAGAGGGCTAGCTTTGAGCATAAAACAACAGATGACACCCAGGCCCTAGTTTTAAGCTTTTTCTAGCACAGACCCACCCAAGAAAGGGAAGCAGGTGTGCACATAGGAGCTCAAAGCTCACAAATAATACTCAAGACTCACAGAATAGATTCCATCCTGCTCTGATTGTCTGGATTCTATGTCCTAGATCACAGTAGTCTTAGATGGGACTGACCAGGCACCAAGTCAGGATGGTCAAGTACAATCTCATACTGAGGATCCCGTGACTTCATCAAGGACTCAAGATTGTCCCGACCGCCTCGACCAGAAAGGAAGACGCAACACCGAGCTCTTCTCTCTGCAGTTTATTCAGGACCTTTGAGTAATCTTCTGACCCCAACCATGGGGAGAATTTCCCACAGCCTTAAGTACCCGCTGGGTAGCCAACCCTGATACGCCACTTGGGAACCACCAATAGGTTCAGGTGCGCGGAAGCAAGTCAGATTCTTTGCCTTAGCCATATAAGGAGTTGTTTACCACAGAGAGCACTCGCCATCGGGAAGTCGGAGGGCGGAAGCTGGCGCCATCTTTCAGGTGCGGCAGCAAGCAGCTCTCTACAGTTCCCCCTTTTTTATTTCGCAACAGGCAAGAGTAGAGGTCTGATCTCTGTGGAAGAAATTTGGGACATTGTACTGATCTTCACTCAGGTGTTATCCACTCGAATCATTACCAGACCAGTCCGATACCTTTTTACAGAGGTGGGACTTAGGGTATCAACCCACATGCAATCAGACATGCTCTTCTTGGGGCCCACAACCTCAGAGGACCCCAAGTGAAGTGCTCAAGCCTCGCATCCTGTGCTCAAAAAAGGCCAGTCTTATCAAGCCATACATGGGGGGACTGTCTTGCTCCAATGGCTGTAAAGGCTTGGATAATCATGGCTGCACTGGGACGCTGAGAAACTCTAATTTGGCAAATGCACCACAGACATAACAAGGAGGCTAATAACAGGAGGCCTGTCAGGGCTCCCAAACCCGCCCACTCCTTAAGATGATTCATAGCAGCGGAGATCCATGAAGATAACCCCTCCGCCAATCCGGCATCCAATCAGGTCGAGTTCACCATGACAATGGCAACCCTGAACTGTTCCATCAGGCTGTCGAACTCCCCAGTTCAATTACCTAAAAGATAACTAGACAACTGTTTAGACAACTTTGCAGCATTTTTTGAATAGGTCTTTTCCTGGGCCTGAACTCTGGGCCTGGGCACTGTCCCTCAGCTCTTCAGCTCAAGGCCAGCGCTCTACCACTTGAGCCACAGTGCCACTTCCGGCTTTTTTCATTTTGATTATGTGGTGCTGAGGAATCAAACCCAGAGCCTCAGACATGCAAGGCAAGTGCTCTACCACTGAGTCACCTTCCCAGCCCCTTACTTTCCCAGCCCCCTACTTTCCCAGCCCCTTCCGATCTTTCTTCCTGCAGCATTTCTAGGGCGGCTTGACTATTCTCCACCGCCTCACTGCAGCGCTGGTCCTCAAGACAGCCTCATCAGTTTCCATATTGGTCTCACTCCACTCTTAAGCGTTCCTTGTTCAGAGGCAAAATCTAGGTCCCTCCCTAGTTTCTCCCAAGAGGCCACCGTGAGACTTCTGGAGACAGTGAACCCCGGGGCAATGATGTCACATTCATCCAAAAATCTCTCTAAAGTTCTCGTTTCTACTTTTAACTTCTTTGAGTGCAGCAGCTCATTGAGAGCCAAAAAAATTGGGTGCGAAGAAGAAGCGCCCATGTTTTAAAAATCTTAACCTGGTAAACAACCTTTTACTTTCACTTTTGGCTACTCTATTGACTAGCCCCGGGTTTTCGCTCTCTCTTTATCTACCGAGAAGAGCAAAAATCCCCCCGCTCTTGTCGCGGATTCCCCCTTTACCTGGGAACTTACCCCCACTATTGTCTTGGATTTCCCCTTTACCTGGGAACTTACTGGTGCACCACCCTGACCACAGAGAGTTCTGAGTCCCCGTTGGGGTTATGGCTGAATCCCCGTACGGGCCACCACCTGTCCCGATCACCTCGACCAGCAAGGAAGACAAGACACCGAGCTCTTCTCTCTGCAGTTTATTCAGGACCTTTGAGTAATCTTCTGACCCCAACCCCGGGGAGAATTTCCCACAGCCTTAAGTACCCGCTGGGTAGCCAACCCTGATACGCCTCTTGGGAACCACCAATAGGTTCAGGTGCACAGAAGCAAGCCAGATTCTTTGCCTTAGCCATATAAGGAGTTGTTTACCACAGAGAGCACTCGTCATCGGAAAGGCGGAGGGCGGAAGCCAGCGCCATCTTTCAGGTATGGCTGCACACAACTCTCTACACAAGATCTCACTGTCCTGCATCGACACTGGGCAGGCAAGTGAGGTCTAGTTATCCAACCACAAGTTATGGGAATGAAAGGATTTCTTGGCCAAGGGATGCAGACTGGAGGGCTCTCGGTCTCTCTCTCTAAGGAGGGAGAAAAGGGCCCATCCATCCCAGGAATGTTCCTGGGTTGTGAGTATCCTCAATCAAACAACACTGCTCAGAGTCAGTGCCTCTGTTTTTTGCACCAGCCTCTACCCAGCCCTGCCCCACTTACAATCGGCCCTCTCTGAATGCCAGATCTGCCATCTGGACTAAAGGCTGAGCCAGCAAAGTGACCCACCTCTGCCTCTGAGAATGGCAGTCACAGGGCCCTAGAGTCCCCTAGAGGAAGTCTCGGGGCAACAAGGTCTAACTCCAGCCCTCATTCTCTGGCTGTCCTGTGCCATTGGCACACTCACGTCTGTCTCTGGTCAAGGAATGAACACCGGGGGTGTCATCTTCAGATAGAGCCAGCAATAATCCCAGTCCCCAAGGATGTACCGCACAGGCATCCCGCAGTGGATGACAGCCAGCTTGTCAATAGTGAAACCAAAGTGCCAGGATTTTTAACAGCCATGTGGCTCGGTCGAAGGCTCTATCACTGATGGTCTAGGTTGTCAGGTGAGGTCATGGCTCCAATGGCCTGACACACCTGACCTGGGATGGTCCTCCCTCTTCATCTTCCTGTTTATACATTGCTCCCCTCCTCTTGACACTCCCTCAGCCTATACCTCCCTATTCCTTGGACACTTTCTTCTTATCTGACCAGAAAATAAACTCGGAGGGCCTGCGGAGACTGAAATTTGGTGACACATCCTGAGCCCTAAGGTCTACCCGAGGCTGTTTCCCTCTGCAGTCGGTGAACACACAGCTCCTGGATGTCATGAAGTTGCTGAGAGGTCAATGGCTTTGTCCTACATACTGGCTTTAGGCTCTGAAACTGTCCCCACAGTGAATGGTTGGCTCCCTTGATCCAGGGACTCCAAACCAAGGCTTGCATGTTCCGTTCTTCCTTCCTTTCCTCCTTTTCTCCCTCCATCCTTCCCTCCTCTCTTTCTCTTTCCTTTCTTTGTGTCACTTCTGGGCCTTGAATTCAGATCCGGGTGCTGTCTCTGAGCCTTTTTACTCAAGGCCAACAGTCTAGAGTTTGAGCCACTCATCCATTTCTGGCATTTTTTTTGGTTGTTTGTTGGAGATAAGAGTCTTACAGGTGGGCTGGGAAGGTGGTTCAGTGGTAGAGAGCTTGCCTTGCATGCTCAAGGCCCTGGGTTCGATTCCTCAGCACCACATAAGAAAAAAGAAAAAAGCCGGAACTGGTGCTGTGGCTCAAGTGGTAGAGCGCTAGCCTTGAGCTGAAGAGCTGAGGGACGGCACCCAGGCCCAGAGTTCAGGCCCCACGACCGGATGCCCCCCCCCAAAAAAAAAAGAGTCTTACAGGCTTTTCTGCCTGGGTATTAAGTCTCAGTCCTCCTATCTCAGCCTTCTAAGTAGCTAGGATGTCAGGTGTGAAGCACCGGCATCCAGCTCAAATCAAGATTTCTCCATGTGCTGTGGAACCGGCATTGGAACCTTTCATTGTCTATGACCGCCTGGACCTGGCACACACACTGTAACGGTTTGTTGGACAAATAAATGAGCATCTCTCTATGACAATATTACAGAAAACTCCCATCCAACTCAGGTAAGTATCCTGGGGGGTGGAAGGATTGGTGGGGGAGGTGTCAAAGCCTATGTAGTTCTACCACATTTCTCCTTCGTCCCTCGTCCTGCCCTCCTGGTGCCACCACACTTAACTGTTTTGGCTCTGAGGATGTGAGCCACGATGTACTCGCTGGATTCTGGGGCCTCTTGGATGCCTCTCTTCTCAAAGATCTTTGTCCAGCTGCTGACCCACACTTTGCCACTCATTTCCGCCCTCAGGTGTGAATGAGGTTGCCATGAGGTGAACACCTGGCTCAAGGGGCCTCCTCTTCTCCCCCTGGGGCCAGACAGGATGGTCCACCACATATGGCCCCCAAGTTTCATGTTGCAGAGAAAGGATGCTTGAGGCATCTGGGGTCTCTGGATCTCTCAGATTCCCGTGCAGGTGCTGGGAATCAACTCTGCTCACAGCTGGCAGGCTTGGGATGCGAGGTCACCGTCTCTGCTTCCCATGTTGTCCTTGAATGTGGTGGTCACACTAGAGAAAACCAGAGGAGGATCAGCAGCTGCTGGAGGAAGGCAGTCATGGTACGATATTCATGATAAGAGACGATCTGGCTTGGGAACTCTGCATGTGCTGCTTTGAACGTCATAGTTTGGCAGCTGAAATCCTCCATCTAATTTGACCTATAATCCCAGTCACTAGTAGTAATTGCCAGCTTAAAGATAAAACCCTGGAAAAGCTGGCATGTCAGTTGTCCCAATCAAACTTAAAGGGTTCCAAAGTTGAGGTGATGTGTCTGCTGTGCCAGCTCCATATGCTCTGGGCTCCTGGCCAGGACCTTCATTTCAATTGAGGCCTCAGACAGCTACTGAAGCTGCTTCCTCTCGTGCATGTCCTCACTCCTCTCTGCTCTCTCTTTCTCTGTCTCTCTGTCTCTCTGTGTCTGTGTCTGTGTCTGTGTCTGTCTGTCTGTCTGTCTGTCTGTCTTCTCTCTCTCTCTCTCTCTCTCTCTCTCTCTCTCTCTCTCTCTCTCTCTCTCTCTCTCTCTCTCTCTCTCTCTCTCTCTCTCTCTCTCTCTCTCTCTCTCTCTCTCTGTCTCTGTCTCTGCCTCCACTCCTCTTGTGGGCTGCTTAGCCCCTCCATGCATGCGTGCCTACGACTGAGAGACCCTGGCCACTGCTGCCACCACAGTGAGCCTCCTGGTCCATGCCTCCTCCTCCCCTGGGCCCCACCCCCTCCTCTCCTCAGCCCAGCCCCCCACCCTTGACTACAAGAGCAGCTCTGACTGGGCCCTAAGGCTTCCAGGCCATAGGAATTGCAACCTCACTTCAGCTCAGCACTCCATGCCAACCCTAACATTTGCCTGGGGGACCGAATCTCCCCTCAGCCCCACCTCTGGAGGAGACTCTCCTCCATTCTTCTCCACTCCACACATCAAGCAGGTGCACAGTGACCGCTGTGTGTGTGTGTGTGTCTGTGTGTGTGTGTGTGTGTGAGAGAGAGAGAGAGAGAGAGAGAGAGAGAGGGAGGGAGGGAGGGAGAGAGAGAGAGAGAGAGCGAGAGAGAGAGAGAGAGAGAGATTGTTGGGGATAACTACCTCAGAACATAGCACCTTTTGGGATGACTAAGCACACAGCACACTTCAAAAACCAGCACAAAGCACCCTGCTTAAAGGAATCATCACAGTGCACCCTTTGAAGGACTTAGCATATAGTAATCTTTGGGATGACTCAGCACACAGCTCCCTTTGAAGGAGGAAGTCCATAGCACACAGTGTATAGGACACAGTGCATGGCAGGCTTTGAAAAAACTCAGCACATAACGCTCTTTCCCAGAACTCAGCACATAGCACCCTGTGTGAAGACTCCACACACACACCACTCTGAATGGCTGAGTATGTAGCACCTTGTGTAAAACATTCATTGCACAGCACCCTTTGAAAAACTCAGCACATAACACAGTTTTGAAGGACTTACACATACCACCCTGTGAAAGGACTCAGCACACAGCACCATTTGAAGGACAGTACAGAGCAACCTGTGTAAAAGACTCGGCATACAGCACTCGAAAAACTCACCTTGTCCCACTCTTCTCAAGGATGCAGCACATTGCAACCATTGGAATGATTCAGCACACAGCCTCTTTTGAAGGACTCAGCAAATGTACCCTGTGTAAAGAACTCAGCCCACAGAACCCATTGAAAAATTCACCTGTCCCTCCCTTCTCAAGCGCTCAGCACATAGCACCCTTTGGGATGAAATGGCACACTACACCTTTTGACAGACTCAGCATAACGTATATTGTGTAATGGACTCAGGACACAGCACACTTTGGAAAACCCAGCACGGCCCACTGTTCTCAAGGACTCAGAACATAGCACCCTTTGTGATGACTCAATACACAAAATGCTTTTTGAGGACTCAGCACAAAACCATCATGTGGGAAGGACACAGAAAACAGTACCCTGTGAAGGACTCAGCACATAGCTGTACGTCAAAAGTTCAGCTGTAATTAGAATTAGGGTGCTTTCTTCTGTATCACCGTTCTTCAGAAACACTTCACAAATCCTACTAGCTCACATTTAGCTAACCTATGTTTTATGGGGGAGGGTCAGCTGGGGGTCTTGAACTCAAAGCTTGGGGGCCCTGTCTCTGAGCTCTTTGGTTCACTGTTAGAGCTCTACCACTTTGAGCCACAGCTCCTATTTTTTGGGGAGGTTGTTCTTTGACAGGAATTACGGGGATCAGGAAGGGCAAGTTGGGGTGTTCGTGGGCAAAGGCTCTTAGCTGGGCCTGGAGCTGACCTCTCCCTTCCTTGTGCCCCTGGGAGCTGGGCCTCCTAGAGCTCTCTTGGCCTAGGGTAGAACAGATCTGCTCTGGAATCAGCATTCAGTGTGGGCAAAAGTCAGCGTGGCCCTGGTCACCTCCCCCAATAACTTGACAGGACAATAGTCCCCCACAATAGCATGAGGCCACATGTCCCACATCCAGCTACAAGGGGGCAGGAGTCTCCCACCATAAGGATTATACCTGCAAGTTGTGTTTACTCTTGTTCCCTGAGGCCACCATTATGCTTCAAAGCCACCCTGGACAGGAAAATCCTTGAGATTCTTACCTACAATTAACCATCGAAAAGCAATTGGGGCTGTGGCTCAAGTGGCAGAGCACTAGCCTTGAGCAAGAAAACTCAGGATAGAGCCTAGGCCCTGAGTTCACACACACACACACACACACACACACACACACACACACACACACACACTACACACACCACATGCATGCACAATCAGATTTCTACACTGCAATCTTTGGATATTCTCTACCTTTTCTCCGCTAAGCCTGGTGGCAGTTGACCTAGGTGTTTCATGCATCCAACACCAGGTGGCATCTTTAATTTTGGGGAACAGAATGGCTAGAACATCAGCCTTCCCCCATCCCAGCTCCTTGATTGAGTCAAGGTCTATCCAGGCCCTTTGGAGCTCCTTTTACAGACTTGCCAAGAAGCCTTCAATAGGTATCACATGCTGGGCACTGATGGCTCATATCTGTCATCCTAGCTACTCTGGAAGCTGAGATCTGGAGGATCACAGTTCAAAACCATCCTAGGCAGGAAAGTATGTGAGACTGTTATCCTCGATGAACCATCAGAAAACAAGAAGTGGCACTGCGGTTCAAGTGGTAGAGTGCTAGCCATGACAAAAGAGAACTCAGGGACAGTTGCCAAGCCCTGAGTTCAAGCCCCAGGACTGGAAGAACAAATCTTTGTTGGAGGCATGTTTTCCCTTTGAAAACAATTCATTCTCTGTGATAAGCATAACATGGGCCTCTTCCCTGGCCACCAATGGTTCATTAGATGTCACTTGAATATGGACCGCCTCCTGGCAGCCTCTGCCCTACCCGACCCGCAGTTTACCCTTCCAATCACCTGTCAGATGGAGGCCTGAGAGAAGGGCACCTGACCACCTACTTGTGGTGGCTGCTGAGGCTTTTGAGAGTCAGTGTGTCACATAGAGGGTCATCATCCACATCAGTCTACAGAAGAAAGGGAGGGAGTGCTCTTCACCTGAGCCCTCGAACTGTGGGCGATCTGGATTTGGTGCTTCTGTGGCAGGATATGCTCCAAGCGGGAGTCTTGTACGGGGTAGGGAACCCCGACCTCTCTTCTGGAAGTTTCCACATTGTGTTGAAGTGGCAATTCATAAAATCTTTCTGTTCCTCACTCATTTAACCACCCTGGAGCCTGAGGCATCTGAAGTAGCGATGGTGGCGGGGGACTCAGCCTGTGCTGGTGTCTGGTGCCCGCTGTCCATGCCTTCCTCTGAGAGGAACCTACAGCTCTCTCCTCTTCTCCAACTTCTCCTGGGACAGCCAACACATGTACTCAGGTTTCTCCTCACACAGCTCATCCAGGAACATCTGGTGTTTAAACACCACAAGGGAGTCCTCAATGGTGCTGATGTGTGCCAACAGCTGACTGCATCGATGGTGGAGCTCATCCTCTGGACTCTGGAAGTCCACCTCATCATGCACGTCATGGATGAAGAAGATTTTCTTCTCTGACGCCCACGTGTCCCACTTCCCATCCCCATGCAGGCTGTGGTGCCAGCCTATGGCTCCTGCTTTCTCTGACACTGAGCTGCCAGATGGGCTGGGCACCCACAGTATGTCTGCCACTCTTGGCACAGGAGTTTCCCCCTGTGGATTTCAGCCACCGAGAGCGCTCACAGATCCACATCCCTCTAGCTTTGGGGGACGTCTCCAGCCTCTGCGATGGTCACGTTGGGAAAAATTGCCTCATCTTTTGCTTTTCCAGGGCTCTCATCTTCACCTTCCCAGGGGAAAGCCAGGAAGCTCAGCTGGGACTGCAGGCACTCCTCCTGTGGTCTGATCACTTCCAGGCATTTGAGGGTGTCCTGCCACTTTGGGGGAACCATGTGGTCCTGCCAGTTGGTGGGGCCCTGCACTTGCTTCAGCTGCTACAGCAGCTGGGACTGCCTCTCTAGGTGCTGCTGCAGTGCCTCCTTCTCGGAGCTCAGCTGCTCATTGGAGGTGATGTGTGGCTCACAGGTGGCTCTGAGCTCCTGCAGCTGGGCAAAGGACTGCTCCTGCCACTCCTGAGCCACTTGGCTCTCTCTCAGCCATCTCTTTCCATTCCTATATCTTCTCCTCTGTGTGGTCCAGCTGTTCCAGCAGGTGTTTCTTCACCTGCTGCTCTGAATACATGATGCTGGAGAGCTTCTCCTTCTCACTGCTCACCCTGTGAAGAGCATCCTGCAGCAGGGCCAGCTGTTCCTCCATCTGTCCACTGCACACACATTTGCATCATGGGGTCTCAGGGATCTCTTGCTGATCCTTGGCCTTTTCCTCCGGTCTCCACAGTTGCTTCTGCTGCTCCGTTCTGGAAACAGAGCATCTGGTGTTCCTGGACCTGGATGTGAAGTTGTTCCTCCAGGCTTTTCAACTCCATCTGCGTGCAGTAAGCCTGGGCCTGCACCTGCTGCGTGGCTGGAGATGGTCCCTCAGGGGCCCGTGGTTCTGCCTGCTTCCTTCTCAGTTCCAGCAGCTCCTCCTCTAGGTCAAACACCTGCCTTGCTCCTCGACCCTTCTCCTCTGTCAGTTGGTTCATCCACTGGGTCTGCCACCGGGCCTCCTCCTTCTGCACAGATTTCTCAATGCTCAGGTCTTCCATGAAGGTGTCTCTCTCTAGATTTGCTGCAGTCACCATCCAGTTCAGGTTGTCCAGTAGTGTCTTTAGTAACTCATGCCCCACCAGCGCTTGTTGGAACTTGCAGATTCTCTTCTTCCTGTTGCTCCACTGTGTCCAGAGCACTTCCAGCTTCTCCTGCAACTCGGTGTTCACTTGCTCCAGATCATTGAAGCTTCTAATATTTACCTCGAGCTAAAGGGTCACATCATTCAGCTGTTTGAAGAACATTTCGGTCTCATTCTGTGAGCAGTGACCACAGACGCTGCCATCTCCAGCTCCACCAGCCTGCAGGCAGCTGGTGAGAACTTCTTGCTCTCTTCTCTGTCATTGGTCGCGTGCTGCAAGCGGGACAGTGCATATTGTAAATAGCTTTCTGCCAAACCCACCTCTGTATGGGTGCCTTGTGGAACTCTAGCTCCGTTTTCAGTGCTGCTTAGAGCTGGGCTATCTTCTCCCTCTCTTTCTCCCATTGATCCTGGCCTTTTCTGCTTCAGTGATTGGATCTTTGCACAGAGCGACTCTTTACTTCTTTTGCTGAGATCCAGGGCAGGAACCTCATGTCAGTAACACCTCTGTGTATCCTTGGTGGTATCAGGACCATCGCCACTCTGGATGCTTGTGGCTGTGACTGTGTCCATAGGCAGGGGAGGCCCGTGGTCAGCATCACCTTTGGCCGGACTCTGCTTTGAATCACGCTCCCCAGTGGCGTTTGTCTTGGGGATCCTTCACTTTTTCGTGTTCTTTGTTTTCTTGAATGTTGCAAGTCTGTAGGGAGGATTCTTCTGCCAGTGTTCTTGTGGCAGTTTCTTGCCTGCAGCTCTATCATGGAGTCTTGTTTTTTCAGATATCTGAGCACTGGGAAAGATGGGTTGTCGACGTTCCCAGGCTCTGGGAAATCCTCTATTCTCTGACTCACTGACTAGGACGTCAATTTCCTACTTTAGTCCAAAGTCTCCTCAAGTCTCTTGCTCACCACTCAGCCACCTCTACCTTCCTCAACTGCTAGTATTGGTGTCAACCAACTGAGGTAATCCAGGTGTTACCAGGCAGCATGGAATGTGGGAGTGGGCACCATTCTTATTTCCTATTGGTCAGAAAGAACCATGGAAGAATGGGGGTGTGGCAGGAATCCTGTTATGCAGGAAACTCAGTCCAATCCAGTTGGGGACAAGAGGGTGACCTGCTTTAGCTGGATGGCTGCAGAGATTGTTGTGTATGTCTGTTTGTTGCTAGTCCTGGACCTTTAACTCAGGATCTGGGCACAGTCCTTGAGCTGCTTTTGCTCAAGGCTAGCCTCAACCAGTGAAGCCACATGGCTCTACTTCTGGCTTTGTTGGCACTGAAGTTGGACAGGGTCTCAAGGAGTTTCCTGCCTAGGGTGACTTTGACCATGATCCTCCTATCACAGCCTTGAAAGTGTCAATCAAGACTGCTGAGAGCCATTGGTGCCTACCTAATCATTGGCCTTGCTGATATTCTGGCACAGACCAGTGAGTTCCCTATCCTCGGGTTGAAGTGGTGGGAACTGGAACCCACAATTGGAATCCTGGTCCTGCCACGTCCAAATGGCTAGAGATCCTAAGAACTCAATCCTATCCATATGAATACCAATGGCATGTGATATATGTCATGATTGAATGGGCAGTTCTTGAATGATTCTAGTATAAAATTGTCCACAATTATATTCTATGAAACTGATTGATTTTAATTAATAGTTTATGAAGCATTTAAACAATCACATTCATTAAATGGAGGCAGAATGAAATACCTAAGAATTGGGCATCACATGGTATATAGCTACCATTTTTTCTGTCAGGACTGGGATTGGAATGCATGGTCTGGGTAACTCTGTTGCACTGTGTGAGAAGGGGAGGCTCACCTCCTTGAAGTTGTGAAATTCAAGTCTATTCCTTAGGCCTGAAATCGATCCCTAGCACTGGAAAACATCCTATTCATGTACATTTTAAATATATGATTTATATTTACATACATAGGTGGACTCCATATAGCGTTCAGTGTATTCATTTTATTTTTTGTTTTATTCATGTATTGGCCATTCATTTTATTGAATATTATGGCACACAGAACATTGATTACATTGATTCCGTAGGATATAGGTCTGCACATGTGTTCCATTTCATACCTGACACCCAAGACTTTCACTAAGAAGGAAAACTTGTGTCACCATCACCTTCTTACTCCACGATTCATTTTTTGGGAATGCTGGAATCTGAACTCATGGCCTACAAGGCCCAATTCATTAATGGATGAGTGTCAGCATGCCATCCTGGGGCAAATTGACCTGACAGGCAGTTCCTACGATCTGAGATCGAGCCCCAGGGGTTGACAAAATAAGAATAGAGTGACACGCAGATGGTAGTATGCTAATAAATATATATCTTTATAGAGTGCCAGAGATGTCTACACATTATTCAGTTACATAGACTACATTCCTACCAGTTCTTGAGTATTTATTACGCCTCCATATAATTAATGTTATTGTTTTCATCCTTAATAAACTATTAAGTAAATCAGTGTCCTGGAATTATTGCATATCTGTAAGAAATAGTATTCTTTTAACGCTTCATATTGAATGGAATCAGTCTACTGAAAACATGAAGTCTAATTTTATATGAGTAGCATTCACGATAAGCTCATCATTATTCCTATGGATGGGAACTAGTCTCTTAGGATCTCCCGCCATCTGGAAGTGGCATTACTGGTATTCAAACTCTAGGCCTGCATTGCCGTGCGAGACTATGGCTTCCCCAATACCCTGCCATCCTTCAGCAATGCAAGGTGAAGTACCCTTTGGAGCAATGTCATTCATACCCAGATGGTCATGGTGCAAAGGAAGAAAATGTAAAAACACAATCCCGTCACTTTTTTTTTTTTTGGTCGGTCATAAGGCTTGAACTCTGGGCCTGGGCCCTATTCCTGTGCTCTTCAGCAGAAGGCAAGCACTCTACCACTTGAGTCACATCACCACTTCCATTTTTCTAGTGATTTCTTGGAGATAAGTGTCTCATTGACTTTCCTGTCAAGGCTACCTTTGAACCGAGATACTCAGATCTCAGTCTCCTGAGTAGCTAGGATGAAAGGTGTGAGCCACGGGCACCTGGCTCTACCACCTTTTTTGTGGGGAGGGGTCCAATCGTGGGCTTGAACTCTGGGCCTGGGCCTTGTCCCTCAGCACTTCAGCTCAAGGCTAGCGCTCTACCACTTGAGCCACAACACCACTTCCGGCTTTTTTTATTTTTGCTTATATGGTGCTGAGGAATCAAACCCAGGGCCTCAAGCATGCAAGGCAAGTGCTCTACCACTGAGCCACCTTCCTAGCCCTATTTTTTTCTTCCCACCACTTTTTTTCTGTGCACATTTTTTCCCCACACAAGGCCTGGAGATCTAGAATCCCAGGATCAGCTGTGGCTCCAGTGGCTGCACCCCAGCCTAGGGTGATGGAAGCTGAGGCAGAGTTGTCACGACCTGAGTTCAAGACCTTGCATTTCAAAACACACACACACACACACACACACACACACACACACACACACACACACACACAATTTAGCTCCCTGCTTTCAATTCTCACCGTTTTTCCTACCAGGCTTTGGATTTGAACTCAGGGTCTGGGTAACTGAAGCACTGTTGATGAAGGCGAAGCTCAACATGCTTGAAGGCAAGAAAGTCGGGCCTGGTCTCTAGGCCTGCATTCAATCCCAGCCCTGGAAAACATACTGTTTATATACATTATAAAGATAGGATTTGTACTTACCTATAGATGTTCAGTCTATATCCTGTTTATTGGCTGTATTTTTGTTTTATTCATTTATTTACCATTTATTGACTGTGATGACATATGATATACATTCCATTTATTATATTTATGACATCCCATCACATAGTATCTAAATTTGTAGACATGTTCTCCATAATGTCTGACACCCAGAGAAAAGGAAAACAGGTTTCACACTTGGTTTCTTATTCCACAATCCAATTGTTTGCAGTGCTGGGATCTGAACTCAGGGCCTAGCAGACCCAATTCATGAATGAGTGTGTCAACACGGCATCCTCTAGCAAAAAAGCTGCCAGGCAGTTCCCAGACCCTGGGATTGAGCCACATGGGATGACAAAATAGCCATACATGGATAGGCAGGTGGTAGTATATCAATAAATATATATTTGTATAGAATTCCAGAGACATCTACCTAGGATTCAATGACATAAACTACATTCCTACCAACTCTTAGGAATTTATTATGCTGCCATTGAAGGAATAGTATTGTTTTCATGCTTAATAAACCATTCATTAACATCAATCAGCATCCTAGGATCATTGCGTCTAATTTTATACTAGACCTATGCCCGCAGAAACTTCTCATTCAATCATGAGTTTGCTCACATTCTATTGTTATTCCCATGCATAAGAATGAGTCTCTTGGGAAGTCTCTGCATTGGTAGGTGTCAGCACCAGGATTAAAAATCAGGGCCTACGATGACATATGGGCCTGTGGCTTCCCTGATAACACGCTAGCCATGGCCAATGCAAAGTGAAGTAGCCTTTATAACCGTGTAATTCGGACCCAGATTGGTCACCATGCAAAGGAAGAAAATTTTAAAAATTCATCCCATGGCTATTTTTCTGTGTGGGATTTTTATCTCTTGCAAAGCTTCAGGGCCTAGGATCACAGGATCGACTATGGGCCTGTGGCAGCCCACCAGGCTAAAGTGATCGAAGGTGAGGCAGCGTTGCCATGAACTGAGTTCAAACACCGTGGTGAGCAAAAACAAAACTAAAACAACTAATAAAGCTGCCTAGTTCAAAATTCACACCATTTTTCTGCCACAGCTGGGCTTCCAACTCAGGTTTAGGTAACACTATAGCACTGTTGGAGAAGAGAAGCTTACCATCCTTGAAGACTACAAGTTCAGGTCTGCTCCCAGGGCCTAAATTGAAGCCCCAGCACTGGCAAAAATCATATGCCTACCTATTTTAACATAAGATCTCTATTCACATTCATTTGTTCAGTGTAGTTATCATTTGTATTGTATGTCTTAGTCATGGATGCATTTTGTTTATTGGGCATGATGACAGATATAACTGTGCTGGCATGGATGACAATCTATTCTCATGTCTATAGAATTGCTTAAGCCTTCTCCATCATATCTGAGACCCAGAACTTTCACAGGACAGGAAAACCGGTGGACGGATTGGATTCTCACACCTGCATTCCTCATTTGGCAGTGTTGGGATTTGAACTCAGAGCCTAACAGGCCCAATTGGAGAAAGGGTCAAGGTGAGGACACCATGATGTGAGCAACTAAGGAACTTGGCTGTTCCCAGGACCTATATTGAGCCCCGGGAGTAGGGCAGGTGGAGAGCACAATAGTCTTCCATTCATAAGCTGAAGACAGTATGCATATTTGTATAGAGTAGAAGAGATGGCAACCTGTGATCTAATCCAATCTACCCTGTGACTACTGATTGTTGGATCTTTCCGGATGCCTCAATTTCATGACTGTGATGATTATGGTCATGCTTCAACAACTCTTCATTAAAAATAATTGACACCCCAGGAATCTTGCCTATCATTTTCTACTCACATCCTGCAGGAACTACTCATTCAAGGATGAGATTGATCACATTCCACGATTCTTCCTAGGTCCGGAAATGAGTATCTCAGGATCTCCCACCATTCCCTCAATGAAGGGGGCTGAACGGGATTAGACTTCGGGGCCTCCGTTGCCCAGTCGGCCTGGGCTTCCCCAACAGCTTCAAGCCTTCACCAACTCCAGGTCACCTTCACTCTGTAGGTCTCCAGGTTCAGAACCACCATGGTCACCGTGCAAAGGAAAATGAATGTAAAAGCACCAGGTGGAAACTCCCACGGCTCTTTTTCCCCTCGTGGCTATTTTATTGTCCTGCAAGCCCTGGGGACCTAGGAACTGAGGATGGGCTGTAGGTCCACAGGCCACAGGCTAGGATGATCGGAGCTGAGGCAGAGTTGCCACGACTTGAGTTCAAGCACCGGGTCTGGTTAAATATGCATATATATATATATATATATATATATATATATATATATATATGTGTGTGTGTGTGTGTACATATGTATAAATGTGTATATATACATATGTATATACACATATATGTATATATGTATACATATACATATATGTATATGTATACATACATATGTATATATATGTATATATACATATATATGTATATTTATACATATATACGTATATATGTATATATATACATATATATACGTATATATGAGTGTATATATGTGTATATATACATATACATGAAGCACCCTAGCTCAGAATTCACACCATATTACTGCTAGAGCTGGGATTTGAACTCAGGTCTGGGAAACATTGTTGCACTTTTGGGGAAGGAAAAGCTCACCATCGTTGAAGATTACAAATCAGGCCTGGTCCCAGGGCCTGAATTGAAGCCCAAGCACTGGCAAAAATCATATGCCCACCTAAATAGGATCTCTATTTACATACATGTCTGGAATGCATCATGTTTTCAGTGTAGTTATTCTTTTTATTATGTGTCTGAGTCAGGCATGCATTTTGTATTTTATTGAGTATGATGACAGATATAAATGTGCTGACATGGATAGCAACCTATTTCTATGGCCATGGAGTTGCCTATGCCTTCTCCATCCTAGCTCAGACCAAGGACTTTCACAGGACAAAAAAAACAAGTGGACCGATGGGCTTCTCACATCAGGATTCATGTTTTGGCACTGTTGGGATTTGATCGCAGGACCTAGCAGGCCCAATTGTCAAAAGGGTCAGGGTGAGTACACTGGCCTGTGGGCAACTGAGCAGCTAGACTGTTCCCAGGACCTGACATCGAGCACCAGGGAGGGCCAGGATAAGAATAAATTCATAATTTAAACGTAGGATATATATTGATAAATGTGTGTGGACAGCATCTTGCATTTGGTGCACTTCTTAATTTGTGTCTAATTCATGGAGTTATTGTGTATTTTACTGTGTATGGGGACAGGTATAACTGTGCTATACTGGATGTCAACCTATTCCCTTGGCTATAGGTTGGCTACATAGTATGCTCCATTCGTAGCTGAGAAGTAGGACTTTCACAGCACAGGAAAAGAGGTGGATCAATTGGCTTCTCACATCAGTATTCATCTTTTGACAGTGCTGGGATTTGAACTCAAGGCCTAGAAAGCCCAAGTGGTGAATCGGTAATGGTGAGTACACCAGCCCGTGAGCCAATAGGGGTCCATCCCAGGACCTGTGATCAAACCCTGGTGGGGTCCATTATTGATATAAATTCATAATTTATAGAGATGATCTCTATTTGGGGTCCATTATTGATATAAATTCATAATTTATAGAGATGATCTGTATTTACAAACATCTGTGGAATGCATCATGTATTCAGTGTAGTTATTCTTTTTATTGTGTGTCTTAATCAGGGATGCATTTTGTATTTTATTGCGTGTGATGACAGATATAACTGTGCTGACATGGATGGGAATGGATTCCAATGAGTATAGAGTTGCCTATATAGCATACTGCAACCTAGCTGAGACCCAGAACTTCACAGTACAGGAAAACAGGTGCAACTCTGGACTTCTCACAACAGCATTCATATTTTGGCAGAGTTGGGATTTGAACTCAAAGCTTAGCAGGCCCAATTGGCAAAAGGGTCAAGGGGAGGACACTGGCCTGTGAGAAACTGAGAAGGTAAGCCTGTCATCAAGCACCACGTAGGGCCAGGATAGGCATAAATTCATACTTGAAACATAGGATCTGTATTGACATACATGTGTGGAACCATCTTTCATTCAGTGCAATTCTCCTTAATTTGTGTCTATTTCATGGAGGTATTGTGTATTTTACTGAGTATGGTGGCAGGTATAACTACTGACATGGATGATGACGTGTTCCCATGGTTATAAGTTTGCCTATGCATTCATTCTCCATCCTAGTTGAGACCCAGGACTTCCACACGAGAGGAAAACAGGTGCAACGACTGGCTTCTGACATCAGGATGAATTTTTTGTCAGTTCTGGGATTTGAACTCAAGTCTGGGTAACCTTCCCTGGGGGGAAGGGGAAGCTTTCCATCCTTGAAGACTAGAATGTCAGGCCTGGTCCAGGGCCTGATTTGGAGCCCTAGCACTGAACAAAATAAGAAGCCCCCCTCTTTTAAACATAGGATATCTATTTACATACAGGTGTGGTATGCGTTATTTTCTAATTTTGAGTCTTATTCATGGATGTATTGTGTATTTTTTTGAGTATGGTGACAGGTATATCTGTGATGCCATGGATGACAACCTATTCCCATGACTACTGAGTTGCATATATAGCATTTTCCATCCTCTCTGAGGCTCAGGACCTTCACAGGACAGGAAATCATGTGGATCCATTGGTTTCTCACATCAGGATGACTCTTTTGGCTGAGCTGGTTTTTGTACTGAGAGCCTAGCAGGCAGAATTGATGAATGGGTTAAGGTGAGCACACCAGCCTGTAAGCCACTAAGATGCTAGGCCGTTCCCAGGGCCTGAGGTATTGCCCTGCGGTGGTCAATATATTCATGAATTCATAATTTAAACACAGGAGCTATATTTCCATACATAGGTGGAAAGCATCTTGCATTCCGTGTACTGGTTCTCTTGATTTTGTGTCTTATTCATGGATGCATTGTGTATTTTTTTGAGTGTGATGACAACTATAACTGTGCTGACATGGATGTCAACTGATTCCCATGAGGATAGAGTTGCCTATATGGCATACTACATCCTAGCTGAGATCCAGGACTTTCACAGCATAGGAAAACAGGTGCAACGCCTGACTTCTAACATCAGGATGAATCTTTTGGTAGTGCTTGGATTTGAACTCAAGACCTAGCAGGCCCAAGTGGTGGATGGGTAATGGTGAGCACACCAGCCCGTGAGCCACTAAGCAGCTAGGTTTTTCCCGGGACCTGAGACCGAGCCTCAGTGGGGGCCATGGTAGCCATAAATTCAGAATTTAAACAGAGGATCTCTATTTCCATACATGGGTGGGCGGCATCTTGGGTTCGGTGTAGTCATTGTCTTTATCTGGTGTCTTATTCATTGATGTATTGTGTATTTTCTTGAGTATAGGATGACAAATATAAGTGTGGTGACCTGGATTACAACCTATTCCCATGAGTATAGAGTTGCCTAATCATTCTCCATCCTAGCTGAGACCAAGAACTTGCACAGCACAGAAGAACAGGTGCAATGAATGGTTTCTCACATCAGGGTCAATTTTTGGCAGTGCTCAGATTCAAACTCAGTGCCTAGGAGCCCCAACTGCCCAATGGGTCCTCATGAGCACACCAGCCTGTGAGCCACTAAGGAACTGGGCCATTCCCAGGAACTGAGATCGAGCACCAGGGTGGTCACAAGAGTCCTCAATGCATCATTGAAAAATGGGATGTATATTCACATCCATTGTGTGGACTGGCTCGTGCATTGAATGTAGTTATCCTCTTTATTTTTGTATGCTATTCATGGATGTATTGTGTATGTTTTTGAGTATATATGACAGGTGTAACTGGGCTGACATGGATGAAAACCTTTTGCCATGGCCACTGGCCATGGCATCATAGCTGGGACCCAGGACTCACACAGGTAAGGAAAACAGGTGCAACATCTGGCTTCTGACAGGATGAATCTTTTGGAACTGCTGGGATCTGAACTCACCACTTAGCAGGCCCAGTAGGTGAATGGGTCCATGTAAGCACACCAGCCTTTGAGCCACTAAGGAGCTAGGGCGTTCCTAGGACATGAGATCTAGCCCCGGGAGTAAGGCAGGGGGAGCACAATAATCATGCATTCATCAGCTGAAGGTAGTATGCAAATAAGTAGATATCTGTATAGAGTAGGAGAGATGGTGAGCTGTGATGTAATCCAATCTACCCTGTGACTACCAATTCTTGGACCTTCCCCGATGCCTCCATTTCATGACTGTGATGATTGTAGATATGCTTCATCAACTCTTTATTAAAAATAATTGATACCCCATGAATCTTGACTATCATTTCCTACTCACATTCTCAGGAAATACTCATTCAAGGATGAGATTGATCTCATTTCATGACTCTTCCTAGGTCCGGAATCGAGTATCTCAGGATCTCCTGCCATTCCCACAATGTAGGGGGGCTGACTGGGATTCAACCTCGGGGACTCCATTGCACGGTCAGCCTGTGGCTCCCCTGATAGCCAGCAGGCCTTCAGCCACACCCAGTCACCTTCAATCTGCAGTCTGCTGGGTTTGGTCCCACCATGGTCAATATTAAAAAAAAAAAAAACAAAAAAAACTAAAAGCGCCAGCTGGAACTTCCCACCGCTATTTTTTCCCATATCCAGCTTTTCTTTTTCCTCCAAGCCCTGGGGTCCTAGGATCCAAGGATGGGCTGTGGGTCCAGAGGCTGCAGCCTAGGATCATCGGACCTGAGGCAGAGTTGCCACAACTTGAGTTCAAGGCCTGGGTGTGGCAAAAAAATTAAAAAATTGAAAAATTATAAATGAAGCACCCTAGCTCAGAATTCACGCCATTTTATTGCTAGAGCTGGAATGTGAACTCAGGTCTAGGTAACTCTGTTGCACTGTGGGGGAAGGAGAAACTCACTATTGTTGAAGACTACAAATTAGGCATGGTCCCAGAGCCTGAATTGAAGCCCCAGCTCTGAAAAAAATCATATGCCCACCTATTTTACACATAGGATCTCTATTTACATACATGTGTGGAATGCATCATGTTTTCAGTGTAGTTATTCTTTTTGTTGTGTGTATTAATCAGGGTTGCATTCTGTATTTTATGAAGTATGATGACAGATATAAATGTGCTGACATGGGTAGCAACCTATTTCTGTGGCCATGGAGTTGCCTATGCCTTCTCTATCCTAGCTCAGATCAAGGACTTTCACAGGACAAAAAAACAAGTGGACCGATGGGCTTCTCACATCAGGATTCATGTTTTGGCACTGTTGGGATTTGAACTCAGGACCTAGCAGGCCCAATTGGCAAAAGGGTCATAGTGAGGACACTGGCCTGTGAGCAACTGAAGAGCTAGACTGTTCCCAGGACCTGACATCGAGCACCAGGGAGAGCCAGGATAGGCATAAAATCATACTTGAAACATAGGATATATATTGATAAATATGTGTGGACAGCATTTTGCATTCAGTGCACTTCTCCTTAATTTGTGTCTAATTCATGAATGTATTGTGTATTTTACTGAGTATGGTGACATGTTAACTGTGCTAACATGGATGATGACCTGTTCCCATGGTTATAAGTTTGCCTATGCATTCACTCTCCATCCTAGCTGAGACCCAGGACTTCCACACGAGAGGAAAACAGGTGCAACGACTGGCTTCTGACATCAGGATGAATCTTTTGTCAGTGCTGAAATTTGAGCTCAAGTCTGGGTAACCCCATTGCACTTTGGGGGAAGGGGAAGATCATCATCCCTGAAGACTAGAATGTCAAGCTTGGTCAAAGGCCAGATTTGAAGACCCAGCAGTGGACAAAATAAGAAGCCCATCTCCTTTAAACATGGGATCTCTATTTGCAGACAGGTGTGATATGCATCTTGCATTCAATGTAATTATTTTTTTAAATTTTGAGTCTTATTCATGGATGTATTATGTATTTTATTGAGTATGGTGACAGGTATATCTGTGTTGCCATGGATGACAACCTATTCCTATGGCTATAGAATTGCCTATATAGCATTCTCCATCCTCGCTGAGTCCCAGGACTTTCACAGGACAAGAAAACAGCTGTAAAGATTGGCTTCACACAGCTGGATGAACCTTTTGGCATTGCTGGTAGTTGAACTCCAGTCCTAGCAAGCCCAACTTTCTAATGGGTCCAAATGAGCACACCAGCTTTTGAGATATTAACGATCTAGGCTATACCCAGGACCAGAGATTGATCCCCGGGTTGGGGTTTGTGCACCATATTCATCCATTCATAAGCTCAAGCTAGTATGTTAATAAATGCCTATTTGTATAGAGATGTGGCAAGTTGTGTTGGAATCCTATCTACCATGTGACTACTAATTCTTGGATCTTTCCCAATGCCTCGATTTCCTGAAGGTAATTATTATTGTCACCCTTCGTGAAGTCTTAATTAAAAATATTCATTTTGCCAAAGTTCTTGCCTATCATTTCCTATATGAATCATGCATGAACTTCTCAACTCTTCCCTAGACCATAATTCAAGCACTAGCCTGAAAAACGTAACATTTATAGACATTTTAAATATATGCTTTGTACTTCCATCTATATATTCAGTCTATATCGTGTTTGCTGGAGTGATTCATTATATTTTATTATTGACTGATTGAATTAGCATTTATTTTATGGACTTGAGTGCACCTATATCATTTATTACATTTATTCCAATCTATTCCATAACAGGTAGCTTTGCACACATATTATGTATATCATATCTGACATCCAGCACTTGCACAGAAAAGGAAAAAGGTGTCACACTTGTAATCTTATTCCAAGATGAAATTTTTGCCAATGCTGGGACTTGAACTGAGGGCCTAGAAGGCCCAACTCATGAATGGGTGAGTGTCAGCACGGCAGCCTCTAGCCCATTCAGCTGCCAAGTGGATCCTAGGAACTGGGATGCAGCCACATGTTTGGCCAAAATAGCAATACCTTTCTATGCAGATGGTGGTATACAGGTAAATATATATTTAGATATTTTGATACTGCCAGTGATGTCTATCTAGTATTAAATGACATATATTACGTTCATACAGGTTCTCAGGTCTTTAGTGAGGACTCCATTTAATGAATAGTATTATTTTAATGCATAAAAAACTATGATTTAATGCATAATAAACTGTGATTATTGGGTCTAAATTTATATTAGACTGATTGATGAACTACTCATCCAACCATGACATTGATTACATTTCTCTGGTGTTCCTATGGACTGGCAATAGCTTCTTAGGCTCTCCAGCCCTTTGTAAGTGGCATTACTGGGATTCAAACTCAGGACATAGGTGTCCAGACTGGCCTATGGCTTCTCTGCCAGCCTGCCAGCCTTCAGCAATGCCAGGTGACCTACAGGTTGCAACCATGTCATTTAGACCCAGGACAGTCAACATCCAAGGAAGGAAAAGAGAGAATCTGCCAGGTGACCTACAGGTTACAGCAGTGTTATTTGGACCTGGGATGATCACCATGCAAGGAGGGAAAACGAAGAAAACACCATCCATGGTCGGTTCCTAGCTTTTTTTTTTTTTTGGTGCCATTTTCATTTTGTTTTCCTGCCAGCCCCCGAGGCCTAATATCCCACGATGGGTTGTGGGTCCGGAGGCTGCACCATCCCAGACTAGGGTGACGTTAGCTGAGGTAGAGTTGCCACGCTATGAGTTCAAGCTCCGTGCTGGGCAATACATAAATAAATAAATAATAAATAATTTAAAAATATTAAAAATAGTCGGGCGCTGGTGGTTCATGCCTGTACTCTTAACAACTCAGGACGCTGAGATCTGAAAATCACTGTTCAAAGCCAGCCTGGGCAGGAAAGTCCTTGAGACACTTCTCTCCAATAAACCACTAGAAAACCGGAAGTGGTGCTGTGGCTTAAGCAGTATAGTGCTTGCCTTGAGCTGAAGAGTGCAAGAACAGTTCCCAAGGCCAGATATATATCAAACTAATGCTCCCTGGCTTGGAATTCGTGCCCTTTTTTTTTTCTGCCAGGCCTAGGAATTGAACTCAGAGACTGGGTAACTCTTATGCACTGTGGGGGACAAGGAAACTCACCCTCTTTGAAGACAAGTAATAAGGCCTGTTCCCTAGGCCTGAATTCAATACCTAGCCCTGTTAAAGTAATATTCATCCACATTTGAAATAATTAATATCTGCATACTTATGTTTATTGAAATTGCTTTGAGTGTATTTATTTTATTTTTTATTGATTCATTATTTTTGTTGACTATTATTACACTTATGTATTAAATTGATTATATCTTATGAGAACTATACAGATTTGCATATGTATTATGTATCTTATTTCAGACCCAGGACATTCACCGAAATTCTAGAGTATATCATCCCATGCTTAGAAAAACAGAAAGAGTACACCAACCAAAGTCTAATTTATCCCTAGGTACCCCAGTGGCTCACATCTGTAATCCCAGCTACTCAGGAGGTGAGAAGTAGAAGATGAAGTTTCAAATCCAATCCAGGCAGCATAGCCTGAGAGACATCATCTCTAATTAACTGGCAAAAAGCCAGGCTACAAGTATGGCTGAAGTGGTAGAAAATCAGCTATGAACAACCAAGCCAAGAAAGAGCAAGCTGAGTTCAATTGCGGGGAGAGGGGAGTAGGGGGATAAAGGGGAGAGAAATCCTCCAAAAACAGAGAACTAAACAACACACAAATCCCACCTAATTTATGGAACCAACAAACTGAAAAAACAATCAAGCTTGTGCAGTTGTATAAATTTACATGAGCACATATGCTCTTAGGTACACTTCAAAGCCATGTTTTTAATAATATATGTATATATAAAATTAATAATGTATATATATATATATATGAATAAACTAAGAAACCAGCCAATGAGCAAATACTTCTGAATTAGTGCCTTTATATTTATATTCATGGCACTATAAATTATTTGTACTAAAAGTATATTCCAAGTTTCTTTCTGCAGAATCAATCTTAAATGTTTCTTCATGCACCAGGCGTCAGTGGCTTATGCCTATAATACTAGCTACTCAGGAGGCTGAGATGTGAGGATGGCAGTTCAAGCCCCCCCCCCCCTTGCAGGAAAATCCGTGAGACTCTTATCTCCAATAAACCACTAGAAAACTCGAAGTGGCGCTGTGGCTCAAGCTGTAGAGTGCTCGCATACAGCTATAGAGTGCAGGGATAACGCCCAATCAGAGTGCAAGCCCCACCACAGACAAAAAAAAAAAAGGCAGAAGTTTGTTCATACAAAATTCTAACATTCTGAGCTTTAGGAAAATTTTCTTCCATGGTCTTATGCTCTTCAGGCAACTACTCCACTACTGAGCTACATTTCAGTACCAATGTTTTTGTTTTTCATTTTACAATCCAGTTTATTCCCAAAATGCTTACAAATACTACTGTCCTCACAGAAGTGAGTTTATATTCAGAAACCCAAACTTTTTGTGGTATGAAGACTCCCCTAGTGTATTTCGTGGTAGGCACTGAGGAAAACTCACACGACACAATTGCAGACATTTTATACTTATAGAAATAATTCTAAATAGAAATAACATAAACTATTGGGCACGGGTGGCTCATGCCTGTCATCCTAGCTATTCAGGAGGCTGAGATCTGAGGTCTGTGAGACTCTTATCTCCAATAAACCACTAGAAGCCTGGAAGTGGTTCTGTGGCTCAAGCAGGTGAGCGCTTGTCTTGAGCTGAAGATCACAGGGACAGTGCCCAAGCCTAGAGTTCAAGCCCCACGACCGACGAAAAGAAGAAGAAGAAGAAGAAGAAGAAGAAGAAGAAGAAGAAGAAGAAGAAGAAGAAGAAGAAGAAGAAGAAGAAGAAGAAGAAGAAGAAGAAGAAGAAGAAAGAAGAAGAAATAACATCAACTGTCCCAACCTTCTAGGGAGAAAATATATCCTGATTTTCATTCTCACTCTTCATGGCAGATGGTCAAAATAGAAAAACCAATGTGCTATGCTGAAATGTAAAAGTTTAAACCCCCTTTTTTAAAAAAAAACTCTCATGTTATAAAATCAAAATGTTTCAAATGAAGGCAAAGTGAGCTTAAAACAATATTAAAAATGCTAATGAAGCTCCATGGCTTGGAATGTGCCATTTTTTCTTTTCAAGGCCTGGAATTAGAACTCAGGGTCTGGGTAACTCTGTTGCACTGTGGAGGAAGGGGAAGCTCACTGTGCTTGAAGACCAGAAAGTCAGGCCTGTTCCCTGGGCCTGAATTCTTGCCCCAGTCATACTCCTTATATACATTTTAAAGATAGGATTGAACTTCCGTACAGTTGTTCAGTCTATATCATGTTTGGTGTGGTTATTCATTGTATTTTTTGTTTTATTCATTTATTTACCATTTGTTTTATTGACTTTGATGACACCTAACCATGTATTACATTGTTTACATCCTATCCCATAGCATCTAGATTTGTAGACTTGTTCTCCATCGTGCCTGACACCCAGCACTCTCCCAGAAAAGGAAAACAAGTGTCACACTTGGCTTCTTACTCCAGGTTGAAAGTTTTGGCAGGCGCTGAGATCAAGCCTCAGAGGTGGCCAAAATAGCTATACATGGATAGGCAGGCGGTAGTATACCAATAAATGCATATTAGTACAGAGTGTCAGAGCCGTGCATCTAGTATTCAATGACATCTACTAGGTTCCTAACCAGTCTTAGGTATTTATTATGCCTCCATTGAAGTAATATTATTCTTTTAATGCCTAATTAACCATTAATTAAATGCAGTCTATGTCTTAGGATTATTGTGTCTAATTTGATACTAGACCGCTACACAGACTACTCATTCAATCAGAACTTTTATGCATGGGCAGGAGTCTCTTGTGATCTCTTGCCATTGGTAGGTGTCAGCACTGGAATTTGAACTCAGCGACTCTGTTGCGGGGTTGAACTATGGCTTTTCTGACAGTTCGCCAGCCCTCAGCAATGACAAGTCACCTGTGCGTGGCAACCATGTCATTCAGACCCAGGATAGTCACCGTGCAAGGAACCACAGCCAAGAAACCACTTACCATGTGCAGCTTGCAGCTTTTTTTTGACATTTTAATTTTGGATTCCTGTCAGAACTAGGGTCTTAGGATTTCAGGATCGGCTTTGGTTCCTGAGGCTGCACCCCAGCCTAGTGTGACAGAAGCTGAGACAGAGCTGGGACGATTGAGTTCAAGCGATGTGCATGGCCAAAAAGAAAAAAAAGAAAAAGAAAAAAAATTAAAAAATAAAGACAATTAAAAATATAATAAAACGATTACGTATCTCCCTGGTTTGCAATTTGTGCCATTTTTTTCTGCCAAGCCTGGGATTTGAACTCCAGGTCTGGGTAAATAGGCAGCACTGGGGAAAGGGGAATCTTACTATGCTTGAAGACAAGAAAGTCAGGCCTGTTCCCTAGGCCTGAATTCAAGCCTCAGTCCTGGAAAACATACTCCTTATATACATTTTAAAAATATGACTTATACTTCCATTCAGATATTCAGTCCATATCATGTTTGGTGTGATTATTCATTTTATTTCTTGTTTTATTCATTTATTTACCATTTATTTTATTGACTCTGATGACACTTATACCATTTATTACAGTGTTTATATACTATCACATAGCATCTAGATTTGTAGACGTGTTCTCTATAATGCCTGACATCCAGGACGCTCCCAGAAAAGGAAAACATGTGTCACACTTGGCTTCTTATTCCAAGATTAAATTATTGGCAGTGCTGGGATCTGAACTCAGGGCCTAGCAGGCCCAATTCATGAATGGGTGAGTATGAGAACAGCAGCCTCTAGCCAGTGAAGCTGTCAGATCGTTCCCATGCACTGAGATCGAGCGCCAGGTTTGTACAAAACAGCTATACATGGGGAGGCAGACGGTGATATCCAAAAAATATATATTGGTAAAAAGTGCAAGTCTGTCTATGACTGAATGGCATCTACTATGTTCTGACCAACTCTTAGGTATTTATTATACCACCATTGAAGGAATATTATTCTTTTCATGCTTAATAAACTATTAATTAAGATCAATTAGCATCCTAGGAATATTGCATAAAATTTTAGGCTCGACTGATGCACAAACTACTCTTTCAATTGTATCTCTAGAGATCTCCTGCCATTCGTAGGTGTCAGGACTAGGATTTGAACCCTGGGCCTATGTTGACAGGTTGGCTGTAGCTTCCATGATAGCCCTCCAGACTTCAGCAATGTCAGGTCAGGTCCACTTTGCAGCCCTGTCATTCAGACCCGGGATAGTAACTGTCCAAAAAAACCCCGTAAAACCCCCAGCCCTCTGCAGCTCACCACTTTTTGTGCTTTCCCACTTTTTTTTCTTCCTACAAACCCTCTGGGCCTAAGATCCCAAGACTGGCTATGGGTCTGGAGGCTGCACCCAGCCTAAATGATTGAGGCTGAGGTAGAGCTGACACGACCTGAGTTCAAGCCCCGTGGTTGGCAAAAAAAAAAAAAAAAGAATAACTAAAAAATCTAAGTAAGTAAGTAAGTAAATTAAAAAAAAAATCTCCCTGGTTTGGCATATCTGCCAGTTTTCTTTCTAGCCTGGGATTTGAACTCAGGCTCTTGGTAAATCCGTAGCAATGTAAGGGAAGGTGCAGAGTTGCCACTACTTGAGTTCAAACCCCATGCCAAGCCAAAAATTAAAAAAAATTAAGTCACTGACTTTGGCAGGGGGAGAAGTTGTGGAGATGGGAGGGAAGGGATGGTAGGGGGAAACAAAGGAGGCAACAATGCTCAATAGGAAATGTACTCTTTACGTTGTTCATGTAATTGTAACCCTCTGTACAACATTTTTACAATAAAAAGTGTACAAAAAAAGAAACAATGTAATGCTCAGAGAAGCATTTTGGGAGTAAGGGAAGGATGTCTGAATAGCTGTACAAAATTCTACACTGCTTTGTTTTTTAATGTTCACTATGGAACTGAATAAACAGAACTGCTTTTATTAAAAAAAATTAAGTCACTGTCTTGAAACTGGGACCAGTATTTCTGCCATTACTGGGATCTGATCCCACCGTCCAGGTAACTCTTTTGAACCATGGGTGACGGCAAGGCTCACTGTCCTTGAGGAAAAGAAATTCAGGTTAGAGTTCCCAGGGACAGAATGCAGGCCCTGCAATAGAAAAAAAATATTTCTAGGGGCTGGGAAGGTGGCTCAGTGGTAGAGCGCTTGCCTTGCATGCCTGAGGCCCTGGGTTCAATTCCTCAGCACCACATAAGCAAAAAGAAAAAAGCCAGAAGTGGCGCTGTGGCCCAAGTGGTAGAGTGTTAGCCTTGAGCTGAAGAGCTGAGGGACAGCGCCCAGGCCCAGAGTTCAGGCCCCACGGCTGGACCCAAAAAAGAAAAAGAAAAAAAGAAAAGAAAAAGAAAAAATATTTCTACATATGTGTAATATATGATATAAACTTACATATGTCTGCTAACTACATATTATGATTTTTTATTATTGATTTTGTATCATTTTTTATTTGATTCATTTATTGTTTATTGTATTTAGTGTTATTATACACATATTTATTTAAAATTATACAAAATAATTTAGGACATTGACTCATTTTTCCTTAATACTATATTAAGTGTTGAAACATGATACATAATTAAATGGAGGCATTTGTCACAGTCTTCACATGTTTAGAATCTCTCCCAAGTATGAGATTTCACTTCTTTATCTATGGACATCTTCCTCTAGGGATTTTTTAGATGATTTATCCTCAGAAGCCTTTTCATGAGCATAGGCAAGTTGAGGGATAAAATTGCAAGGGTGGGGTTAGAAATGTGGCTGAGTGGTAAAGAGCTCGCTCAGCATGCATAAATGCCAAGGTTTGAATCCTCAGTGCCACATTCTCAGAAAAAGCCAGAAGCTGTGCAGTGGCTCAAGTGGCACAGTGCTAGGCTTGATATAAAGGAGCTCAGAGACAGTACCCAGGCCCTAAGATCAAGCCCCAGGACTGGCAAAAACAAATGGCCAGATGCCAGTGGCTCACGCCTGGAAATCTAGCTTCTCGGGAGGCTGAGATCTAAAGACCACAGTTCAAAGACAGCCTCGGAAAGGAAAGACAGTTAGACTCTTTTCTCCAATGAACCACCAAAAGACCCCACATCGTGCTGTGGCTCAAGTGGTAGTGTTCACCTTGAGCTGAAGGGCTCAGGGAGAGTGCCCAGGCTTGAGTTTGAGAAAAAAAAAAAAAAAACAGGAAAAAAGTGGGGGATAATCAAAATATTTTTCTTATTTGCTAATTATGAGAACATTATCTGGAAAATGAACGCTGATGTACACCAGAATTGGAGTCTGAGTTCATTGTTCAAGTGTAGTAGATCCATATGCCGAGGCTCTCTGTCTCTAGCATTATAACCTTGTGTCCTAGAGGGTTCTGAAACGTCCAATGTTGAAAGGCTTAATATGCTCCCCAAGCCCTTTGTGATAAGCAGTTGACTTGTATTGTCAATGTCATTAAAGTTCTGAACCTAGCAAAGCACCAGTAGCTCATGCCCATCACCCTAGCTCAGGAGGCTGAGTTCTGAGCATCACAGGGTGAAGCCAGCCAGGGCAGGAAACTCTATGACACTTTGACTTCCACTTCTGAAAGATCAGATATTCAACAGCTTCTTAGATTTCCTTTGGTAATGAGAAGTTATTTGCCCCTAAATGTTCTTAGAGTTCTCGAGCTATAGAAGTAGGATAAAAAACATCATTGACCCATCCTGGGTTTAAATGAAGTTCTCAGCATCCAACCTGTAGCCCTGTTAGCAAGATGAACTCCAGTGTAACACTGTATTTGAGGAACAGAAAACAGTTTCAAAAGCCAGGCTAGGTGAAGAAACCTAGGCCTGCTGGACTGGGAGGCAGAATGAACACACCCAACAGGGAAGTAAGCTGCAAAACCACTTCATACATTCCTGGCAAAGCCAGCAATGGGAGGAAACCTGAAACATTTGTTAGAGTTACACCAGGATCAGGCTTTTCTCAGCCTCTTCAAACAATGACTAATTAACCTTCCTCCCTCAGGTGAAGGGAGCCTTAGGCTATCTTTAGTTTAACAATCAAGAGCCAGTTTAGAGGGGGATAGGGGAGGAACAGAGTAGAAAACCTTGCTTGCTGGTTTTAGGGAGTGGGTTTTTGACTCTCCATCTGTCAGATTTAAAGGCCCTTCTTCTACCTCTGCCAGTGCTTTTTCCTTCCTGCATTCTCCACATCATTAATGCAAATCCCCAGTCCAAGGAGAGAGGTAGGGCTGTTTCTTTTCTGTCTCTGAACATCTGAGTTAGAACCTGGCTCTGCCTTCTTGGCTTTGGAGCCCTCGGCTTCCTGAGAAGTGGGACAGACACAGTCTGCCTGCTCTGTGGTTGTGTGAAGGCGATGCTG